>NC_077229.1:83799676-84099676 GCF_027887165.1 Monodelphis domestica
GCCATACAATATTTTTTTAAAACTAAATTTTATTTTATTTCTAATCTATATTTTCTTTCTATCCCTCTTATCTTTCCCCCATTCCTCAATGAGACCACAAGAAAAACAAAATCCTTTATACTAATTTATATAGTCACAGAAAAATTCCTGCATTGGTTATGGCACCCCCCAAAAAAATTCTAAACCTGCATTCTGAATCCATCATTTCTCTATCTGGAGGTGGACAGCACATTTCATTATGTCATCTATAATTATAGTTGGTCATCGTGTTGATCAGAGATGCTAAGTTTTTCAAAGTTGTTTATCTTTACAATATTATTGTTACCATATAAATTGTTTTATTTTGCTCATTACATTCTTTCTGTTCATTAGACTCTCCATGACTTTCTCTGAAACCATCCTATTCATCATTTCTTAAAGCAAAAGAATATTTGATCATATTGTTATACCATAATTTGTTTAGCCTTTCCCAATTGATGGGTATTCCTATAGTTTCCCATTTTTTGCCTTCACAAACAGAGATGATATAAATATTTCTGTATATAATGGTCCTGTTCCTTTTTTCTATTTCTCTGGGGATACAGACTGTAGGTATGGAACACTGTATATAATGTTTGTTTTTTTAATGTATTGATTTATTTTTCTGAAATCTTTGCTCTTTAAAAAACATTCTTGTGACCCTGAGCAAGTCAATTAACCCCCATTGCCTAGCCCTTACCACTCTTTTGCCTTGGAACCAATACACAGAAGGTAAGAGTTTGTTTTTTTTTAATTCTTTTTTGGGGGGGCAACTAGGTGGTTCAGTGGATTTCTCAATCCAGGTCTAGAGATAGGAGGTCCTGGATTCAAATCTAGCCTCAGACACTTCCCAGCTGTGTGACCTTGGGCAAGTCCCTTAACCCTCATTGCCTAGCCCTTACCACTCTTTGGCCTTGGAACCAATACACTGTATTGATTCTAAGACAGGTAAGGGTTTAAAAAATAAATAAAAATATTCTTTGTTATAAGGGATGGTTCTCTGGAGAAGGGTTGAGGATGATATAAGGGAAAATATAGGTGATAAAAAATACTAGTGAAATCTATTTTATTTATTTATTTTAATTATTTTTTTTATTACACCAAAAGTGTATTAATGTTTGTTTTCTCACAATCTCACCAGAATCTGTCATTTCCTTTTGGGAAAGGGGCATTCCACCTTCCCAATCTGATTGAGTTTGCAGTAGAATCTGAGTTGTTTTAATTTATATCTCTCTGATTAATAGTTAGAATTTATAAAGTTCCTACATTCTGTCAGATCCCTGGAGAATTTATAAATATGATCTCAAATGGGGCAGGGCCAAGATGGGTGAGTAAAGGCAGGGATTCACCTATGCTCTCCCAAATTCCCCCCATGCCACCCCAAAAAATAACTTTAAAATGATGCTTCAAATCAAATCATGGCACAGCAGAATAAAAAATTTTAAAAAGGTTGGACTTAAACAGTTTTCCATCCTAGGACAACTTAGAAGATTGGCACAAAAGTTCTCTCTAACCAGGACTGTACAGCACAAACTGCATAGTCAGCAGGAGGCCTTAGGGATAGCAGCATCAGTGGCAGTAGCAACAGCAGTTTCCAGAGCTTTCAACCCACAGACAGTCAGGGAAAGAGACAACTGTTGGTCAGAAGGAGATTGCATTTGCTGGCCCTGGGTGATGGTCTCTGTAGCATTACCTATACACATTTCTAGGTCATGATCTCTGGGTAAAGGGGAGCACTAGCTTTTGCAGAGTGCAAGGGTAAGAGGGTCCTGGTTGCAGGGCAAAGAAGAGTGCTTGTGGTCTCTCATGGACCAAAACACAGGCCAGGAGAGCAGTGAACACAAATTCCTTCCTTAGATCTTACCAACTTGGATGAACCAAAAATTTACAGAGCCCCAGAACTAACTCTGAAAGCAATAGTACAAAAAATCTGAAGCTTAGAACAATGTCCCCTCCACAGTGGGACCAGAGCCCAACTTTAACATAAAGTTATAAGAATGAGCAAACAAACAAAAATAACCTGATTGCAGAATGTTATTATGGTGATAGGGAAGATCAAGACACAAACTGAGAAAAGGACAATGAAGTCAAAGCAGCTACATTCAAAGCTGCAAAGAAAAAAAAATGGGATTTAGTTACAAATCTCCAAAAAATTCCTAGAAGACTATAAAAAGAATTTTTAAAATGAAATAAGAGAGATAGAGGAGAAATTGGGAAAAGAAACAAGTTATGAAAAAAAACTATAAAAAGGAATTCAACAGCTTGGAAAACGAGGCACGTACACACACACACACACACACACACACACACACACACACACAAATACCGAAAAGAATAATACAAAAAAAAAGAACTGCCCAAATGGTAGAAGAGGCACAAAAATCCACTGAAGAGAAGAACTCCTTGAAAAGAATTGGTCAAATAGAAAAGGAAGTGCAAACACTCAATGTAGAAAATATTTGGGAAAAAAGTCCTATCAAATTCTTTTTACAACACAAATATAGTGCTGATACCTAACTCAGGAAGAACAAAAACAGGAAAAGAAAATTATAGACCAATTTCCCTAATGACTATTTATGCAAGAATTTTAAATAAAATACTAACAAGGAGGGTACAGCAATATATAACAAATATCATATACTATCCTAGGTAGGCCAGGTAGGATTTATACCAGGAATGCAGGGCTGGTTCAATATTAGGAAAAGTAACAGCATAATTGATCATATGAATAACAGAACCAACAAGTCATTTGATTATCTCAATGAGTGAAGAAAAGCCTTTTGGCAAAATATAACACTCATTCCTATTAAAAATGCTAAAGTGCCATCAACAAGATGATAAAAAAAAAAAAGAAACCCTGGAAAGACTTATATGAAGTGAGCTTCAAAGACTTATATAAAGTGAAGTGAGTAGACCTGGGAGAATGTTGCTCACATTAACAGCAATAACATACAGTGATCAACCATGAATGAATTAATTATTAGTAGTAATGCAAGGCTCTGGAGCAACTCCAAAGGGCTCATTATGAAAAAGGCTAATCACTGCCATAGAAGGACCTGACTTAGTCTGAATGCAGATTGAAACATACAATTCTTCATTTGAATTTTTTCATGAATTTTTCACTAGTATATGATTTTTTTATACCTCACCTTCTATCTTGGAATCAATACTGAATACTGGTTTCAAGACAGAAGAGTGGTAAGGACTTGGCAATGGGGTTAAATGACTTGACCAAGGGTCACACAGCTGGGAAATGTCTGAGGGCAGATTTGAACCCAAAAGCTTTAGTCTCCAGGCCTGGTTCTTTATCTACTAAGTCACCTAACTGATTCTAAGAAGGTAAGGGTTCTATAATTTTAAGTATATTAAAAATTTTTACATTTAATTGGAAAAAATAAAATATTTAAAAAATTATAGTAAAAATATTATATTGTCTGATCCTTACAACAACTCTATGAGAGAGGAACTCCTATTATCTCCATTTTACAGTTGAGGAAACTGAGGCAAATAAAATTAAGTTTCTAAAGTTGGATTCAAACTCATCTTCCTGATTCCAGGTCCACTCTTCCATATGAAGGTCATATAATCTTGAAACCATTAGAGGATTCTTTTACAAAATGCCTCAGGAAGGGGAAGATATCAAAAAATGAAAGAAAAATATAAAAATATAAACAACATGGGCTAACATGATCGTGCTAAGAACAGAGTAGACACTAAGCTTTCCTGCCCCTAAAGGCAGGAGATGTAGTTGAGGGAGCAATCACTGTTGTCCTATAAAAGTGGGTGAAGGGGCTACTGTGCTGAGCCAAGTTTGTTCCCACAGCCATCAGCCTTGTGATACATGCCCAGTATGCCAAGAGGCACCAACCAGGATAATTCCTTATTGCCCAAGGCTGAAGGACAGAACTGCTGTCCACTTCCCCCTTTCCCATTCAGCTCTACAAATATTTATCAAATGCCCACTATTTGTTAAGAAAGCATGGGACTAGGTACTAGAGATAGGAAGACAAAAATAAAATTACTCCTATGCTCAAAGAATTGCATGGTCTACTAGAAGGAATTAACATGGATACAGAGAAGTAGATACAAAATCTGGGAAAAATTAATACAAAGCAATGATGGAATGATGAAATTCTAGCAGCTAGAGGAATCATGAAAGACTCATGGGATGGGTAGGAAAGAGGGGAGAGAGATAGAAGGACAGAGACAAAGTGGAAAGGAAGCAGGGGATAAATGGAGAGGGAGAGAGAGAGCAGGAGACAGAAGGAGGCAGACTGGCACAAATAGAGAAACAGAGATAGTTAAAGTGACAGGGAGGGGAGAGAGACAATGTGAGAGATAATGAGAAGGGGAGTGAGGGGAAGAAATGGGAGAGAGAGAGAGAGAGAGAGAGAGAGAGAGAGAGAGAGAGAGAGAGAGAGAGAGAGAGAGAGAGAGAGAGAGAGAGGAAGAGAGAGGAAGAGAGAAAAGTTTCAAGGGCAGTTAGGGGAAACCTAACTGCGGATGGAGAGCCAGGCTCAGAGTCAGAAGGACTTGGGTTCAAATGCGACCTCAGACACTTCCTAGTTGTGTGACCCTGAACAAGACACTTCACTCCAAATGCCTAACCCTTACTGCTCTTTTGCCTTAGACTATTTAATTCATATCCATTCTAAGACAGAAGGTAAGAGTTTAGAAAATAAATAGGAGTGTTATTACTTGATGTCTCTTGCTTTACTATGCTTTTTGTAATCCAATTAAACTGTTTGACTTTTCCTGCCATATGAGGTCTAAGGGATTTGCAAAGAATTGGATACAAACAGATGAAGGGATTACCAGCACTTAAGGGCAAAAGAAGCCAAGCTGAGAATCCAGAAACCAGACTAATTAGGAAAACAGGACTTTAGGGGCTGCCCAATTTCCTTTTACATGCCTATCCCTTCAAGTTATAAGCTCCCAGAAGGCAATGGACTGTGTTACTCACCCCTGTACTCAGCTCATTCCATTTAATCAATGCATATTATGGGCAGAGACCCTTGGGAGCTAAGGATAGGAGATGAAAAATGCCATGATCTCTGCGTGGGAGGGCTCACAATCTAAAAGGTGAAAAAGAAAGAAGCATTATACCTGTTGGCAGCTAGGTGGTGCAGTGGATAGACTGCTGGGTCTGCAGTCAAGAAGACTCACACTAGTGTGACACTGGGTAAGTCATTATTTGCCTTAGTTTCTTCATCTGTAAAAAGGAGCTGGAGAAGGAAATGACAAACTTCTACAGCTTCTTTGGCAAGACCAAATGAGGTCACAAAGAGTCAGACACAACGGAAATGACTGAACAATAACAAAACAACAGTAATGCAAGTTAGAGGGTAATGAGTCCTAGAGGTCAAACAAAGCTGCCTAAGAAATTCAAGAAGGAAAGGGTCACTTCTAGCTGGAGGAAGGGTTCGAGAGGTAGCTATTATATACGCTAAGCTTTGAAAAAAGAGAAGGATTTCGACTCTCAAAGATGGAGAGGCAGGGCAGCTGAGTGGCTCAGTGGATTGAGAGCCAGGCCCAGAGATGGGAGGTCCTGGGTTCAAATCTTGCCTCAGACACTTCCTATCTGTGTGACCCAGGGCAAGTCACTTAACCCCCATTGCCTAGCCCTTACCACTCTTCTGCCTTGGAACAAAATACATGGTATTGATTCTAAGACAGAAGGTAAGGGTTTATATTTTTAAAAAAAAGATGGCAAGGAAGGAAAATTAAAGGAGTTGGCATAGAAGTTGTTGGAGTAAGAGAAAAAAATTACACTTCTGGCTTCTATGGAAGGAAGTAGTGAGAGAAAGAATGGGAGAAAAGGGAAGGACTTGAGTCAAATAAGAATAAAAAAGAAATAGTATAAGTGACCTGAAGGGATTTGGACTAGTGAAGGACAGATAGAGGCAGAAACTTGGGCAGGAAATTCAATTTGGGTAGGAATTTAGGAAGATCCAAGTCAAGTTCTCTAGAGTTCTTTACTTCAACTTGTGCTGTTTAACATTTTTATCAGTGATGAAGGGAAAGCGAACAGACTGCATGACAGAATCAGGATCTAAAAGGATCCTAACAGATTGGAGCACAGAGTAGAGACTACTAATAGATGCCAATGGGTATGAATGCAAAGACTTACACTTGGGCACAAAACATCAACTTCACAAGCACAAGATAGAGGAGGTCAAGTTCTTTTTCTCTGACTTTGCCCCCACCCTAGAGTAAATCCAAGGGAATCTCTGAATACCAGGGAAGTTTTTACATGGAGCCTTGTGAATTTATTTTTCAAAATATTTTGGTAACTGGACTTCACCATAATTTGCTTTCTTTGTAATTCAATGTATTTTACTTTATGCATTTAGAAACATTATTCTGAGAAAGGATTTATAGACTTTAACCGATTGCCAAAATCTGTCATTATAAATATTAAGTACCTATTTTGTATCAGGCAGATAGAGATAGAGAAAAAGTCAACGAAAGACATGTCCTAATGAATGCAAACAGCTATGTACGAACAAGCTAGGGGACCAAGGTCACCAGTAGAGTGCCAGACCTGAAATCAGGAAAGCTCATCTTTCTGAATTCAAATCTGGCCTCCGATACTTAGTAGCTCTGTAACCCTGAGCAAGTCACTTAGCTTTTTTTTGTCTCAGTTTCTTCATTTGTAAGATTTCCAGAGAAGAAAAGGGTAAATCATTCTGAAATCTTTGTCAAGAAAACCCAAAACTTAGTCACAAAGAGTCAGCCATGACTAACTGATTAAACAACAACACAAACAAACTATACACAGGATAAATAGGAAATAGTTAAGAGTGATTGGAGCAATGATCCAGGACAATTCTGAGGGACTTATGAAAAAGAGCACTATCCACATCCAAAGAAAGAACTGTGGGAGTTGAAATGCAAAAGAAAAACATATGATTGATCATATGATTCAATGGGGATATGATTGGAGATGTTGATTTTAAATGATCACCCTAATGCAAATTATATGGAAATAGGTTTTGAACAATGATACATGGAAAACCCAGTGGAATTTCTCATTGGCTGGGGGGGGGGGGGAAGAACATGAATCATGTAACCATGGAAAAATATCTAAATTAATTTTTTAATTTAATTTTTTTAAAGAGTGATTGGGAAAGTATTCCTATAGAAGATTTGATTGTTGCTAGATCTTGAAGGAAGCCAAGAAATCTAGGAAGGAGAGATGAGGATGAAAAACATTCCAGGTATGGGGATAGCCAAAGAAAATACCTGAAATGAAGAGAGAATATTTTCTTCAAAGGTCAAATGGCATGTGAAAAAGTATAAGGTTTAAGAAGACTAGAAAGGGGATGCAGCTGGGTAGCTCAGTGGATGGAAAGTCAGGCCCAGAGACAGAAGGTAGGTCCTGGGTTCAATTCTGGTCTCAGACACTTCCTAGCTGTGTGACCCTGGGCAAGTCACTTGACCCTCATTGCCTAGCCCTTACCACTCTTCTGCTTTAGAACCAATACACAGTACTGATTCTAAGAGAGAAGATAAGGGTTAAAAAAAAAAAAAGACTAGAAATGTAGGGATGGGGGGAGGGGGTAGAGTAGAGGCCAAATTATGAAGTGCCTTGAATGCAAGTCAGGGGATTTTATATTTGATCCTAAAGATGATAAGGAGCCATCAAAGCACTATGGTGTGGCAGCCAAAAAAGCAAGTGAAATCTTGGGCTTCAAAAAGAAAAGCATAACTTCTGGGAATCAGAAATAGCGGTGAGGAGAGAGAGAATGAGCCTATTCTTTCTGCTCTTGTACATCATACCTTAAAAGGAGCATTGCATTAAGTTTGGGGCACCATGGTTGAAGAAGAACATTGATAAACTGAAGAGTGTCCAGAGGAGGGCACCCAGGTTGGTGAAAGGCCTGGAATTCATAACAAAGCTTAGCTGAAAGAAATGGTCAGATTTAGATCAAAGGAAAGAAGACTCAGGAAGGGAGGGGGTCATCTTCAAGGATCTGAAGGGCTGGGACAAGAAAGAAAAATTACATTTGTTCTGTTTGAGGTCAAAGGGCAGAAGCAGGTGCAAGTTGCAGAGAGATCAATTTAGACTTGACACTTGAAAAATTTCCTAACAATGAGCACTGTCCCAAGGTAGAATGTGCTGTAACAAGAGACGGTTGAGTCTCTCTCTTTGGATATCTTCAAGCATAGTCTGGAGGAACAAATTCCAATATGTTATGATGGGTATTCCTTTGTTCTAGGATTTGGCAAACTTTTTTTATAAAGGACCAGATCAATATTCTAGACTTTACAAGCCAAGAGCCAAATCAGATATTGTGCAGGTACTAATATAAGAAAAAAAATTTTTCATATTTTGTTAATACAAGTATAATTTTTGTAATACAGACCTACTAATGAGAAGAATGGAATTGTTATATTGGGAGGATGACATTTCACTTAATTGGAGCTTAAAGTTAGCATTTCCTATTACTAAAATGAAGTGTTAATATTGTTTATTTGTTATTGCTAATCTATAATGAGATTCTATATTTGATATTTGAAAAATATCTTTTTAGACAGTTAATGCTATCAATATGTCAATCCATAAGCATTTGATTATAATTGAACATATTCATAACTTGGAAAGCACTCATCACTTGGAAATAAAAGAATTCTTTTAGATTCTTCTTTTGATATATTCACCTCTTAGCAAGTCACTACATTGCAGATCATTCACTTCCAATTGAAGATTAGGTAGAAATTCCTCAATTGCACAGTTAAATGGATTTTGAAGTGCATGGCCCAAAATGCTGCTGGAACTGTAGTTAGAGCTCCAACAAATCTATTCACTGCAAATTGTTTGGAATTAGAGATATCACTTTTTTTTTAAACTTTTAACAGTACAGGAAGTATATGCGTCATATAGAAGTTCTATTTTGTCTTGTAATTTTAGGATGAATTCACTAAAAACATTATCAAATCTGCAGCAAACATTTATTTCCAAATCCATTCAGTGTTGGATAATAGGAGTTGAAGATACTTCTCATTCAGAAAAAATTTCAATCTCATCTCTGACCTAAAAAAATTATAATGAAACACTTTTTCCTCTTCTTCTTTTGACATGATATATATGAACTGGTAATTAAGGGGGGAAAGTCTCAATATTGTGACAAGAAAATCACTTTAAAAGACTGATATATATTAATTTAAGGTCGCCAAGGAATTCAGCTATGTAATTCCTAAATGAAAACTCAAGTCAGCCGTCAACCTTTTATAGAGTTTAATTACAAACAGGAGGAAGAAAGGAATTAGAGAGAGAGAGAGAGAGGGAGAGAGAAAGGGGAGAGAAGGGAATAGGGCTTAAATACCCCTTCTGTTTAGGCTGGGCCAAAAGGCCCAAGCCCTTAGATAGCTGAGGCAAAGAAAGGAGATCAGTCCCTATTACTCACATGACCAAAATGGAGAAACAGTCTCAGGGGCCTCCACCTCCAGCTTCCTTCAGAGCAGCACTTCTCAGAGCACCTCTCCAACCACTCAGAGCCAAAACTCTCCAACCAACCAACCCCCTCAGTCCTCAGACCCCTCTATCTTTAAGGAAACCATCCAAGTTCCCTCCCCTCAGTTCTCACATCTACCAATCACTGTCCATGTCTACCCTGTGCCAATGGTGGCTCTAGCTTAACCGAGGACCACCCAGAGGTCTGTGGCTTTGCACATGTCTGTTGAAGGTCATATTCTCAAATAATTAAATCTTGATCTATGCTACAGCCCTTCCTAAATCCTGTTACCCTGAGTAGGGTAGAGATTGGAATAATTAAATTTTGATCTATGCTGCAGCCCTTCCTAAATCCTGTTAGGACTGAGTAGGGTGGAGATTGCAATTTCCAAGACCTGGTTCTGTCATTCCAAGTATCTCCATTGTATCAATTCTAAAATCAATCATGACTCAAAGAAATTCCTGTTCTATGCTTAAGCATAGGTCAAAGCCCTTTCCATTGTTCAGCAAAAGGTTTCTGTCCTAAAGTAATCTTAAGAAGGGAGGTGGAGGAACCTCCCATGCCAATGGGGTTCACATTATCAATAGGGAATTTTTCAAGTATGAAATTTCCCAATGGTGAAATTTTCAACATTTATAAGTCTAAGAAATTTTAAGGTTTACAATATAACTACATACATGGCATTCAAAATGCTGTCCAGTTATAAGAACACCTCTGTAATTTGTAGTGCCCTGAGCAGCAATGTAAAGTGAGGAGAGTCATATATGATATCCTGTACAACTATTCAGCTCTGCTGGTGAAGCAGAAATGCAGCCATAAATAAAAGCAGTTGTTTCCAATAAAACTTTATTTTAAAAGGTAAAACCCATTCTTGGCTCATAGGCCATACAAAAACAGTGGGTAGATAAGATTTGGCCCATGGGCCACAGTTTTCCAAAGCCTGCTTTAGGCTATGAGTTGGAATAGATGGTCCCTGAGGTCCCTTCTGACTCAAATTCTGCAGTTCTGTGAAGACTTGAAGGATGAGGTCAGAGAATGATGAGCAATCCAGTTTAATTAGCATAGTTTGTGAAGTGGTATAAAATAAGACAGAAAGGTAGGATGGAGCCAGATTTTGGAGAGCCTTAAATGCCAAGATGAGGAGTTTCTATTTTATCCTCTTGGTCAGAGGTAGCCACTAAAGATTTTTCAACAAGGAAATGGCATGTGTTAACATTTCTTCAGTGCTGTGAGAGAGTGGATTATAGAGAAGAGAGAATGAAGAGAGTAAGATAGTGTTATAATAAATCATCCAGGATAGAAGTATTGAATTTGTACTTGGAGAGTGGCAATGGAGTAAAGAGAAACTTATGGGTGCAAGAGATATTGTAGAGGGGTACCTAGGTAGCACAGTAGCATGCCAGTCCTGGAATTGGGAGGTCCCAAGTTCAAATTTGACCTCAGAGGCTTCTTAGCTGTGGGACCCTGGGCAAATCACTTAACCCTAACTTCCTAGTCTTTATTGCCTTAGAATCAATTCTAAGAATGAAGAAAAAAAGTTTTAAAAAGAGAGGGAGAGATTATAGAGTTAGAAAGGAAAGGATCAGAAACTGATTGGATGTGGCAAGAAAGGGAAGTCAAGGATGACTAAGAAATTGGTGGTGCTTTTAACTGAAGTAGGAAAGTTTGGAGGTGGTACAGGTGTGTTGGGGTGAGGATGAGTTCAGTTTCAATTATGCTGAATTTGAGGTGTAGTCTGGATATCAGGGTGGTGTCCAGCTGGCAATTAGAAACATAGCTTTGGATCCAAGGGCTGGATAAATCCAACTGGAACTAGATAAGTAGAACTGGGAGTCATCAGCATAAAGGTAATCACTGATGCCACAGAGTCAAGCTAAAGAGGACTTCAAAGGCAAGACAGTC
The DNA here is from genome assembly GCF_027887165.1 of Monodelphis domestica. Lineage (NCBI taxonomy): Eukaryota > Metazoa > Chordata > Mammalia > Didelphimorphia > Didelphidae > Monodelphis > Monodelphis domestica. The sequence goes on from NC_077229.1 coordinate 83,811,055, forward strand.
CAACTCTAATTTTTCAGATGAGGAAACAGACCCACCCAGGGAGGTTATGTAATTTAACCTTTGTAGACCTCCATACTCAGGGGAAAGGAGGAAGAAGACCAACTATTGAAGACTGACTGAAAGTGTTTAGACCAATATGGAAAGCAGAAAAATCACAAAAGCCAAACGAGGAGGGAGTATCCAGAAGGAGGGAGTTGTTGGTTCAAAAAGGTCAAAAAGCCAAGAATGAGAAAACATCGTATTTGTCAATTGAAATACCACTTTGGCCTTGGAGAGAGCTGTTTCAGTTAGTTGGTAAAGACAGAAGCCAACATCTTGGCTGTTCCTCAAATAAGACAACCCATCACACAGATATGGGCATTTTCTCTGATGGTTCTCCATACCTGGGACACTCTTCCTCTTCATCTCCATCTCTAGCTTTTCTGGCTTCCTTCAAATTCTGGCTAAAATCTCACCTTCTACAGGTTAATTCTTTTTATTGATTATCTCTATTTATCTTGTATAGAGCTTTTGTTCATCGTTATTTGCTTGTATGTTGTCTTTCCCATCAGATTGTGAGCTCCATGAAGATAGGGCCTTTTTTAATTTTTTCTTTGTATCTCCAGAGCTTAGTGCCTGACACTTAAATATTTATTGATTCAGTGAGATGAAATAAAGGTGAACTCCTCTCTCTAGAAGTTTGCCAATAAATAGGAGGAGAAAGATAAGATGATAGTTTGAAGGAGTGGCAAGATAAAGACTTTTTTTTTATTTTTAAGCATGTTTACAGGCATGAGGAAAGAGGCTAATAGAGAGGGAAATATTGAGCAAGGTCCCAAAGAAGGTGGAATGGGACCAAGGGCACAAATGTAAAGACTAGCTTTGACAAGGAGAAAAACTACCTCATCCTCTGAGCCAGGAGAGAAAGGCAGAGAAAAGTTGAGGGAGCTCCAGGAGATGGCATCAGTCCTTTCCATAAAGTAGGAGATAAGGCTATTTGCTGGGCAAGGTTGAGGATTTGAGAAGAAAAGAGAGTATGAAAGGGTTTATAGGATCAAATGATCTTCTTTGGGAAATGTGAAAAGAAGTTAATGGAAGAATAATAAAAGGATCTCTGACAAGCTGTAACCAAGGCCATCAAGGGCCATGCTTTTAGGCAATCTCTGGTTTACTCTAAGCCATTTGGTATGACCACCCTATGACCTCCTCAGCTACCAGACTACCACCCTCAGAGTCCTGTCACCTTGGCTCACCTTCCCCTAGGAGCATAAGTCTTGTAGTGGATGACCTTGGTATCTTCAATGTCTGCCCTAGAACTAATTGCTCCAAAGCACCTGTTTCAGCCACCTTCATGGCCATTAGAATGAATTGTTCTCATCCCCCCATTCCATCTTCATATGCTTAGGGTAGACACCTCCCTAACTCACTGATGAATTTGAAGCCTCCCCTCAACCTGGTTCAGTCTACCTGCAGAATCAGTCTTACCATCTGCATTCCACCCTGGGGCTATCACCAATAGTCTTGATTTGCCACTGGATATTATTGAGTCTGGAAAAGAGGATGAGGCCGACAACATTATACAATTCTGCCTCCCTTAAATCCAACTCATAAATGAGTCAAGATATCACCTTCATGGTGTCATTGGTCCACTTTTGGACAAACAACCAGTCTTTGGAAGATGAATTATCTCTTCTACTAGATCCAGCATTGGAGATGGAGAATTGTTCTTGAGACCCATACTATACAATCCCTAAGGAGTGACTGTGAAATTTCTTCCATTCATAGAAAAACTTAGAATGATGTCCCAGAGTTATTCCCCTCACAGGGGTTTGGGTCTCAAGGTCTGTTCCTCAATTCTATACACCCTCATTCCCACAGTTTTCAACAATGAGGACCCAGTAAGGGTTAACTCCCATGAATAGGTCTACATGTTTTCTTTCTGAAGTGCTGAATAACTCTGACAAAGGGGTAGAATAGCTAGACCTACCAAAGGATTTAAAGCTAGATAGACTCTAGACTTATAGATGAGACCCAAAGGGAGTTAAATAGCTGATGTCAAATTAAAGGAATGTATAGGAGAGGAAGACTAGTAAGTAGAAGGGTCAAGATTTAGACTAGGTCTTCTGATCCTTTAGCCAATGTTCTTTCTACTTCATTTCATTGATAGAAAGAATTACTTGGGGATAGAAATTAGCAAAAAGAAAATAGCAAAAAGATCAAGGTGACAAGGACTTCAAGCTTAGAGCCTTATACAAAAAAAGCTAAGAAAAACTTGTTGAATGAATGAATCACTTTTTAGAACTAATCCTGTCCCCATTCTAAATATAATCCTAAATTCAATTTCAAAACTAAAACAGCTAGGAATGTCTCTAACTCATGCTCTAACCTTGACCCAAATTCCAATCCTAAAAGAAACCCAAACCTTAAACCTCACCTGAACCTAACAAATGTGGCCTTGACCTCCACACTGGCAGTGATTTGCTTATTTGTGTTTGTTTGTTTGTTTGTTTTTTCAACCCCTACTTTCTGTCTTGGTAATAACTCTAAGACAGAAGAGTGAAGACTGGGCAAACAGGGTTAAGTAACTTGCCCAAAACACAGCTAGAAAGTATCTGAAGATAGACTTGAACCCAGGTCCTCCTAACTCCAGGCCTGGCATCTATCCACTGTGCCACTTCGCTACATCTCTTTCACCTTAATTCTAAACAAAATTCCAACCAAAATTTCATCCCTCATGTCAGGCTATAGAAAGGCAATATGGTATTCTGGAAAGAATCCTAAACTTTCAAGTCATAAAGGATATGGATTCAAATCCCCACCCTGGCACTTACTAGATAGCTGTGTGATTATAGACAAGGCGTCGTTCTAAGCCTTGGTATCCTCATCTGTAAAATATGGGTGCCTATGTGTAGAAGCAGCATAGGATATTGGGAAGAAAACTAACTTGAGATGAGGAAGCCCTGACTCTGACACATCCTATTAGTTGAGTAACCTTGGATAAGTCACTTCATCTCTCAATGCTCCAGGCAACTCTCTTAACACCATTAATTATAAATAAATTGGTGATATCCGGAGATCTCCAGAGGAGTTTCCCAGAACAATGAAGTCATCAATCTATGGGCCTCATAAGAGTTGTTGTAAAGATTAAGATAGAAAGCACTTTGCAAACCATAAAGCCAATTAAATGTCAACTATTGTCATCCCAAACCAAATTCTGTCCCCATCATCACCCAAATGATTCTCTTCCTGGTGCCATTTAGTAACTATTTGGCCAAAGTAGTCATAGCTGAAGACTCCAGGGAGATCAAGGAATCATCAGATCACAGCATCTCTGAATCAAAAAGGGACAGCGGGGGCCTTCTAGTCTAACAGGTACTTCAGCAGGCATTCTCTCCCCTGACAGAAGTTGGCCATCCAACTTCTACAGGGGGACCTCTAGTGAAGAGGAGTCTAGCAATACCTCAGGAGACAGAACATTCCAACTTTTGGACAACCATTGATTATAAAGTTCTTTTCCACTTAGATACAAAGCCAGAGAACACAGAAAAGAGCCCAGCATGGACTTCTCTTATCCTGTCTTGGAGTGTTCTTTCTGGCACCAGCAGGGGATTTCCCGTCTGCACTGCCCCTCCCCTTGTCATTGCTATGGTCTCTTCTGGGCCACCATGGGAACTTCCTAGACTCAGAGGCCCAGTATGTGAAGAAATCTACAACAGTGACAGTCACTTGGGAATCTATTACCCTGCCTGTTACTGAGGATAAAGGGCAGGCAGCTAGCCTGGCAGTGGGCATTCAGCCTTCATTACAGGGGAGTGCTCTACTTTGCCTCTGCTTCCCAACTTGGGTTAGATATTGAAACAGTCTGGTTATAGAGTCTTGGGTTTTAGAACAGGAAAGAGTCTTCTCATTTTACAGTGGAAGATTGGAGAGTGAAATAGGGGCTCAAGAGCCAGGACACCGGAGTTCCTTGACCAGATCTCTGTTCTTGGAGTGAGTATTTGCTGATATCAACAAAAGAGGTAAGGATGAAAGTCCGGAGGGGTTGTTAGAAGGATGGAGACCACCTAGAAAGAGTAAAAGGAGCCACAAGATAAATGTTGTTAAGGGAAGGAATGGCAATTAGAGCTCTCCTATGTTCTGATCCATGGAGAATGAAAGAATCCTACTCCCAGTTTCAACTCCCTAGGTAGCTGTCTTTACTTCTCTAAGAAGGAAAATTAGCTGAAATCTTTGGATTTGTATTCTACTACTCTCACAATCAAAGGGACTGGCCCTCAAGTATTTGGGAGGTTCTGGTGTGTGATGATAGCCCCAAATCACAGAAACACCCCCCTAGCCACTAACCTGTCTTTCCAGTTGTACAAACCAGGGCTGAGACCTAAGATTCCCCACGTAAGTGATAACACTATCCCTGCTGAGGCCACAAAGGAGGAAACTATGTTCTGGTCTAATTGTGCCTGACGCATTTTACTCAAAAGCTTAAGGGACCTAGCAATGATAGGATATCCCTTAGTTCTAGGCCTCTCTTTAGTCTCCTTTGGCAAATGGGAAAAGTTATCATTGGTCTTTATTGCCCAGTACTGGAGAAGGAAGAGGTTGTATCCATGAGGAGCTTTTAAATAATTTGAGCCGATGGAACTCTTCTAAGAACAGGAAAAGAAGGGAGCAGACAACAGATTCTAGGACTAACCCCACCAAAATAGTTCATCCAAGGGAAGGGATTGAGAGGTAAAGGAGAGAGATTCACATAGGGTTCCCAATTAAGTATTAAAAACCAATGCTTCTTTATCCTGACTCAATCCTGTTCCAGAAGGACTGCTGGCAGGAGAAGAGAGGTGATGGGCCTTTCCCAATGTTTTCAACAGGTCTATGAACTGTGCCTGGCAGAGCAGGGCATGACCAAATAGGAGGGGAGAAACAGAAGATGGGAAAAGGTGGGAAAATAGAGGTCCTCTGTAAGGTGTGACCAGGCCCTACCAGGTCTTGCCTGGAGGCTAGTGACAAAAGATGGCTTGATGGGAGGACAGGAACTTAATTCTACACTAGGAAGAAGGGGAGGTGGCATATAGAAGCCCCTACCCATACACATTGCTTTGTCTAGCCTATTCTACTTTCTTCAGGTTTCCTAACTTCAGGAGGTTCCATCTAGGATTTCTATATCCTAGTTCCATGACATCTCTAACCAGAAGAGGCAGAAAGGGCCCAAGGGAGAGAAAGCCCACACCAAGACCTTGGAGTCCCAATCTGGAGAGGACAGAATCCTTAATCACTTCATTCTACCTCCTCCTCCTCCTCCTCTTCCTCCTCCTCTCTCCTGACAGGAGTAAAAGTTCTCTACCCCCTGCTACCCAGATCCTCTAACTGGGTTCAGCATACTATTCCTGGACTTCACCTTTCATTTGTTGAATCTTGCAGCTTCTTCCCTGGAGAAGGCCCTTTGGCTCGGGCTCCAAAATGTTGCTCTGGGGATGCCTTTTCATCATGCTGAATGTCCTGTTGTGGCCTGAAATCAGGACAGGTGTGTTCAGGGAGACTCTCATGGTCTGTTTAGAGGACTAGGGTTGGGGGATCTAGCAGCTATCTTCCTTTGGTTCTAGAGGAGAGTAAGTCCCCAAAGAATGGGGATTTGGGGTTGACATTAGGAAGAAAATAAGACAGAGTATGGGGTCCCTGGGAGCTAGCATGTTTGGGAAAAGAGACGAGGGATCTAGAAAGGAGAGAAGGAAGTGGGGATGAAGTGGAGAGATTATGATAAAGTAGAGAGATCTAGGCTTTGCCACTGATTTACCTTGTGACCTTGGGAAAGTCACGTTTTTCCTCTGATTCTCAGTGTTCTCATTTGAAAAGATATCCTAAATCTATGTCCTCTTTATCTCCTCCATAAAGGAGTGGGAGTGAATGATCCCCAAGGCCTCTTCCAGCTCCAATAGTCTATACCTCTGTGACTAGAAACCTAGATCCTGACATAGTAAGAATATGTCCCAATTCTCTGGATGTAAAATTCAAAATGAGGCAATGAGGGGAGGGAAGAATTTGAAGGAAGCAAACCAGCCTCTGAATCACCATCTTCCTCTCCCCCTATAGCATCCCTGCCCTTGCATATGGACTCAGTTATTCAGATCCTAGCACGGATAGAGAAAGAAGCACCAGTTCTCCATCATGCAGCCCCTAGTCTTCTTTTGATGTCTGAGAGTTCCATCGATTCCTTCCAGCATCTCCTCCTCTCAGGGACCCCATCTCCAGAAGAGCTCAAGCTTGACCCTCTAGGTCCAGAGCTTCAAGCATTAGCCACCAGCTTAGCCCGACACCGAGTGAACTCTGGACAAGAGTATGGGGTAGTATTAGCACCTGATGGCTCCACAGTAGCTGTGGAACCCCTTCTGGCAGGGCTGGAGGTTGGGCTTCGTGGTCGGAGGGCTATGGCCATTCCCCTGGAGTTTAGAGCTTCCAATTCCTCTTCTGAAGTCAGAGATACTCATAAGGAAGCAGGATCTACTTTGCTCCCTCACATCAGCACGACCCCCCAAGAATTTGGAAACATGTCCCTGAATCCCACTATCCTCCCAGCTGTCCATGCTAACTCTCCAACCAGTGTGGATAACCTTTTGGCTGTCACTTTAACCAGAGCATTGGGTGTAGCCTTCCTCCCAGGGCCCGGAAACCATTCTCCCACTGGCCTCGGCCCTGATGGTTGTTGGGACCAACTCTCAGCCCCAAAGACCTTCTCCCTGTTGGGTACTGAGGCTTCCTCTGCCCTCACTGTATCCTACCTCAATGGAGCACTGGATGGGGTCCTGTTAGGGGACTACCTGAGCAGAAGTTCCAAGCCCCACCCAAAACTCACCCACCTACTGGCTCAGTACTATGGAGCAGGAGTGGGTGGGAATCCCCAATTTCGGAGTAACTTCCGCAGAGACAACGCTGCTAACCTGACTTCACAGGAGTCCCTAGCCCAGCAGATATGGGGCTCTTTGCTCCTGCTTCAGGCATTAGAGCCCTCTAATCCTCAGATGGCTAATCTACTCCAAACCCAGCTGGCTGAAGTTGCTGCCCGTGCTGCCAAGGAGTTCACCGAGGCCTTCCTAGGTGAGACAGAATCTGTTCTGACATGTACATACACACACCAGGAATGAACGTTAAGCAATCACAAAGGGCCTTTAGGGTAGGAGATACCCCAGCTGTTAGACTCAACCACTTCCTTCCTGGGAGGTGAGGGGTGACAAGGAAGAAGGAAATAAGGGGAATTGGAAGTGGTTTCCATTGGCATTGACCAAGGTATATTCTGGGACCTATCCTAGACAGAATGGGTTTACAATAGGTCAGACCTGGAATTTCTGGAATGAGCCCTATTTTCAGATGTGGAAGACTTCTACCTGACCTAGATATTCTGAGGAAGGCAAGAGAGCCCTTGGTCATTGGATCTTTCTAGTCTAAATTCCAAAGTGCCTCTGGCTCTATCATCCTATGATCTGCTTGATATGAACTGGATTTAGAGTCAGAGGGTCTAGGCTGAAGTCTTTTCTCCAGTCCCTGGGTGTCCTTAGGCAAATCACTTAACCTCTTCTGGGATCAAGTTTACTCATCTCTAAAAATAGACCAGAAGACTCCTAAGGTCCCTTCCTGCTAAAATCTATGATCTTGTTTCTTAAAGTTCCCTTTGGTTCATGCATACTGTGTTGTAAAGTCCCTTTTGACACTGACATAGGTATTCTGAACTCCTTGTCCACTCTGAAGTTCCAGATCAATTATAGAAGACCTGAGCTAGGAACTAGACAGGAAAGCCAGGGCCAGAACCAAATGCAAACAGGAAAGGAGATGAAAATTCTTCCCCGGAGCCATCCAAGTGAGAACAAACAGTCTGGGTCAGGACTAGAGAAGACTTTGGGCAGAGAAGCAAAGGCTGGTCCAAAGTGAGAGGCAACAACCACAAAGTCCTAAGTTCAGTGCTTTCTGGACAGACCTGCCCTGGAGATGAGTGACCCATCCATCCAAGCCTTAACAGACCTCAGGGATCCTGACTTTACTGGGCTACTAGCCTCAGATGTCTTTGCCCCAACACCCCTATCCAATTCTGATGCAGGAGGTCAAGTTGAGGCAAGAGTGGGGCTCTGTCAGGTCTGGATGCATGTATGGGTGATTCCCTACAAGGAATTATTACTATTATGTCTTGGGACATTTGTTATAGGAGAAACAATGCTCCTTCCCCCACCCCATCCTTTTCCCATTAGAAACATGATGACAGAGACTCAATGGATAGAAAGCCAGGCCCGGAGAGGGAAGGACTCCGGTTCAAATCTTATCTCAGACACTTCCTAGCTTTGTGACCTTGAGCAAGTCACTTATCCACAATTGTCTACCCTTACCATTCTTTTGCCTTGGAGCCAATACACAGTATTGATTCTAAGACAGAAGGTAAAGATTTTTGTAAAATAACAAGAACAAAAAAAAACCTTACCTTCCAGCTTAGAATCAATACTGTGTATTGGTTCCAAGATAGAAAAGCAATAAGGCAATGGAGATTAAGTGGCTTGTCCAGGGTCACACCACTAGGAAGTGTCTGAGGCCAAATTTGAACCCAGGACCTCCCCTGTTCAGGCCTACACTCTATCCACTGAGTCACCTAGCTGCTCCAAAAGGTAAGGAGAAAAGGAAAGGAGGGAAGACAGAAAGAGAGAGAGAGAAAAGAGAGAAAGAAAGAAAGAAAGAAAGAAAGAAAGAAAGAAAGAAAGAAAGAAAGAAAGAAAGAAAGAAAGAAAGAAAGAAAGAAAGAAAGAAAGAAAGAAAGAAAGAAAGAAAGAAAGAAAGAAGGAAGGAAGGAAGGAAGGAAGGAAGGAAGGAAGGAAGGAAGGAAGGAAGGAAGGAAGGAAGGAAGGAAGGAAGGAAGGAAGGAAGGAAGGAAGGAAGGAAGGAAGGAAGGAAGGAAAAGAAAGAAGAAACACACTGACCACAGCATCTCATCTGTCACCCAGAATGCCCAGCCATCTTGCCTCGCTGCCGCTGGGGAGCAGCTCCTTACCGAGGGAGCCCCACCATGCTGAATCTACCTTTGGGGTTCCTCTATGTGCACCATACCTATGAGCCCCACCAACCCTGTACCAGCTTCTCCCAGTGTGCTGCTAACATGAAAAGCATGCAACGCTACCATCAGGACACCAATGGCTGGGATGACATTGGCTATAGGTAGAGAAGGGGAGATAAAAAGGGAGGGAGGACAGAGGGGAGGGAGGCTACAAATAAGACTGTGTAAATTAATGTTGGGCTATATTAAAGCTATTGTCCAGATGAGCAAGATGATAAACCCACCGTATATATTAATTAACAAGCATTTAAAGGCTTAGTATGTGTCAGGCAAAAGACTAGGTGGTAGGATACAAAAACTAAAACAAAAGGATCCTTGTCCTCAAGGAGTTTACGGTCTATTAGAGGAAAGACACATACATATGTGTGTATACACATTCGCATTTGTATATATATATATATATGTATGTATCTACATATATATGAAAAAGGAAACAGTAAAGATACCACTCTTTGCCAAGAAAACCCTCAATGAGGTCAAGAAGTCAGACCTGACTGAAATAAACAATGTTTATCTAGATATATGCAAAATAAATAAACGTTATGGGGGGGGGGGGCTGGAAGTGGGAAGATCAAGGAAAGGTGTCATGTAGGAGATGGAACATGAGATAACCTTTGCAGGAAATCAGCAATTCTGTGACAGAGAAATAGAGGTGAGGAGATAGTAAATGGAGGGAGGAACACAGAGAAAGGAAGGATTGTGGTATCTGAAGAACAGCTAAGGGCAGGTTAGACACCCTCCAGGGGACAGGATCTGTCCTAGAAGCCATAATTTAAGAGGGATGGAGGCAGTAGAATCTTGTAATGGAATCAGAGGACCTGTGTCCCAATTCCAATTCACCCATTCCTAACTGTGACACTGGGCAAGTCTCCTGATCTCTCTGACTCATTTTACAGATGAGGGGATTGAATTAGAAAGGTGACCTTCTAGGTCTCTTCCATTTCCAAATCCTATGACCCTACAACAAGCAAGACAAACAGAATAAGGAGGGGAGTTGAAAGCACATCAAAAGAGCATGCAAGGGATGGTTAGAAGGAAAGAAAGAAAGGGGTATGTGTTCCCTAAATTTAAGTAGCCCAAGCTGTCAAGGAGAGGAATGGGATGATCTTATTCTATGTGGCTTAAAGGGAGTAAGAGGGGGAGGAGGTTAATTAAAGGGAGGAATATTTGGGGTCAGAATGAGCTCCAAGTCTTTATCTCCTGCCCATCACTGAAGTGTTCCAAGGGAGGCTATGTCACTCCTAGTCAAGGAGGTTAGAAAAGGGGTGCCTGCCTGTTCAGGTATGTTCTGATGCCCTCTGAGTCTCCTCCCAGGTCTGGGTGGGGAAGTACCTGAAGAGGTGAAGCGCGGGGGCGGGGGAGGGATTCCAGGCGCAGGCGGCGTCGGGTGCCCGCCCTCACCCTCCCACCCCTGCGCCCCGACAGCTTCGTGGTGGGCACAGACGGCTACGTGTACGAGGGCCGGGGCTGGCACTGGGTAGGGGCTCACACCCTCGGCCACAACTTCCTGGGTTTCGGCGTCTCCTTCATCGGCAACTACACGGCCACGCTACCCACGGCCTACGCCTTGAGAATTGTGCGCGACACCCTCCCACGCTGCGGCGTGCGGGCGGGCCACTTGCGGCCAGACTACAAGATACACGGCCATCGGCAGCTCGTCCACACCGACTGCCCCGGTGACGCCCTCTACCGGCACATCAGAACGTGGCCGCACTTCAGGGTGAGCCCCCGCGGACCTAGCCCCGCCCTTTCTCCTGCCCGCCTTCTTAACGCCCTCTTACTCCGCCCCCAAGCCCAAGTCTTACTCTGCCCCATCCCTATATCTTTCTTTTCTTCTAGTCCCAGCTCCACCCTCAGCCCTAATTCCCTGTCCTGCACTGACTCCGCCTCCATCTTGGTCTCTTATCCTAAGCTTTCTCCTAACTCCGGTCCAAACCGTTTCTTCTACGAGTCGGTGCCCTATCGTTACCTCTGCCTCAGAATCAGCCTCAGCTTTGTTCCCTGTACCCTAATCTTAGCCCCATTCTGGTTCTAAACCAACTCTCTCTCCCCCGACCTCCTGCCCCTATTCCTCCCTCCTCTCTATCTCAGGCGGAAGTCACAGGTTCAGCCCTTGTCCGGGTATGAGATAATGTAGATTTTATCTCCTACCCACACCCACCCAGCACCCCTCAACAGCCCCCAGAGTCCTAGGACACTCCCTACGTGTTGTATGTCTTTTCTAGGAAGTGAAGAAGAAGCTTTAAAGAAGAGGTGCCCATCTGCTCCCTCCAACCCACCAAATAGACTGCAAAGAGGGAAATTGCGTGCATAAGTGTGCGGTGCAGTGTGCTCTTGAACACTAGCCTGGGAATCAAAGCTGGAATTCTATTTCCAGCTTTGCCACGAATTCTCCGTTGTGATCTTGGATGAGTCGTTTCCTTTCCTCTGGGGTCTCAGCTTCCTGATATGTCAGATGAGGGTGGAGATGGGGACTCTACCAGTTATACCAGGTGATTTCTCTGGGTCCTTCAAAAATCAAGACATTCTATGTTCAATATTTTTAGGTCCTTTCTAGGTCAAATATGCTGTATTCTGTGATCCCTCCCAGCTCTGTCTGTGTTCTAAGATCCCTCCAAGAAGAGATATCCTAATATTATTTCTGTTCACAGATATATATATTATATATATATATATATATAATATGCATATACTTATACTCAAGAAGGTACTTAAGCATGTGTTTCCTAGTTGAGGACACATTGCGACATCAATCAATCAATAAACATTTATTAAGTGCCTCCTGTATGCCTCTGCTTTAAATGGTGGGGATACAACTGCAAAAAACTACAATCCCTGCCCTCAAGGACTTTACAATTTAATAGGCAAATAGAGCACACAAAAAAAAGCTGAAAAGGTGGAATTGGGACATAGTAGAAATCTGACTGGGGAAGGTATCCCAAGCAGGAGAATGTTTGTGGGAAAGTCAGAGAAGTCCCAAAGTAGTGCAGCGAGGAGAGAAATGAAGTGTTCTGAGGTGAACTCCTTCCTTGAGGTTTGGGGGTTCACAGCTCCACTCTGCAATCAGAAGACAGAGTGGTGATGAGGTAGGGTAGTTCTTGAGCTCTTGAAGAATAATAAGATTATCCCAATTATGAGCTTCCTGGACCATAATAGAAAAGACCAGAATAGAAAAGTGGGTATCCCAGAATAGTGCAGCCAGGTGAGAAATAGAGAATGCATATAACACTTGAGATTTATATTTGAATTTTTCAGGGCATTTTACATATATGATTTCATTTGAGTTATTTACAACAATCTTATGAGAGGAATTGTTATTGTTGTTCATTCATTTTCAGTTATGTCTAACTTGGGATCCCATTTGGGGTTTTCTTGGCACAGATACCAGTGTGATTTGCCATTTTCTTCTTCAGATCATTTCACATATGAGGAATTAAGAAAAACAGGGTTAAGTGACTATCCCAGGGCCACACAGCTAATAAGTATTTAAGGCCAGATTTAAGCTCAGAGAGATGAGTCTTCCTGACTCCACACCTGGCACTTAGCTATCCATGAGATAGTTACTATAGGTATTAGTCTAATTTTATGTAAAAGGAAATTGAAGCCCAGAGAGATGGTGGCTAGTGTCATAGGTGGTATTTGGACTTGGGTCTTCCTAAACTCAATCCAAAAAGCTATCTACTATACTACAAGTCCCTGCCAAGACAAGGTTCAAGTACCATGGCTGCCATACACTCCTATATAGTCAACTCTGGGGACTGGAGAAACAGCAAGAATTGTTCTCCTTGATTGACCAACCAATTTCTACTCTCCAACATGACAAGATGACCCTAGTGAGTTGTGCTGTGTCCATGAAGTTGGCCTAAATGGTCATCTTGGGGTGATAACTTCCTTCTTTCTCTCTTTCCTCACCTCACCTTTATGTAATAAGAGTCCAGTACATGTATAGACCCTGTAACCTGCCAAGATGGCCTCTTCATGTGGAGGACACGAAGATGCTTCTGGTTGAATCATGATGGTGTATGAGGGAAATATATACATGGATGGACATTCTGTAACTGGGTCCAGTTGATCCACCATATGGTAGGGAGGAATTTTTTTCCATTGGCCATGTACCTCTCTTTGTAGTCTGATATTGTAATAATTAAAATAGTTGAAGCCATAAACTGTAATGAGTTAAAATAGTGGAAGACTTAAATTGTAGTAGATATAAGAGTGGATGAGTAAGTTGTAACCACAGGAAATATATTTTCACTACAGTGTTTTGTTTTTAAATCAAATATAAGGTGGTCGCCAGGGAAATATTCCCAATTATTCAAATATACCCAAGTCAACTGGGTTTTATAGAGATTTTAATTAATACAAATGAGGAATTAAAGAAAAGGAGAAAAAGAGAGAAAAAGGGGAATAATAAGAAAAGGATAGGCCATCCCAGGGCAGCCCTGGCCAATCCAGGCCTAAGCCCTTAAGAGAAAGATCAGTCAGTCCTTAATCACTCACCACAAGATTTGTCCAAGCAAGGATTCTAGTGACACCAGGCCAGCTTCATCTCAACTGCCTCCACCAGCTCAATCCTCAATCTGAATTTGAATGTGAATCCGAATGTCCCGGAGGGAGTCCCAAGAGAGACCCTTCAAGGCAGCCTTTCCCAGCTGACTGTCGGGGAGACCCAAGAGAGACAGAGTCTCCTCAGAGGGAGTTCCAGCCAGAGTCCTCCTCAAAGGGAGTTCCAGCCAGAGACTGTCCCAAGAGCCTGTTTCCAGAGCTCTCTCCCAACAACCTCCTTAGAGCCTGTTTTTTCTTTTCAGATTTCTCATCTCTTTATATAGGGAATTTTCTCCTCTGTCACCTCCCCTAAGTTCTCCCATCTACCAATCACAGTAGATGTTTTTCAAAGGACAGACCATTCTTAGTTCACACCTAAGAAGGTGTAAATTTTTGAGTAATTCACACCAGGAAAGCTCTGAGTAAGTTTCTTAGCTCTTTGTTCCTTGTAAATTCACAAGTTGCTTGACCTTTATAGGTACTTACCTTAAGAACTTTTTGCCTTATTATAAGTATGGGTTTAAGTACTTTTCATTGTTCAGAAAAGAGTTTACAACTTTATCTTCCCCTAGGGCAGACCTAAGTAGGTGAAGTAGAGTTCTCACATTCCTGATCTAAGTAGAGTTCACTGCCCAAATGGGGAATGGTCTTAATCCAATCTTATGAAGTAGGGTCTGGGAATTTTTAAGGTTCACAATATGGTGAGGTGACTCACTCACAATATCCAGTGAGGCCATACTGTACCCACCCCCAGGCCACACTGCCCTGAGAAATGGTGCCTGGATCCTTGGCCACCTAAGCAGGAATCATATTCACAGGGTCGCATCACATGTCTGCCTCCAAGGCAAGGGCCCAAGGCTCTCCCCTTACAGCCTTGTATCTCAGTGTTGTAGGCAAGGCAGTGAGACTCAGAGCAGAGGTCCAGCCAAGAAAGAAGAGTAGTCTAATCGTCTAGTCTACTTTTGAATACCACCACAGCCAAACAAAGACCATCTTATTCATCTTATAGTTGGGCAACCAGAACCAGGTACAGAAAGTCTACACATGCTCCCAACTCTCTTCAAGTCCATTACACATCCTTTACAAAGCCATTACACACATCCATTACTTGTCATCATAACTCTCCTAGAAGGATACTCCCTAGATTCTCCATGTAGAGAAGACATCTCAGCAAGCTGATGGTGTTTACATGTGTCAAATCTCCATTAGATCTGAAATATTAATTTATAATTTTTATCCATCAATAAAAGAAAAACTTGATTTAGACTTGAGGTTAGCAAAACACTTGTTCCTTACAATAACCCTATAATGTCAATACTTCCCACTTCAGAAATTAGGAAGTTGAGTCTTGGAATAATGAAATTACTAGGCCATAAGTCAGAAAGTCATTAAATTCTGCAGGTGAGATTTCAATGTAGGTTTCTCTTAGCTCAAAGTTCAGCATTCTTTCTACTTTTTCATGAGGTAAGATTATACTCAATCTGATGTTCTTCAACCCAGGACCTCCTAGAGCCAACTGGGACTGACAACTCTATTCAGCACCCCTTGTCAACTGATAGAACCTCTGGGATCCATAAGTGTTACCAGACTAGCTCTATGGCACAATTGGTAGCCCTTGGGGAAGGGAGAAAGGAAATGTCAGAGATTGGGGCCTGAATGGCCTCAATATCTCTGGCCATCATTGCCAAGCTCTTTTGCTAGTTCACTCTAATCCCTATGTACTATCCTCTTCACCATCACCACATTCCTGGTTCTTGCCACCCATTCCTGGAATCCACTGTGGCTCTCAGTTTTTCTGCCCCTATGGGGTCATAAAGGGAATGGGAAACAGGAAAGATTTGTAGAGTCAAATAACTCTTTTTCATGACCAGGACAACCCTCAGCACAGGATGGAAGACATAATGGAAACACCTAGAGCACCACTACCTATGAAAAAGCTTCATTAGAAATAGCCCTACCCCATGTATAGCAACTGTCTCAGCTTCTGCTTCTCCCTCTGCCTCCCAGGGTACTTACTGGGAGAATCTTATTCAATGGTCAAGTGGACACACTACTGGGGGGAGAGAATGATACTGAAACTCTCACTATAAATGAAACTGAAAAGGATAAGGAAGTTGTAGTTATATGAAAACGTGCCTCAGGTTCTCTTGGGAGAAGCAAATAAAGGAGTTGGTTTTATTATGTGTCCAAAGGAGGCAAGAAAAATTGTCTTATGAGTCCCTTGCTTATCTCAAATTGCAGGGCTCATGGTAAGCATGAGCAAAAAGACCACCATCGAAGATAATCATCTTGTATTTGCCAAAATAAATTGCAGAGGATGAGTAAGCAGATAAATTATACAAAGAATTGAATGAGGCCCTCCAAATTAGGTCAATAGACTCAGTGTCTTCAATACAAAGAGGTACATCAAGGAAGATGGTGAAAAACATATTGGAAAACCTAACTTAAGTAAAAAATGAGAAATGCTGAGGCTTATAGACTAAACAGAAGCCTCACAGATATCAAGCAGGAATACTTTCAAGAAATGAATGGAAGACCCTGACATAAAGGGCACCAAATAACATCACAAAAAATGAAACTGATTATATCTTAACAGACAGGAAATGACTAGTTACTAATTTCAGTGCATAGTCATTTCCAAATTGTCTGTGTACAGTCAAACCATTAACATGATAGACTGATGATTAAAATCAACAGTAAAATGAAGTAAATGTTGAAAGTGAGAAAAATATATAACAAACAAAACAGCTCTAAACTGGTCTTATTAAACAAGTAGTTGATTTAAAAAAAAAAGAGAAAAGAAACTGACAATGGTACATGGACAGTCATTATTTATTATGGAAACTTATATAAAGTAATCACCACAACAAGAAGGTGCACAAAGCCTAAAAACCACCTCAACTACCAAATATTTGACCTCCTTGCCAATTAGAAAGACATGGCTGTCAAGAGCAACACCATTTTAGATTATTAAATCATTTGCTAAACTTTACAGAAAGGAATGGTGGAAGATTATTAGCAATATTACCTCACAAAATAACAAAAATCAATATTTGTATTGTAAGGAGCAACAAAACAAGTTTGCTGAAAGATTGGTATAGGATTCAATTAAGTTCAAGCACCCCAAGAATAGTGAAAGATGAAAATAAGAGGAAAAAACATTTGAAATGGAAAATATTTCAACTGTAACATTGCTTTGCAGGCACAAGGATTCTCATTCTTTAAAGCATTCGATATTTTGGAAAAAAATTTGGAAGACTGTAAATGATTAGGATTATTTCCTAGAGAGTTGTGAGATGAAGGCAGAAAGAAGAGATGCTCCAGAGGAGCAGGTGCATTCTCCATCTGGAGGGAGAAAGACTTGTCGGCCATTTCCTGCCCAGCATTTGCACCAAAAAGACTATAAGAATGAGGGATTGCCTAGGTTCTGATTTGGGAGGCATGGCCTCCATATTGTAGACTGCTTCTTGTTTGGTTGAGACAGACCCCCTAGAGATGTTTCCACCTTCCCAATGGCTCCAAGTGGAAGGAGAAGGCCATGAGGAATTGTCTTCTCTTTATATCTAAGCAAGAAATCACTGAAAGTATTTCTTGCCTGAACTGATCAATTTCCATTCCCTCACCCTAATACTGAATTTTCTATTTGTTCTCTCCTTTCTGTTCTGATTTGCTCTCCCTGATACATAAAAATCTACACAACATGCTATCTTTGGTTATATAATTGTTTGGGGAGCATTGAGGAAGTGGGTAAAGTGCTAGAATAATGCAATAACTACTCTTGGGGTCCCTTGGTAACTTACCAGCCCTGAAGGATGGGATTCAAACGCTTTTTTTTCTTTTTAAAACACCCAAAAAGAGAATTTCCATACATGCCTCAGGACGCAAAAAGAGGCTTTTCTCTGGAACCTTGAATCTCTATTTCATACCATTTGTTTTTAAAGAATGTGATAAAGGGGGCAGCTGGGTAGCTCAGTGGATTGAGGGCCAGGCCTAGAATCAGGAGGTCCTAGGTTCAAAACTGGCTGCAGACACTTCCTACTTGTGTGACCCTGAGTAAGTCACTTACCTCCTATTGCCTTGTCCTTACCACTCTTCTGCCTTGGAACCAGAATTGATTCTAAGATGGAAGGTAAGGGTTTTTTTTAAAAAGAATATAATAAATTCTACACATTACTTACAAAAATAACTCCTGCTTTTCTGTGCTTCTTTTCTGTTAATCTTTTGTGTATTTACAAAAATGTTCAAATGCCCTTTTGGGGAATATTCTCATTACTAACCATCCCCCTAATTCCTACCCCCTCAACAAAGAAGAAAAAAAATGATAACCAGTCATCATAAATCAAGCAAAATAAATTCATTCAGTGGATCTATCTAAAAAAAATACATATATATGTGTGTGTGTGTGTGTGTGTGTGTGTGTGTGTGTGTGTGTGTGTGTGTGTATTTCTCTTACTATACGTTGTAGGCATCTCTTCTCTTTCAGGAGGTTGGCAACATGGTCCTCTGGCAACGTGGTTGGTTATTGGATTGACTGCTATTTTAAAGTCTTTCAAAATTTTTTCTCTTTACAAAGTTGAGAGACTTGTAAGAGCTGTCCTCCTAGATCTACTAACTTCATCCTACAACAATTCATACTTCCGAAGGATTTTCTGAAATTGTCTCTTTTCATCATTTCTTACTATACAATAATATTCCACTGCTTTCATATGAAGAGACAGCTAGGTGGCGCAGTGGATGAAGCTCCGGGCCTAGAGGTAGGAAGATCCATCTTCCTGAATTCAAATGTGATCTCAGACATTAGCTGTGACCCTGGAAAAGTCAATTAACCCTATTGTTTCCTCATCTGTAAAATGAGCTGGAGAAGAATTGGCAAAATTCACCAGAATCTTTGCCAGGAAAGTCCCAAATGGAGTGATAAAGAATTGGACATGACTCAAACAACTGAAAAAAAAATCATGTCCTGAAATTCTCTCATCTGTTTTCTAGTTTTCTGGGAAGAAATATAAGGTACATTCTTAGATTCTAGTTCTTAACTTTTTTTTTCTTTTTCTTTTCTTCCTTAGGAAGTTTGCTTTGCTTACAGCTGTTCCTTCCCCATTATCGTCCTCTCTCTTAGCCATTCTCCTCCCTATTCACCCTGGTCCCCTGTTGTGTGTTGTGAAGACATTAGTAGGTTAAGTAGATGTCCCCATAGATAAGGGACAATTGTTGGTGAATTCAGATCCTAGGAAGTTTTCTTTACTGATGTGCCTGCCCTCTACCTAAGCACTAGAGAAAGAAAGGCAGATGAGGGAAAAAAAAGATGAGGGAAAAAATGTCCAGGAATTTGTCAAGATCTGTCCCTCCTGAGGCCATAGCACAGGTTTCTAGCTCAGCTAAAACTTTAAAATGTAAAATCACTATCAGCCAATATTTCATAAATTCGTCACAAATTGGCTCATTTTTGCTCCCATTTTTAATCCAGATTCTTATCTCTATTCTTGCTCCAGTTAACCCCAAAAGAAAATAAACTGGCATTAGAGATGAAGGTACATGTGTTTACTGCACACAATCTGACATAAAAATTGAGTTTAAAAAAATAAGCAAACAAAAAATCTCCCCAAGTATCTGGCAACCTGCCACTTCTAGTGAGATCTAAATTCCCAACTGGGTCTTCAACTTCATTTTCGACCAGATAAAAAATGCTGCCAGAAGTTGTGAACTGATCCAACCCTTCTGGAGGGCAATTTAGAACTATGCCCAAAGGGCTATAAAGCTCAGCATGCCCTTTGATCCTGTAATACCACTACCGGGTCTATATCCCAAAGAGATCATAAAAAGGGGAAAGGACCTACTTGTACAAAAATATTTATAGCAGCTCTTTTTGTAGTGACACAACTGGAAATTAAGGGAATGTCCATCAATTGGAGAATGGTTGAACCAATTGTGGCACACTTGGCGATGGAATACTATTGTGCTGTAAGAAATGATAAGCAGGATGTATCTCAGAAAAAGCTGAAAAGATCTACATGAACTGACACAAAGAGAAATAAGCAGAATGAAAAGAACATTGTACACAATGACAGCAATATTGTATGCTGATCAACTACAAAACCTTGGCTATAGTCAGCAATGCAATGATCTGGAATAATCCTGAAAGACTTATGATCTAGGAATGCTGTCCACCTCCAGAGAAAGAATTGTTGGAGTCAGATGGATGTGGATCAAGGCATACTATCTTTCACATCAATATACTTATGGTTTTATTTTGGGGTTTTGGTTTTATGAGCATGCTCTTACAACAATAGCCAATATGGAAATGTGTTTTTGCATGATTATAAAAATAAACTTAAAAAAATAAATAAATCCTGCCAGAGGCCATGAGCAAAAGAAAGCTATTGGTCACTCTGCCCAATATTACAATGTAAAAGTTGTGACTATACATGCAAGATATATGTTAGGATTGTCTAAATATATAGAGGCTGCTCATGTGCGGGATCAGTAGATAAGATCTGAGGTCTAGCTCACCTTTCAAAAAATGGGGAGACTGGCAGCCTGATAGTCAGAAGAAGGATAATCAAGGGGTAAGACATCAGAGGTTGGCCAATCTCTATGACAACCTAGACCAAGAAAGTCTTCAGGCTAAAACACACACACAAATAAAGACATATTTATATTATGTATAATATATGCATATATAAACTCAAACATTTTATATACACAAACATATGTAAAAGGTATTATGTATAAATATGTAAATATATATAAAGAGAAGTAATGTATATTACCTCTTAAATATCTCTGATCAAGGGCTACAAGCAGGAATGTCCTGGAGCCTACTCATTTGGTTCTCTCCCATGTCAATTGTTTAGTTTTTAGTGTGAGCATTTACACCTTGGAAATCAGCAAATGCTATAAATCAAGACTTGATTTATTGTTTTGTTGATTGTCTAGACTTAAAGTGATGGAGAAAATGTTGTAACAAAGATTAAACATAAAGCAGATCATGAATACATTTTCTCCAGTTATTAAACATTTACCAGCAATGTGTTGGTTGCAGTCTAGACTCAGAAGAAAAGATACTTTCCTGATTGCTCATAAGGAAATGAGTAGCCTTTAGCTTACACTTGCCAAATTATTCCCTCCTCACCAAATGTTAGTTATATAAAAGACCATTACAAACAGCGAATACCAAAGAAAACCATTTATTCGAGCAAAACAGGGAAAAGAAATTGGAGAAATTCCAAAGATTAGAAGATATCAAGAAATACAGAAGAATAAATTAGTTCCTCAACTGAAACTGAGATAAGATCTTAGCTTAAATCAGGAGAGGGCAAGAACAATCTCACCTGTCTTATTTCAGCAGTCTCTAGGATTATAAATCTTGAGGTCAAAAACAGGAGATGGCTCAGAGGTCTATAATCTGCTTTCAAAGTCTTTCTCATGCAGAAGAAAAACGTATGATTGATCACATGGTTTGATGGGAATATGATTGGGAATTTTGACTTTTAAATGATCACTATTTCAAATATTAATAATATGGAAATAGGTTTTGACCAATGATACATGTATAACCCAGTGGAATTGCTCATCAACTCAGGGAGTGGGGAGGGAAGAGGGGAGGGAAAGAACATGAATCATGTAACTATGGGAAAATATTCTAAATAAATTAATTTTTGAAGAAAGAAAAAAAAATGTCTTTCTCTCTCCAGGATCTCCCAGAAGGTCCCCTTTCTCGATGAATCTCTCCTAAGAATCTTTGGAATCAACAATTCATTATGTTCCTAACATGGTGTCATTCCTGGTATTTTCTCAATCACTCATGCCTCTTTCAAGGTATGCAGCAAGCAGCACAATGCAGTCATTCAAGGAACTCCCCCAGGCCCACACAAGCAAGGATAAGACTAAGCTGTATATCACTCAGTTCTACAGATACTAAGGACTATAACTTCTTAGCCAATCCCTAGACAATCACTAGTCAACAATACTGTTTCCCATAGTCACCAGAGGGTTTCTCTGGTGTTTCTGATATAACTGCTGTCTTGAGTTGTAGAATATGATGATCTCTTCCTGTAAGAAGGATGAGAAGAAAATAGGCAGACATTCCCAAATGATATTCTATACAGACCATATCTTCATAGTCATTGTTGTTGTTCAGTCATTTTCAGTTGTGTCTGACTCTTGGTGACCCCATTTAGAGTTTTCTTGGTAAAGATACTGGAGTGTTTTGCCATTTCCTTCTCTAGTTCATTTATAGATGAGGAAACTTAAGCAAAAGGGGTTAAGTGACTTGCCCAGGATTATAGAGCTGGTAAGTGTCTGTGACAAGATTTGAACTCAGCAAGAGGAGTCTTCCTGACTCCAGGTCTAGTGTTTTATCAACTGTATCACCTAGCTGCCCCTATTCATACAGTTAACTGAAAAGTACACAAAATCCAAGATTCTGCTATGACCTTATTTTCTACTAGAATAAAACCATTCAATTAAGTAGAGAAAATGCAAATTTATAAGGTGCTCCTCCAGGGAGGTGTCTCCCTCCATTTCTTAAGATCATATAAAGTTCCTTGAAATTTGCTATGAAAAAATTTGGCTCAACAATTCTCTGATTGATAATATCAAAGGAGACATATGAGACAAAGAGGTGTAGCCAGAAATATAAGGGGTTCTTCATCAGGTAGTGGCTTCCCCTTCCCAAAAGGACTTCAAGAAAAGACAGGATGACCATTTACTGGGTTTGTTATAGTGGGAATTCTTTTGGGGGTGGTATAAGGTGAACAAGATATCCATTGAGATTCCTTCTAACTATGAAATTCTACATGTTTCTTAAAG
Source organism: Monodelphis domestica (assembly GCF_027887165.1). Lineage (NCBI taxonomy): Eukaryota > Metazoa > Chordata > Mammalia > Didelphimorphia > Didelphidae > Monodelphis > Monodelphis domestica. The sequence goes on from NC_077229.1 coordinate 83,833,466, forward strand.
GAATCTGTTGCTGTCATGGCATGTGTCTCCAACAGCGTAAAAATAGAGGAAAGAGAGAGAGAGAGAGAGAGAGAGAGAGAGAGAGAGAGAGAGAGAGAGAGAGAGAGAGAGAGAGAGAAAGAAAGAGAGAGAGAGAGAAAGAAAGAGAGAAAGAAAGAAAGAGAGAAAAAAGAAAGAGAGAAAGAAAGAAAGAAAGAAAGAAAGAAAGAAAGAAAGAAAGAAAGAAAGAAAGAAAGAAAGAAAGAAAGAAAGAAAGAGAGAAAGAAAGAGAGAAAGAAAGAAAGAAAGAAAGAAAGAGAGAAAGAAAGAGAGAAAGAGAGAAAGAAAGAAAGAAAGAAAGAAAGAAAGAAAGAAAGAAAGAAAGAAAGAAAGAAAGAAAGAAAGAAAGAAAGAAAGAAAGAAAGAAAGAAAGAAAGAAAGAAAGAAAGAAAGAAAGAAAGAAAGAAAGAAAGAAAGAAAGAAAGAAAGAAAGAAAGAAAGAAAGAAAGAAAGAAAGAAAGAAAGAAGTATTATCAACTTGGTAGAAGAGACACACAAAAATGCTAAAGAAAAGAAAACAACCTTAAAAAACAGAATTGGCCTAACAATTAAAAGAGGAATAAAAAGTCACTGAAGAAAGGAACTTCTTAAAAATCAAAACAAATCAAATGGAAAAAGAAGTATAAAATCTTACTGAAGAAAAGAACTCAAAAATTGGAATTAAGAAAGTAGAAGCTAATAACTCCACGAGACACCAAGAAACAATGAAAAAAAGTCAAAAGAATGGAAAAAAGAAGAAAATGTGAAATATCTTGTTGGGGGGAAAAACAGTTGACCTGGCAAATAGATCAAAAGGAGATAATGTAAGAATTATTGAACTACCTGAAAGCACATTCAGAGAAAGAGCCTAGACATCTTATTTCAAGAAATTATCAAGGAAGACTGAACTGATATCTTAGTTCTAGAGGATAAAGCACAACTAGAAAAAACTAATTAATGATTCTCCTGAAAGATCTCAAAGTGAAAACTTCTGGGAATATTATAGCCAAAATCCAGAGCTCCCAGGTCAAAAAGGAAATACTTCAAGCAGTCAGAAAGAAACATATCAAATATTATGGAACCACAGTCAGGATCATGCAATATTTAGTGGCTTCCATGTTAAAGGAGCATAGGGTTTGGAATATAATGTTCCAGAAAGCAAAGAAACTAGGATTTCAAACAAGAATCACTTACCCAGCAAGACTAGAGTCCTTCAGGAGTAAAAATAGATATTCAGTGAACTAGAGGATGTTCAGGAATTCCTGACAAAAAGACCATCATGGAATAGACAAATTGATATACAAATATAAGACTCACTATAAGCAAAAAAGGCAAACATAAAAGAGTAATCATAAGGGACTCAATAAAGTTAAATTTTGCATTCCTGTATGGGAAGATAATCAAGGAAATTGCATTTTGCTAGAAGGTACCATAGACAACGGAGTAATATAAAAAAAATTTATAGCAAGTTCTCTATCAAAGGTCTCATTTCCCAAATATATACTGAGTACAAAACTGAGTCAAAATTTTAAAAATAAGAGCCATTCTCCAACTAATAAATAGACAAAATATATGAACAGCTGATTTTCAGAAGAAGAAATCAAAGTTATCTATAATATGAAAAAATGCCATAAATCATGAATCATAAAAGAAATTCAAATTAAAACAATTCTGAGGCACTATCTCATACCTATCAGAAATGACAAATGCTGGAGTGGATGAGGGAAAAATAAGTATACTATTGCACTATTGGTAGAGTTGTGAACTAGTCCAACCATTCTGGAAAACAATTTGGAACTATGCCCAAAAGGCTATAAAAATGTGTGTACCTCACAATACCACCACTAGTTGTATATCCCAAAGAGATTAAAAGTAAAAGAATCTATATGTACAAAAATATTTATGGCAGCTCTTTTTGTGGAATCAAAGAACTAGAAATTGAGGGGATGCTCATCAATTGGGAAATGGCTGAACAAGTTGCTGCATATGATTATGATAGAATACTATAATGCTATAAGAAATGACAAGGGGTGCAGTTTCAGAAAAACATGGGGAGATCTATATGAACAGATGCAAAGTGAAGTAAAAAGAATTGGGAGATAATTAATTATGCATAGTAACAATCAAGTTGTAATGATGATTAATTGTAAAAGACTTGGCTACTCTAATCAATACACACAAGACAATTCCAAAGAACTCATGATGAAAAAATGCTCTCCATCTCCAGAAAGAGAACTGATGAACTCTGAATGCAAATATAATTATATTGCTTACACTTCCTTTTTCTTGCTTTTTTAAAAAATATGGCTAATATAGAAATGTGTTTTGCATTATTTTACATGTATAATTGATATCCTGTTTGTCTTCCCAGTGGATGAGAGGTGGGAAGGAGTGAAAGAATTTGGAACTCAAAATTTAAAAAGGGAAGAATGTTAAAAATGAATAAATTAATAATAACAATAAAAGAACCTCCTCTATAAATGATGAGGTCCTTTAAGTGTTCTTATTTAACATTATGCTGGTTGTATCAAGTCTCAGAATTTACAGAACCATCTAAAATGAGAGTCACAACCACTCAGAATAGTTCTGCCTCACAACCATCTACACAGGAAAAAGCAAGTGGACAAGAAATATCTCTTATCAAGATTTAGTAGCAGATGAGATTCCTGTCTGCTACCAGATATAAATGACTCAATTCCTATCTACTTGAGACCCTGGGATTCATCAGACTGCAATCAATGAGGCAGCCCTCTCCCAGTTCTGTGGAAGAAGGGAAGACTAAAATCTCACAAGAGGAGAGAAGGGGCCATCAGGAGCTCTGGAAAAGCAGTGATAACCCAAGCAGGCTATCAGTTGTCCCTGCAATAGCCCTCTGCGTCCAGTCCATTTCAACCAGGATACCAGAGCCTAATTTCCAAAACGGCTTTGAATGGAGCCTGACTAAGAGAGAAAAGGCAAGAAGAGACTAACCAAACTGGGAGTCCACCCAGCATAGTCATTGTTGCTGCCTTGAAATTGAAACACTGAGAGACCTAGCTACATGGTATGCAGAAGCTACATGGAACAGATGTAGATTGCTGCCCTATAGCTGATAACAAAATGGACATCATTCCTTCTTCCCTATCCTTTACATTACTCTGGCACTCACCCTAAGCCTGTCTCTAGACTTTGTTTTGTTAAATTTATTCACTTTCTATATTTGCCATGTATTTTTTAAAAATAGTTTCTCTATGATACCACTGATTAAGTGTGCCTGTGTATGGATGGACGGATGTGTGTGAGCCTAAGAAATTAAATACAGGTAAGAGGAAGGTGATGGTCTGTCATGGACTCAAAGAGAAAGAGAGAAATAGATTCTCTTTCTAATCACTGTAATCACTGGGACTACCAGCTGGGAGTTCAAGCTGAACAAAAGAGATTTTATTGATGCCTATTATTATAGCTCCCCAAAGGAGAGAAAAATGCAAAGAGTTTAGGCATCCTGGACATAAAGGTAAAGCCAGCAGTTTTCTGGTGGGAGGAGGTTTGGTAAGTAAGCAAGAGGCAGTCCAGTTTGAAACAGTGACCTTAGACAACTTCCCTTCCCATAATCTCCTTCAGGAAAGATTTAAAAGACCTCTGTCCCACTCTAATCTCCCTAGATCCTCAGGAAGAATGAGACTCAGTTAAAGGCAGTCTTGCCTATCAGAGCCTGAACAGAAGAGCAGAGAAAGACTGGAACCACCCACATGAGGGCAGGGCTAGAGAGGAAAACAAGCTAGTTCTCCTTGGTCAAACCCCAGTAAACCTTAACCACTGATGGACAACCCACTGACTTGATCCATATGTATATCTTATGCTTAGCTTCTGCTGACAAACGATTGTTCAGTTGTTTTCAGTTGTGTCCAATTCTTCCTGATCTCATTTGAGATATTTTTTTCTGGCTCAGAAATTTGCTATTTCCTTCTCCAGCTCATTTTTACAGATAAGGAAACTAAGGCAAACAGGTTAAGTGACTTACCCTGGGTCACACAGCTAGTAGAGATGAATCTTCCTGACTCTAGGCTAGGCACTCTATCCACTGTCACCTAGCTGCCCCAGATAAACAATAAGTAGGCCAAAATTAAATAAGGAGAACAGGCTGTATTGCTCCTGGAAAATAATATAATATTTTAAATGATCCCTAAGTTTTTCCTTGAAACAAAACCCCACATTTTAATGCTACTAGAATTCTCAAAAGAGTAGTATAGTTTTAAGTTATTAAAGCTTGTCATAGCACCTGTATTCTTCTGAATATTATCAACTCTTTAAGACTCAGTGTTACAGAGATGTCTGTATGCATTGGTAGAGGAAGATCCTGGGGGGGGGGGGGAAGGGGCTCCCTAAAATGATGAAATTATAGATTTGGTGAAAAAAAACCTTCTGATATTACCATAGTTACAAACCATAAAACAGCACAATCCCATGATTTTACCAAAAGGACTATGAAGACAGAATGGGTGTAAGAAACACAAAATATTACCAATAATAAGTATTTTCCCACCCTATCTCTCTCTATCCTCCTGGTCTCCCAGGCCCCCTCTTCCCTTATCTTCTCAGTATTCCCCTTTTCTATCAATTCCACACTCTCTCTGTCTATTCTCCTACTTTATCCCACCCTCCCTAACCCCATAATCTCTGTTTAACAAAATAAATACAATACAACAGAGATAATGTTAATTTGAGGTTTTCTGAGTCAATATATGGCTCAAAGGAATCCCTTTCGATTTTAGCTCACTACTGAGGTTACAAAAAGATAAAAGCACCCTATTCTATCTATCCTTATCCTCTGTCTCTACTTTCTCCTTCATTTCCTATTCCTACTCTATCCATTCTCCACCCTTTTCTATCCTTCCCCCTTCTCTAGTTATCTACATACTCTCCATCTGCTCCCCACCCTATATCGAAATTCCCTATTCATTTTGACTTGTCCTCCCTTATCTTCTTTCCTATCTACAATCCCACACCCCTCTCTATTTCTGTTCTATTCTCTCTCTCCTCCATCATCTCTTTTCAACAAAATAAATAAAAATATAATTCAAAATTTTTGTTGTTGTTCAGACATATCTGAATCTCCAGGACCTTGTTTCTTTGGCACAGACACTGGAGTGGTTTGCCATTTCCTTCTCTAGCTCATTTTACAGATAAGGAAACCAAGGCAGACAGGATAAAGTGACTTGCTCAGGGTCACATAGTCAATATCTGAGGCTGGATTTGAACTTAGGTCTTCTTGATTCCAGATCTTGTGTTCTCTTAGCCATCCCACAATACAACACAAATCGTGTTAACTGATGCTTTTAAAAAACGTATTTATTTAATTGATTAATTTAGAATATTTCCATGGTTCCATGATTCATGTTCTTTCCCTCCCCTCTGTGAAGATTAAAATTAACTCTTCCCTGATTGTGAAGATTAAAATTGTAACCCCTGCCTATTTTTAGATTTAATCACCAAAAGTGTAAATACCCTACTTAAAAGTTGAGTATGGAGATCTGCTCATTTTTAGATCTAATCACCAAAAGTGTAAACATCCCACTTAATCATTAAGTGGGAGGTCTGTGACCCATGTGTGCAATAGTGGGTTATGAATTAAACTAACTGCCCCTGGGCAATCTTAAAGCAAAGCTTCAACTGTGATTGGTAGATGTAAAATTAGGGGAAGACACAGGAAGTGACTCAAAAGAAGCATCTTTAAAAGGAGCTGTTACTTCCTGTGAGGGAGAGTTCTTCATTCTTTGGAAGTGAAGACTGGAGACAATTATTCATTCGTTGGAGCAGAGGTTGGACAAGAGACATTGTTCCTGGTCCTTTGAACTGACACATGGTGAATGAAAAACTGGCTCTTAACTGCTGGATTTTCTGAAAAAACTAAACTCAGGAGAGACTTACCTTATCTTCTCTCTGATTTCTTATTTCTCTCTTTCTACATTTTGTAAATGAATTGTAAATAAATCTCTTTGGAATAAATTAAATTCCTGATGACCACACTCTTAAATAATCCAGTCCAACCCTTTTAAAATTAACCCCTTTACTCCCTTACACCTCCTTCCTCCCTGCCCCCCACCTGTAGCTGATGAGCAATTCCACTGGGTTTTACATGTATCATTGAAATTGAAGCTTTTTAAAAAGTTGATAATGTGACCTGCAGAGATCCATTTCTATTTGAGTTTGAAAAACTGAGCTTCTGTGAATACACAAATCTTCTCACTATAAAACTCCCACAAGGTCCTCCTTGATCTCTCCCCAACCTCTCTCTCTACCATCTCTATCCATCACCTCCCATCCTTTTGACTTATTCTCCTCGATGGGATAGTTTCCTCTACTCTCCTCCTACCCTCTGTATCAACCTCCTTCATTCTTCCCCTCATTCTATTCATTCCTCTTACCTTCTCATCACTCCCTCACCCTTTCTCTCGATTCCTCCTCCTTATCTTTCTCTAGTCTCTCTATTCACTGCCCCCTTAATCTAGTTCCCTCTCTATATTGCACACTCTCTCTATCCACCTCCTGTACTCCTACCCCATTACCTTTTCTAATATTCTGCTTCCTGACCCTATCATTCTGCCTCCTCACTCTATTCCCATCCTCTGTTCTCTCAAGGTGTTCTGGAAAACTCATTGAACGTGGAATCAGGAGAGACTTGAGTTCAAATTCTATCTGTGGCATTTACCAGCAGACCCCCTAATTACCATAAGCTTCCATTTCCTTACCTATAAGATGGGCATAACACTCCTAGCATCCATTATACATTTGCTGTAAGGCTCAAAAGAAAATGTACATCAAACTTGATGTAAATCTTAAATCCTTCCATTCTTAATCCCTTCCCATTGCCCTCACCATCCTTTTCAGATTCAACAGAATTTTAGATGAGACATCTACTCCCCTTGTTTTATAGATGAATGTAAGCTTGACAGGGGGGATTGTTTCATTTTTGTCTTTGTATTTTTAGTGCCTGGCACAGTGCCTGCCTGAACAAAACAAGCTTTAAAACAATCAGACAAAAAATAAAAACATCTTACTTTCTCACTTAGTAGCAACTCTAAGACAAAAGGGCAAGGGCAAGGCCAATGGGGTTAAGTGACTTGCCCAGGGTCACACAGCAAGGATTTTTTTTTAAACCTTTATTTTTTTTGTCTTAGTAACAACTCTAAGCCAGAAGAGCAGTTAAGGGCTAGGCAAATGGGATTAAGTGACTTGCCCAGAGTCACACAGCTAGTAACTGAGGCCACATTTGAACCCAGGTCCACCTGACTCCAGGTATGTCATTCTATCCACTGAGCCACCTAGCTGCCCACCCCCAATAGGTTTTGAATAAGTACTTTCTTGTTGGGTTCATTGACTGATGAGAAAACCAGGGCTCAGAGAACTTAAGTGGCTTGTCCAAGGTCAAACATTTTATAAACAGCAGAGCCCAAACTTGAACTCAGGCCCAGTGATTCCAGTCTCTCCACTCCATCACTTGATTTTCCCTCTGCTATCAATTTTGCCTCAATATATCCCCCATGGTGTATTATCTTTCTAAGTGTTAGCCTCCATCCTAGCCCTGTTTTCTCCCCAGGCTCCCTAAAGAGCTCTGGGGCACAGGCTGAGGGGCAGGGGCGGGGCAAAGCAGGGGGTGTCACGTGGGGTCAGGGCTCACTGGCAAGGAAGCAGTCCTGGGTGACTGACACTGGGGCCCAGCAGGAAACAGAGGTAAGGACAAGGGGGCCTGATGGGGTTTCCCGCAAGGGGGCTTATAGCTGAATCTAGAACCATGAACCCTTTTCCTTTATTTGGGGAGCAGGGGGAACAGCAACAGAGATACAGGGTGGCTGAGGATTGACCCCACACACACACACACACCCAGATCTGATGGTCCCCTACCTCATCCCTGCAGTCTGACTCTTCTTTCCCTTATCTCCTTGTCCCACAGGAGATGGAGAAGCCTGCCCTGCCAGGCCCCCAGCCCAAGGTTGCTTCCCCACTGGGCTCCTACCGCTGGCGGCTGGGAGGAGACAAGCCAGCAGGGGCCTCCAGATGGGGCCGGCTTCAAGGATGGGGCCGGGCGCTGAGTAACCCCGAGACCCCAGAGCCACCAGCCTGCAGACCCACTCATCGGTCTCTCTTCCGCCGGGCTATCTCTGCCAAAGAGTCAGGAGGAGGCTGGAACTGGAAACTGTCCAAATATCTTCGCTCTGGGAGTCAGCAGCAGACACCTGACCATGTGCCTGGTTCTGAACAGGAGGCAGCACCAGAGTCAGAGGCATCAGGTAAGGATGACTTAGTTCACAACAGGCCTGGATGCCCAGGCACAGCCCATTCTGCTTTGCCCTAGAGGTGACTACCATGTCCAAGGATTTGGGACCCAAAGGGCCCCAGGTGACTCCTAGCTGCTTCTCCCCATCCACAAGGGACTTGCTTCAAGGTCCCAATAGAGGTTCGGAGAGCTCTCTGGGCTCAGAAATCTCCAAGTTTCTGTCTGGCTCCCAAAAAACAAGTGAAGATTTAGAGAATTATCTTCAGGGAATCTTATTCCCAGGCATCTTTCCCCTCACCCCAGGCCACAACCCCTGCCCCACTTAAGAACTTTCTCAAAGCACTGGCCATTCTAGGTTTTTACAAACCCAAGAAGCTAGTTGGGAAGCCGGATGCCTGGGTTCCCTCTTCTCTGAACAGGAGAGGGAAAAAGAGCCACCTCATCACCCTCTCTAATACACAGGAAGTTGTGGGGAGCGCTAGGAGAGGAAGCGGTTGAGACCGGATTTGCCCCTTCTCTACCTGTCTCTGGCAGTTTCAGGGGAAGGCAAAAGGTGAGAGGGTAAATGCCTCCAATCTGGACTCCTCTTGAGGGATGATGGGAAAAAAGCGAATACATCGGGATCTCTCCCTTTGGGCATAGTTGTGATAGTCACCAAATAAGACAAAATGGAGGCAGTGGATCCAGACACTTGGATTCAGCTTGTCCCATTCTAAGGGTACGTTGTCAAGAGGGGCCAAGAAACTGGGAAGAGATGGGATTCCTAAACCATCACTCACTTCTAGGAAAGTCTCTGGGTTGTCTAAAAGCTAGAGAGCAGGGCAATAAACTAATGAAAGAGTTGTGATTGGCTCAGTGCCATGATACCACTCCTAGGGCTCCCAAGGATAAATGCCTCAGAAGACATTTGGCTGGAGGTCTGTTTGAACCAGGCTGCCCACTCACTCATCTGAATGAGGTGGCTGTGCATCCTTCACCTACAACTCTGCATTAGGCTGAATCATCTTAGGAGGGCATTCCAGAAAGGAGGTCCTCAGTCCTTACTTGGGATGACAATCATTCATATGGAGGCAGAATGGAAAAGGAAACTTGATTTCTCCCTTTCTCTCACCTTCACAACCGCCAAGCTCTGCCAGTTCCATGTTCACAGGGTCTCTCCCACCTATTCCTTCTCTATTCCAATGGCTACTATCTTAGTTAATACCTCACCATCTCTTGCCTGGACTATTTATTACAGGTGCCTCCCAACTAGCTTTCCTATCTCCAGTAGGTCCCTTCTCCAATCATAAACCAGATTCTAATCCCTTCTGCCAGAAGCATCTTTCATAAGGCCCATTCATAGGGGAAAGCTGGAAAAGATGTCAAAGGTCATCTATCCCAGTGATGGTGAACCTTTAAGAGGTGGAATGCTGGGCTGCCCCCCCCCCCAGACCATGTGCCCTACCCCACACAGGGGAGGGAGAAAGAGCTCCCATTGGGCTGCTGAGCAGAGGGGCAGGTGATTGAAAAAAAATGTCATCAGGGGAGGTGGAGAGGGGAAAGGGAGCAGCTCAAACCGAGTCCCTCTGCCTTTCTAGTAATGAACTCTAGGGGAGTGGGGAGGGTAGTCATGTGCTCACAGAGAGTGCTCTGTGTGCCATCTTTGGCACCAATGCCATAGGTTTGCCATCACTGATCTAATCTCCTTATTTTATAGCTGAGAAAACAGGAGTCTCAAAGACAAAAGACTTACTTGTCACATAGCTAGTAAGTAGCAGGGTCTTATCTTTGGACTAGTAATGCAGTGTTCTAATTCTAACTTTGATCAAATCCTTCTATGCAGACACCTTTTATGGCTCTTTGTTACCTACAGGATATCGCCCATGATCTTATTTCCTATGTGTGAATTGAACACCATAGATGCTTAATTAAATGTTTTTTAAAACTTAATTTAGTCCTCACAACATCTGTGGGAGTTGGATTTGACCAATCCTCATTATTTCAGTTTTACTGATGGGTTGACAGTCTTACTCTCTCTTCCTTTGGTTTCTGTAACACAGCTCTTTCCTGGTTCTCCTCCTACTTATCTGACTCTTTCTCCTCTCTTGTGCTGAATCCTAATTCTTCTATCTGTCATTCAAGTTCTTTCACGATCTGGCTTCAGCCTTTCTAGTTTTATATCCCACTACTCCCTTTTGTGTCTAGCCAGCCTGGTTTCCTCATTGTTCTCAAACCAAAGATTCATTACTTCCTCAAAGCATGTGGTCATGTTGTTCTTCCTAAGTTAAACACCTCTCCCCACCCATCTCTCTCCTCTCCTCCATCCTCACCTCTCTTGCTCTCTCTTCTCCAAGACCTACCCCTTCTTCCAGACCTAATCTAAAACCACTTCCTCTATGAAAGTCTTCTCTAAAATGTTTCCATTTTTTTATAATCATGCAAAACAAATTCTTGCATTAACCATATCTTAAGAGAAAAGAAAAGAAAGGAAAAAAAGAGGATTCAATTTGCCCTCTAAATCCATCTGCTATCTGGAGGTGAAAAGCACAAATGCTTTGGAATTGTGATTGAAAACGCTAAAATTTTCACTCCCATCATCACTACTCTCATGCAGGTTCTGATTAACCTTGGACTCAATGATTGTAATAATCTTTTTACTGATTTCTTACCTCTAGTCTTACCTCTTTGCAATCAATCTGCCCTTCGCATCACTGCCAAATTATTCTCACTAAAGCCTAATTCTACCTTAGGATCACTCCACTGTTCAAAAACTTTTCATGTCTCTTCAATGGAACCGGCAGGTGCAAGGCTTTCAGGGGAGAGCTTTCAATCCTATCATCTGGAAAGTGAAGAAGTTAATCCCTTCCAGACCACTTTGGTTTCATCCAACTGGGCTAGTTCAGAGTATATATAACCTTCCCATTGGTCACTGCCTTCTTCAACCCTACTCCTTTCCACTATAAACTGGAGATTTTGCACAGGGCTCTTTGATTCAAAACAGTTTATTATGACTACAGAAAAATGGTGAAGGGGAAGCTCCTGTGGCTTTAGCTGAGGCATAATGGCTGGCCTAGATCAACATGGATCTCTTCCCATTCTATTTTAGGAAGCTTAAGCCTATAGGTTATTCTTGAAAAATTTTTATCACTAGATCCTTTCTCATCCACATAGCTTTTAGTCTGTCAATAAATAAACATTTATTAAGCACTTTCATTGTTCCAGGAATTGTGCTAAGTGCTGGGGATACAAAGGAAAGCAAATGGTAGTCTGTGCTCTCAAGGAATTCACAGTCAAATGAGGAAGACAGCATACAAAAAAAACTATTTATAAACAAGGTATATGGGGAAAATGGTAAATAATCAGGAGTAGGAAGACAAAAGGATAATGAAGATAGAAGGTGGGGTTTTGCAACTCTTAGTTAGGAAATACTTAACATTAGGCCAGAAATGACGATCTTCAACCTGTTTAAATCCTATGTATTAAATTTAGCCACTCATGCCCCACTTTGACTCTATATAGAATTAAAGATATACATGACTTAAAGGCGATTAGTATCAATCTTATTATTTAGAAATAATTGTCTTTAAAGTACTATTTAAAATAGTAAGTTGTCCCCCATCATTACTGCTGCTGCCACTCTCTCAGATTTATCATAGTCCCCCTGTCTCTCCAGATTCTCCCTTCAACTATCACAGAATGATGTCTGTTCTGCTCTGAAAGAAATCCCATTCTGCAACTTGAACCTATGATAGTACAGTTTCTTGCTGGGCTGAGAAGACTTCAAACCCAAGAGTTCCCATTGATGGTTCCCAGATTATTTCTTCTACATGCTGGGGAATTAGTCTGACCTATCTGGCGTAGCCTGTTCCACTCCTTTGATTTAGAATTTTTCAGCCCCATTCAAAGACAGCGTTAGTACACTTGGTATCTGAAATTATGCCACTTAGCATCCAATTCCACATCACCACTTAACAGAATGAGAGTGATTAAACCAGTGTCCCAGGTAAAGGCATGACACAATACATGTATACATCACAAGAGTACATGCACATTTATATAAGACAATATAATGGCTTGCACTCTTAAAACAATGATATCATTAGTAGTCTGACAAAATAAGAAAATCTGCAACCCAGTAAAACTACATACTTATTGCTAATACCAATACTAAGCTATTAACAAACAAAGGGAACTACTGTCCGTACAGAATCTTAACACAAAAGCAAAGAAATGGAGAGTTTAGGATTTCGACATGTCTGAAATGGACAGAAAAGATGGAAAGTAGGGAGAGAGTCATATCAGCACTGTTTGAATTCTTTGGGAAGAACAGCTTCATCACCTCTCAGCAGGATTCTTTCAATCAGCTCTAGACCCTCACTGCCAGTCCCCCATTCAAGCTGTCCTTCATCCTTGCTGCTGCTGCTCTTAATTCCTTCACAGACTCCTGTCTGTCTCTCCCCATTCCCTTCTGTCTGTTAGAGACCTTCCAAAGCTCCTGCTGGGGAAGAAATTCTACCCTTCAGCTCAAACCCATGAAAGTTCAATCTCTTCCTGGATTTAGGAAGATTATAAATTCCAGGGATCTTCACCAAAAAAAAAAAAAACAACAACTAGTTCCTCTGCAGGATACTTAGTTTGACCTGGCTAAATCTCCTGTTACACCTCTAGGATAAATAATAACAAAATAATGGTGACAACAAATTTATTAGCCTGAATTTTTAGGCCCTCCAATAATGTAGCATTATAGATATATTTTATATTACTCCCTGCAACACAACTTTTCCCACCAACCAGACTAGCTCTTCTCTGATCTCATCTTTCCCTCTTGCACCTTTATGCATTCTTAACTTGAATGAATTTCCTTTCTTCTGATACCTATTAAAGTTCCCTCATCCTTCAAGTCCCATCTCGGTTGCCACCCATTCCCTGAGTCCAAATCCCCTAGCTAGAAATGATCTCTGGTTTCCTTGAATATTGCCTAGGTAGAAGACTTTACCTTTATCTCATTCTATCTTGTGCCAGAAGCTATCTGTGTACATGATCTTAACCTTCCTATAGTGAGGGGCTGTATATTACCAGTACCTAGCAGAATGGGTGCTTTGCACACAGTAAGACCTTGCTAAACAATGCTGAACGGTAAAATTATCAGGTCAGATCAAGTAAGCAAGGCCAACTAGCATTCGATAAAGTGCCTATCGGGTGCCAGGCACTGGGTTAAGCTCTATGGATACAAAAAAAGATTCAAAGTCAGTCCGTGTCCTCAAGAAGTTCAGAGACTAGGAAGAGAGACACCATGTAAACAATGAAGTAGAAACAAGATATATACAGGATAAAATAGAGATAATCTCAAAAAGAAGGGCACTAAAATTAAGGAAAACTGGGAGAGTTTTCATGTTGAAGGTGGGACTCAGTGGAGAAAGAAGCCAGGGAAGCCAGGAGGCAAAGATGAAGAAAGAGGCCATTCCAGACATAGGGGACAGTCAGTACAAAGGAATAGGTAGGTGGGAGATGGAATGTTATGTTTGAGCAATAGCAAAGAGTATGTCATTTGATCCTAGTATATATGGAGAAAAATAAGATGAAAAGCAATAAGAATAGAGGCAGCTGAGTAGCACAGTGGATAGAGAACTGGTCCTGGAGTTGGGAGAAACTGAGTTCAAAACTGATCACAGACAATTCTTAGCTGTGTTACCCTGGGCAAGTTACTTAACCCCCATTGCCTAGCCCTTGCTGCTCTTCTGTCTTAGAATTGATACTAAGACAGAAGGTAAGGGGTTTAATAAGAAAGAAAGAAATGCAATAGGGTAAACGTAAAGTCACTTGGGTTCAAAACAATCACAAGTACAAGATGGAGGAAATATGATTAGGCAACAGTTGATCTGAAAAAGATTTCATAGTGATAGTGGTCTTCAAGCTAAATATGGGTCATCGTGGTGATAAAGCAACCAAAAAGCCTGATATGATTTTAAGTTTCATTATGAAAGATACAACTAGAACAGCTAGGTCGAACAGTGGAGAGAAAGCCAACCTGGAGTTGGGAGAAGCAGGGCCCCAAACTGATCTCAGAAACTTCCTAGCTGTGTCATCCTGGACAAGTCACTTAACTTCCTTTGCCTAGCCCTTGCTGCTCTTCTGTATTAGAACTGATTCTAGCACAGAAAGTCAGAATTTAAATGAGGGGGGTGGGGGAGAGGGAGAGAGAGAGAACAGAAGGGAGGAAGGGAGAGGGGGGGGAAGAGAAAAAGGGAGAGAGAGATGTAGATTCCAAGGATATGACTTACTATATACTCTGTCCTGGTCTGATCACACCTCTTCAGCTATAGAAAGAGCATTTGATAAGACAGAGATGATCCAGTTGGGCAGTAGCCAGAATGGCAAATAGACTTGATTCCATGACATATGAGCTCTGGCTGAAGTAATTGGGGACATCTAACCCATAGAAGAGAATGCTCAGTGGAAACACAGCATCTGGAGGGCTGTTATACTAAAGAGAAATAAGATTTGTTTTCTTTGGCTTAAGAGGGTAAAACCAGGAACAATGGATAGAGATTAGAAAGAGACAAACTAAAGCTTGATGTCTGGAAAATTTTTCCTGACAATTAGAGCTGCCCATAAATGGAATCGGCCTCTTGGGTTAGGTAGTAGGTTCCTTGTCTCTCAAAGTCTTCAAGCAAAAGCTGAATGACCATTTATTGGGTATGTAGTAGTGAGAATTCATTTGGTGGAGGTTGGGGGGGGTGGGGAGGAACGAGGTTAGACTAGATGGTTATTGAGATTTTCTCCAGATCTGCTATTCTTTCTAGTAATTGAGTTGGGTTTTCAATGCATAGAAGCAAGCTCAGGAAAAGAGCAAGAAGAACCTACTTGATTAGAGCTGAGTAGTCACATGAATAGTCACTCAGTCTATGATCTGAGCAATAAATAATACAGTTGGAAAAGTATGAGGATGGGGGGTCGGATGGTGGAAAACCCTGAATGACAGGCTAAGCAGTTTGGATCTCATGCTATGGGCAAGGGAGACCTGAGCCCCACAAAGGTAAGGGAACACAAGCATTTATTAAGCTCTTATTGCTTGTCAGGTAGCTTGGGGTTACTGGGAGCAGCTAGATGGCGCTAGATAGAGCACTGTGGGCTTGGAATCAGGAAGGTTCATTTTATTGAGTTCAAATCTGACCTCAGACACTTACTAAACTGACCCTGGGCAAATCACTTCATCCTGTTTACTTAGTTCCTCATCTATAAAATGAGCTGGAGAAGGAAATGGCAGACCTCTCCAGTATCTTTGCCCAAGAAAACCCCCTCAAAAAAAGGGTGGAATTCTACTGAAAAAAAAAAACGACAACATTCCAATTCTTCAAAGACTTGCAAAAAAGGAAGCTAGACTCTGCCCCAGAGGAGTTACATTATAATAGGGGAAGACAATATAAAAACAGGAGCTGAATAACTGGGGATGGGGGACCAGAAAATGAAATCTGGACTATAACCTAAAGGGGAAGGTTGGCCTGTTTGAGCCCTTCCCCCAAATGAAGGTCCTCCCCAACAGGAGAAGAGACAGCAGGAGAGGATATTCCAGTGTGAGAAGGCTACAGTGGGGGATGGGTGGGAGGGGAAAGTGACTTGCTCTGGGTACTATAGTCAGTTATCGGAAGATACTGGGCAAGAATCCAAGACCTCTGACTCCTAGTCCAAAGCTTGTTTCCAACATGCCTCTGTTCTCGGAGGACAGGGACTGTGGCTTCTTGTATCTTTTGAGCAAGTCAGGTTACCTCTCTGAGACTCTGATTCTTTACCTGTAAAATGAAAATTCTACTTACCTCATAATGTTGTAAGGAAAGCACTTGACAAATCTTTTCTTAAAGTTTAAATTAAATTAAATTTTATTTTATTTTTTAAAATATTTTTCCATGGTTACATGATTCATGTTCTCTCCTCCTCTTCCTTTCCCTCTCCCAAAGCTAACAAGCAATTCCACTGGGTTATACAAGTATTTCTCTAATTAGAAGGGATTTAAAACACTTTTTCATATGATTATTTATAGTTTTGATTTCTTCATCTGAAAACTGCCTATTCATATCCCTTGACCATTTGTCAATTGGGGAATGGCTTGATTTCTTGTAAATTTGACATAGTTCCTTATACATTGGAAAAATTAGACCTTTGTCGGAGTTTTTTGTTATAAAGATTTTTTCCCAATTTGTTGCTTCCCTTCTAATTTTGGTTGCAATTGTTTTGTTTGTACAAAACTTTTTAAATTTAATATAATCAAAATTATTCATTTTATATCTTGTAATGTTCTATATCTCTTGCTTGGTCTTAAATTCTTCCCTTCCCCAGAGATCTGACAGGCATATTATTCTACGTTCACCTATCTTACTTATAATATCATTCTTTATATTAAATCATATACCTATTTTGAATTTATCTTGGTATAGGGTGTGAGATATTAATCTAAATCTAATTTTTGCCATACTGTTTTCTAATTTTCCCAGAAGTTTTTGTCAAATAGTGAGTTTATTGAACACTAGATTGCTGAGGTCATTTACTCCAGTCTATTCCATTGATCCACCCTTCTGTCTCTTAGCCAGTACCATATTGTTTTGATGATTGCTGCTTTACAGTACAGTTTTAAGATCTGGTACTGCTAGGCCACCATCCTTCACATTTTTTTCATTAGTTCCCTTGATATTCTTATCTTTTGCTCTTCCAGATGAACTTTGCTATTATTTTTTCTAATTCTGTAAAAAAGGTTTTGTTCATTTGATAGGTATAGCACTGAATAAGTAAAGTAATTTAGATAGGATTGTCATTTTTATTATATTAGTTCTTCCTACCCATGAACAATTAATGTTTTTCTACTTGTTTAGATCTAGTTTTAATTCTGTGAAAAATGTTTTATAGTTGTGTTCATATAATTCCTGTGTTTGTTTTGACACATAGATTCCCAAATATTGATAAATCTTAAATCATTCTATAAATGTAGGTCTCCAATCCCTATACCTCTCCTTGGTAGCACCAACATCCTTACTCCCTCCCACCTAGAAATGATAATCACTCCTAGGTTCTTAGAGAGGGAGAAAGATGGGGCCAGAGCAAGGAAGAGACCACTTAGCAATTGGCTAGTGCCCAGCAGTTTGTAGGGGATAGTCTTTTTCTAGAATGGTTTGCCTTGGATGACTTCAGAGTTCCGTTCCAATTCTGAGTCTGTGATTCGGTGAGCTGGTTGAGCTGATAGCACTAGAAGGACTCGAATTTAAGAATATTTTGAAAGACCAAAAAAGGGGATTTTCAGGCCTTCCCAGCGTTCTGTAGAAGATACAATGCAATAGCATGTGTAAGATACTTTGCCAAACTTGAAAGCACTATGTAAATGCTCCCTATTGTCATTGTCATCATTGATGTCACCTGCATACTCTCTGCTCAGATTTCCCACCTGTGACTCAGCGCATTCCTGAGGCTCCCACTGCAGATGCTCCAGTCTGGGACATCAGTGGCTTCACCCTCCTGGATGGGAAACTGCTGCTTCTGGGGAGAGAGGAGGAGGTAAGGTGGTGGGGAGGAGGGCAGGAGAAGGATGAAGAGGGAGAAGGGAAGGAAAGCTGGAAGAAGGCTTGGGTTCAGAATTAAGAATGGATGGGTGATGAGGAAACCGGAAGGACATGGAAAGGGAAGCTGAACAGAATGTGAAAGGAATAAGAGTCTCTCTACCTATCTGTAAATAGGCTTCAGGAAGAAATCTTGCCAGGGCTGGGAGCGTGGGCTCTGAAGGCAGTGTGCAACTGATAGCCGCAGGAGCCAGAGAACCAGGTGAGCTGTGTTGGGAGAGAAGACTGACTAAGATAGGAGTCTGGATTCAATCATGAGGGGATGGGATGGGATGGGAAAAGGAAGCTGGAGTGGACCTGAGGGGGGGGAGGGGACACATATATCCCAGACTAAGGGATCCTAGTAGAAGAGACTGCTGGGACCCTGGATGTCTACTCCCAGCCCCCCAACTCTACTTCCCTTTACAGAGCAGAGTCCAAGAAGAGGTGAGTCCGAGGCCACCAGTGCCAACCAGGGCTACAACGTGAGGGTGAGACTCAGATGCAAGGATGGGTAGCTGGAGACCCTGGGGGGACTATGCAGTCCCACCCCTGACCTCTTCCCTTTAATCTCCAGGGTTTGCTGTGGAAGAGGCTCAAGGAGAAGAAGAAGGGGAAAGCTGGAAGCCCTGGGGCTGGGTAAGGACCACATGGAGCAATAGAAAGCAAAGAACCCTAGGCTTGATATCACTAGAGCTGCCTTTAAGGCTTAACCTTTAGAACTGTAGCTCTGGGGAAGGATTGTCACTTGTTTAAGCCTCAGTTTCCTCATCTGTGAAACGGGAAAAATAATGTTGCACAACCCACCTCGCATGGTTAACCCACAGAAATATAAGATATGACTGATAAAGGCAAATGAGGAAGGAACCACTCACAGAGAGCATACTGAGCATGTGTCCTCACCATCTGAGACCATTGGGGTTTTACAAGGTAAGACAGTATAGTCGGCTACCTACCACAACTTGAACCCAACACACATATACAAAAATATTCCAAGATTCTCTTTTGTACCCTCAGGCACAGGAATTTCTGCTCTAAACTCAGAGCCAAAACTAGAAACTTTACATATGTGAGCCTCAACATCCCCACCTGTAAATGGGGATAATGAAAGCACCAATCACTCGGGGTTATTGTGAAGATCAGATAAGATAATGGATATGAAGTACTACATAAATGTAAGGTGCAACAATAATAAGTATAATTATTGTTATAAATCTGGTAGGTTCCCTCAATGTGAGGCAGCTTTGCTGAGGATAACTAGAGTGACCCAGGTTGGGTATTGAAATATCACTCCCTTTAATCTCAGATCCCACTCTTCTACCAGGTCCTCTAGTGCCCGGGGGTCCCAAGAGTCCCTGGTCAGTGAAGGACCCATCAAAGAGCTGGACCTGAGCAATGAACGAAATGTGCAAGTGTGGCCCCTGCATCCCAGTCTCCTTGGGGAGCCCTACTGCTTCCAGGTATGAGAGGAGAGGGGGCCAGATGGGCATGTCCTCCCTGACTCAGTTGGTACCCATGGATTATCTTCCCTTTAAGTCTTGTATGCCCACCTTTGGTATCTTTACTTCCCCTGATTTCCAATTCCCTTCTAAAAGGGCTCCCTTTTCTCCTTTCAGGTTACCTGGCCCAGTGGAAGTCGCTGCTTCTCCTGTGGCTCAGCAGTCGAGAGAGATCGTTGGATCGAGGATCTGCGCCAGAGCCTACAGCCCCATCAGGTTGGCATTCGGGACCCTAACCTAGCCTTAGCTCTGACTTAAATAGCCAACCCAAGTCCCAAATTCAGGGCAGGCCCAAAAAGACAGGCTGACTGAGAAAAAACCTCTGGTAACTGCTGAGATTTGAAATCAGAATTACAAAAGGCTTGAAAGGACCAAAAGACAAAAGGGCAGTTCTGGGAAGATCCTTGGAGCACACAATGCCAGAGCTGGGAGGAGCTTTGGAACAGGAAATGTCAGAACTGGAAGGAGACTTAAAACAGAATGTCAAAGTTGGGAAGGCCCTTAGAATACAAGGGTGTTAGAGCTGAGAGCAAGGAATGTCAGAGCTGAAAGGGCCTTTAGCAGAATTGGAAAGGACCTGTAAGATCCTCTAATGTTATAGACAAATTGTCCAATAAATGAGTTGTATGCCAGGCCTTTGGTGAGCACCAAGAATAACACTGGATTGTAGGATAGCCTTTTAAAATATATACTGAGGTATTGTCTAACTTCTACTTGAATATGTCCAGTAATGGGGAACTCATCATCTATGGAAGCAGTTCATACCATCATTGATGACCAATTCTCATTGTAAAAAGTTTTTCATGAAATTTGCCTTCATGAAATTGTTCTCTGCCTCTTTTCATCGTTGGTCCTAGATCTTTATTCCAAGTTGAAGCAGAACAAGACTATTCCCTTTCCCCCAAAATAGTCCTCTATTTTCTCTCTCCAGGAAAGCCAAGAAAGGAAAGAGACATGGCTGAGTGTATGGATCCATGAAGCCAAGGAACTCCCACAGGGTAGCTCTCAAGGCCTTCGAGTGGAGCTGTGGCTAGATGGGGCCTTGTTGGCCCGTACAGCTGCTAGACCTGGACCTCACTTTTGGGCAGAGCGCTTCCACTTTGAGGCACTGCCCCCAGCCCACCATCTTTCTCTGCGATTGTGCCAGGGGGACCGGAACTTGGGCAATGTATCACTGGCACTAACTGAGCTCGGACAGATGGGAGGGGGCCTTGAGCGATGGTTCCCTCTGGAAGGTGGACCTCCTGGAGCAGCCTTGAGGGCACGAGTTCGGGCACGCTGTCTGAGGATACTACCCACTGAGCGCTACAAGGAATTGGCTGAGTTCCTCACCTTTCACTACCCAGAGCTGTGCCATGTCCTGGAGCCCCAACTGCCTGCCCAGGCCAAAGAAGAGTTGGCAGCCACCATGGTTCGTGTGCTGCATGGCACAGGAAAAGCACAGGTAGGAGAGAGGGCACTGTCTGGGGAGAGGATTGGTCCAGAGGAGTTGACCCTACCCATCTATCTGGCAGCTTCCTATTTTAACTGCTTGCTAACTAGATGTTGAACTCAGTTGCTTCCATGCTACAAGCCTAAAAGTGATGTCAGTACCTCTAAATTCAAGCACTCAAACAAAGTTCTATTACCCACTCAGGTCAGTTCTGTCCCACTTCCTCTCTTCTTTCCCCTTCTCCAAATAGTCAATCCAAGCCTCCAAAGGGCAATAATATATATATATATATATATATATATATATATATATATATATATATATATATTGCTACAGAAAAAACATGAAATTTTGACAAAGTAGGCAAACAAAACAATGTATGGCAGACTGGATTAATTTGGCTTCAATGTTATGTTCAGCTGTGGAGTAGTGGCTAGAGCACCTCACCTGAAGTCAGGATAGTCTGAATACAAATCCTGCCTCAGATACATGCTAGCTGTGTGACCCTTAACAAATTATTTAACCTCCCCAAGCCTCAGTGTCTCCAACTGTAAAACCATGACAGTCACACATTTTAATTCAGTTTTTTAATGCTGGTCATAGAGGATTAGAGCTGGAAGGCACTTTATCCTTTCTACAATACTGAGAACCTCTCCTCCTACTTCACTGCATCAGAGTTCCCTCATCTCTACATCTCACAGACTCTTGATATAGCCCCCATTATTCCAGTCTTTGTTTGAAAGATGGTCCTTCTTGCCAACACCATCTTCTCTACATGTGTCTTTAATCTTATCCCTTCCAGTCTTCTCTAGCAAATTACTCCATAATCATCTTCTCTTCCTTATCTGCAAACTGTTCCCATCTACAAATTCTTTCCCTACTGCCTATTAACATATCCAAGGCTCTTCCATTCTTAAAAATCCCTCTTTTGATTCTATCCATCCCTCAAACTACCATACTATCACTCTTTTTCCTTCCTCAGAAAAATTCCTAGGAAAAAGCCCTCTCCACTCATTACCTCTTTTTTGTTTGTTTCTTTTTTTGTTCTCTCCTCTCACTCTCTTCTCAGTCCTTTGCATTCTGGTTTCTAATTTCATCCCTCAACAGAAACTGCTCTCTCTGAAGTTACCAGTGATCTCTTACTTGGCAAATCTGATGGCCTTTTTTCAATTCTCATCTTCCTTGACATTTTTGAATCATTTCACACTGTTGTCTGCCCTCTCCTCCTAGATTGCTTTCTCCCCTCCGGATTTTTTGTGAAATTGTTCTCTCTTTGGTTCTCTCGATTCCTGTCTGACTATTCCTTGTCAGGATCATTTGCTGGATCATCTATCTTCCACCCCTTTACTGTAAGTGTACCCTCAGGTTCTGTCCTAAACCCTCATCTAATCTTTCTGGGGGACCTTATCAACTTTCATAGGTTTAATTATCACCTCTCTGCTCAAGATTAGCAGATCTATATATCCAGTCCTAGACTTTCTCCTGTCTTTCAGACCTATAGGATATAATGCCTGTTAGATGTTCAAACTGGATATCTTACAGGCCTCTCAAGTACAACATGTCTAGAACACAACCCCATTAATATTTCCCTTTCTCCAAAACTTTCTATTACTACCAAGGGCACCACTAACTTTCAAGGCACTCAGTTTCAAAATCTCAAAGTCTTCCTTAATCCCCACTTACCCCATATATCCAATCAGTTACCAGACCTTGTTAGTCCTCTCTCCATCTTTCTCAACTTTCAATGCTTTTCTTCAGTCTCATTGAAACCACATTAGTTAAGATCTCAATCATTTTACACCCAGCCTGCTGCTGTATTTTCCTAAATGTCCTGCTTCAAGTCTCTCCCCTCTATGATCTACATACCACAAGACTAGCCAACATAATTTTCCTCAAGCACATATCTGACCATGTCACTCTCTTATTCAATAAACCTAAATGCTCGCTACTACTGTTAGAATCAAATATGAACTTTCTATTTGTCATTTAAAGATTTTTGCAGGGGGCTTAGGTAGCATAGTGGATAGAGCTCCAGGCCTCAAGTCAAAAGGACCTAAATTCAAATCTTACCTCAGACCCTTCCTAGGTGTGTGACACTGGGAAAGTCACTTAACTCTAAGAAAAAGAGATCAAGCATTTATTGGGTATCTGCTGTGCTCAAGAGGCTAGGTTCTGAAGATACAAAGAAAAAAATGACATTTCCTGTCCTGAAGGAGCTTACATTCTAAGAGACAAGTAAATACAAAATAAATACAGGATAATTTGGGGGGAGAGGAACTTAGCAGTTGGGAGAATCAGGAAAGGCCTTATATTTCAGTGAGGAAAACTGGGGATTCTATAAGATGGAGGTTGGAAGGGAATACTTTCCAGGCATGGGTGATATGGGAAATGGAATGTCATGGAGTTCACAATCATTGTGCATGTAGGGAAGGGTTGTAGGGATGAGAGGTCTCTCTAAGCTTTCTTAGGATGGCCTGATGAGGCCCAATGTATTGAAGGTGTAACCACCGTGCTGGGGGATAGGGATGCCCCTATCTGTGTTCTGAGGTCATAGTCCCCATTCCTGGCTGCAGGCACTAGTGACGGACCTGGGCCTGGAAGAGCTGGCCCACTGTGGAGGGAGAGAAGCATTGCTGTTCCGGGAAAACACACTGGCCACAAAAGCCATTGATGAGTACATGAAGCTGGTGGGCCAGAGCTACCTGCAGGAGACACTGGGTAAGAGGTTGGGAGAGCAGGGGCTGGGGAGCAGCTTCCAGGGGCCAACGAAGAGGAAGAAGGAACCTAGGAGGACCAGATGGGTAGAGACAGAAGTAGGGAAGGAAGAGTTGGGCAAGAAGAAAGGGCTAGTGATGAGTATGAACCCTGCCTGCCCACCCCACTCTACATCTGTGCCCCAGGAGGAGCTGTGGGACGTCTCTGTGCCTCTGAAGATGGCTGTGAAGTAGACCCTAGCAAGTGCCCTGAGCCAGCCCTGGCCGAGCACCAGATCACCCTGAGGCAAAGCTGTGAGGATGTCTTCCTGAGCATCACCCGATCCTCTGAGTGAGTCCAGCCCCTAACATCCTGCCCCTAACAAGGTGTCCCAGGGAGAAGCGATAGTCTGGCTTCTTCCCTTGGCTCCTCATTCTTATAGAATCCATGACTTAAGGGTGTAATCTGGGTATTCGCTCAACCAGAGTCATCCAGTAACCCTGATCTCTGACATCTGATCACTTTGGTCCCTAGGTCTCTTCCAGGTCTCCCTAGCTCCTACATGGTTCTTTCTCCTAGTCTTCCCTCTTCCAATTCAGTGCCCATCCTTCTAGACCCAAAATCTCCTTATCAATACAATACAAACCTAACCTTCTGACCTGCTGTCCCTGTTGATCCCCATAGCTGGTTCCCGGCTGAATTGAGTGCTGTGTTCTCTAGCTGGTGGGCAGCATGCCAGGAGCGGAGGGTTGAGCCCCTGGGGGAGAGGTTGGTTTGTGCCTC
Source organism: Monodelphis domestica (assembly GCF_027887165.1). Lineage (NCBI taxonomy): Eukaryota > Metazoa > Chordata > Mammalia > Didelphimorphia > Didelphidae > Monodelphis > Monodelphis domestica. The sequence goes on from NC_077229.1 coordinate 83,857,706, forward strand.
ACTCTTCCTGAGATTTCTGTGTCCAGCCATCATGTCCCCCAGCCTCTTTGGCCTTGCCCATGAGTACCCAAGCCCTGGCCTGGCTCGAACCCTCACTCTCGTCGCCAAGGTCATTCAGAACCTTGCCAACAGAGCTCCGTAAGTCATTAAATTTTTATTAGGCAATTGCTATGTGTTAGGCATTGTGATAGGTTCAAGGGGTATGATGAAAGGCCAAGAAAAAAAGTTCCTGTACTAATGGAGGAGTTAGCATATAAATATAGGTACATGCAAGATACATACAGAGTGGATAAAGATAATTGGAGAGGGGAAGGTGCTAGCAGCTGGGAGTGGGGGTGGGATGGGGGGGGGCTGCTGAAAAGGGTGGGATTTGAGGTGAGTCCTAAAGGAAGCAAGAAAACCAAGAAATAAAGAGGAGAAGGGAGGGGTCCATGGGGGACCCCAGTGCAAAGGTACAAAGATGGACCAAGAAGAAATGTCATGTTTAGGAAGCTGCAAGGAGCCCAGGAAAGCTTGAGCACTGATCTGGGGAAGAAAAACAAGATGGGAGTTGGGGCAAGGTACAAGCAGGGAAGACTCTCAGGCTTTCCCTCTAACTCCTTTTGGGGGACTGTCTCTGCCTACCTTCAGGTTTGGCGAGAAGGAAGGTTACATGAGCTTCATGAATGATTTCTTGGAGCAACACAGCTCAGCCATGCAGCGCTTCCTGGTTCAAGTGGCCTCTGGAGATGGAGACAGGGCCCCTAGGGGCTACCAGGGAAGTGGAGACCTTGCCAGAGGTCTGGCCATCCTGCACATTCAGCTCCGCACTATCTTCTCTGACCTGGACCAGGTACCTACACCTTACCTCTGGTACTCCTGACTGATCACTCAATCCCATTCTTTCCCTCCATCTCATGGTCTCTAGGGTCTCTAGTCCATGAATTAACCCAGTCCATCCTACAATCCTATGCCCCAAACTCAGACTCTTGAGACTAGAGCTCAGAGTCCAGTCTAGAGCTCAGGGCTCATTATCCCAGAACCTGAAGGACTTTCCTAAAAGAACAAGAGACCAGTGGTGGGGAATCCAGCCAGACTCCCCCCTAATAGTGATCTCTCTGGTAGCCAACACAGGAAAGCCTGGAGCCATTGCCTACCATACTTCAAGCCATTGAGGAAGGCCGACCCGTGCCTGTATCTGTTAGTATGCAGCCCTGCGCCACCAACATCAGGGCCCAGGTCCATGCCAGGTAACCGAGCATGAGTACAGGAATCATGGGAGGTCAGCTGGTTGGGTTTCTGAATGGAATATGGATCAAGATCAGGGTCAAGATCAAGAACTAGGAGTAGGGCAAGAAACTGGGTCTAGGGTCAGGGTTTGGGTTGTGATTAGAATCAGAAATAGAATCAAGATTTGGATTGGCATCAGGGTGATAGTAAGGACTGAATTAGGGGATGGATTTAGGAACAAGGGTCAAGATTGAATTCAGGTTGGAATCATAGGTGAGGATTAGGGGTCTGGTTGCCATTTGGACCAAAAGTCAAAAAGTGTTCTTTTGGGACACATTATAGCTTCTCAGACAAGCCAGGTTTCCTGGCCCCCAGGGACCTCTCCAAGCACACTCCTCTCATCTCCAAGAGTCAGTCCCTCAGAAGTATACAGGGCCGAGGCCGAGGAGAGGAACAGCCTGTCAAGAGACCACATCGCCGTATCCAGCGTACCCAGAGTGTCCCTGCCTCCCGGACGGCCAATTCGCACACCTCTGGGCCCTTGTCCCAGGCCAAGCCCAAGGACTCCCTTCGGAGAGGCTCCCAACCTCAGGGTGGCTCTAGACTTGGAGTCTCTGCTTCACTGCCCAGAAAGTCCTCTGTACCCTGGCAGCGCTTCCTGGAAAAACCACATGAAATGGACCATAGCATTTGCAGCCACCGACTCCCTGGAAAGGTAATAACCCAGCTTGTGACCTACAAACAGCAGAAAGGATAAAGTTGGTGCTATCAGGGGACTCTGGAGGTAAGACCCCTCCTACTCCACTCTCTGGGCTCTCTTCCCACCAAACATTCCTCTCCTCTCTGCCAGGGACAGCTGGCAGAGCTTCGGCAGGAGATAGTCTCCCTAAGGGAACAGCAGAGAGTGTTAGCTGGCCAGTTGAAGACCCTAGCCAATAAGACCCAAGCCCTTGGGGAACAACAGAAGAAGCTACTTGGCCAACTGGAAGAGATCCAAGGCCAGTTCAAGACCAGGTGAGCATCTTTCCTTGTTCTATGCCTTCCCACATCTGCCCAATATTTGCCCTTCCCTATTCCCAACCTAGCCCCTGGAGACTGTACAGTGTTTCCTTCTGTCTAGTCTTCCCACTTGACAACCTTGGGTAGGCTTTCTCCCTGTCCTACTTGCCCAACCTTGGCTTTCTCCCTGTCCTACTTGCCCAACTACTAACTCTTCCTGGAGTTTGGGGAAGTTTGAGGATCTAAAAGAACTATCTCTTGGGACAGGGCTCAGAAGCTGGATCCTGGGCATAGTCCAGGCCTCCAGAGTAAGAGCAGCGAGAATACCAGGATGGAGAGTTTGGTAAGACTTCTATTCTATTCTGCAAATATTTATTAGGGGTCTACAGTGTACCAGACTTCAGAAGACTGGGGAAGGGAAAGTAGGGAGTGGGAGATGGGAATGGACAAGAAGATGCTTCAGCCCTCTAGGATTTCACAATCTAACTGGAGACATGATAGAAATTATAAATTAGTATAATACAAGGCAGGATGTGATCAGGGTAGAGGAAAGGCAGTTTAGAGGAGCCCCGGACTGGATCTGGGTTCAAATACTGTCTCTACATTTACCAGCTAGGCAACCTTGGACAAATAACTCTGCTCCTCTGGGCCTCAATTTCTCATCTGAAAAAGGTCTCTTCCTGTTCTGGCACTCAGAGATTCTCTAAGAGGTCTATACAAAGTGCTTTAAGAAAATATGAAGGGGGAAAGAAATGGAAAAGGGGGCTAGCCTTTGGGGAACCAGACAGCTGATATTGAGCCTTATGCTCCTGCTGCCACCTTTTTTCTTCTCTTCTTGCCCCTTCCTATCTTTTTGCCCCCAGGAGAACCGCCTGGCTGACTTAGAGAGAGCACACACTCAGCTGGTGCACTGGATGCAGGATCAGCAGAAGGCCCCTAAGATGCAGCTTCAACTCTTGAAGATGCCCTGCACCAATGGAGATGCTACTTGACTACATCCATAGCCAGTCTGGGTTTCTATGTGGGCACTGACATGGACAGAGGCAGCTTGCAAAGCATGGGAACCATGGTGCAGACCTGGGCTGCCAGAATTTCCCTTCTCTGTCTATCCAACTTTCCCCCCTCAATCCCCCTTGGGTTTTGCCCACTTCTATCCCTGTCCTCTTAACCTCGAGGAAAGAAGGAGGGACAGGACTGGACACAAACAACTCTGACTGATTACAAAGTCCCTAGCACAGAACTTTAAATCATAATTTATGGATTGAAATAAAGGTCCTTTCTGAGCTGCATGAAGCATAATGTTGCTAGGGCTCAGGTAGGTTAGGATCTCCTCCCTTTGCTGGGGGCCACCTTTGCTACTTATTTTTCCTTTGTCTGGTCCAGGAGAACATTGGAAACTTGGGGCCCAACCAATCAAAAGAGCTCTCAAACTAAGTATGGTGGAAGGTATGTTGGGTTTAGAATGAGAAGAACCAGGCTCCAATCTTGACTCTGCTACTTGCTAGCTATGTAACATTGGAGTAATTCCATTAACTTCTTTGGGCCTCAGTTTCCTCACTGGTAAAATGAAGGGTTTGAATGAGATGGCTTCTAAGGTCCCTTCCAACTCTTGTTCTATGATCCTATAAATGGGCTATATATAAAAGGAGGCATTGGGTGCCCCACATAAGAGGCCTTTATTCAAAGGTTGGATGGCCACTTCTCTGGTATGCCATAGCAGGGATGCTTGTTCAGGGACAGGTTGAACTGATTTTAAGTTTCTGGAGATCTAATTTTTTCCTAATTTAGTTGGTCCAGATAGGATAACAACTCAATGCAGCCTCTCCTGACCTCTGGAAGGGGCCATTGTTAAGAAATTTCTTAGTTCTCTACCTCCTACCTCTATCAACCCAATTTAATTAATTCCAACAAGCACTTATCAAATTTATGGAGCATTTGGGGTATGAAAGTCCCTGGGAGCTGGGCTGTGATACAGAGACAAAAATGAGACAGTTCAATCTCAAACAGCTTAAGTATAAGCATGATTTGAAGAAGGAGAATTTACTAACCAGGGGAAATAGGAAAGGCTCCCTACTGTAGGTGGTGACCCATCAGTTGACCCTTGAAGGAAGTTAAGGCTTCTGAGATGTTAGAAATGAAGAAGCCCTAGATAGAGATGAAGGGACAGATGAGAGTTCTTTGGTACGATCCCCCAATCCACACTCATGTCACATTCTTCTGAACCCTCATAGTGATACCAGATTGTTCCACATTTACATGGCACTTGAAAGTTATAAAGCTTTCTTCTCAACAACCCTCTGAGGAAAGTAGTTCTCATTTTACAAATGGAGACATTGGGGCCAGATGGGTCAATTGATGTGCCTAAGGTCACAAAGAGGAAACTAGATCACTGAGCACTCGAATCTCTAGTGGGAGTCCTATGACCTTTCTCCTGGGACATCTTTCCACACCTCCCATGTCACTTTTCACATTCTGCTTTATATTACATATTATTAATATAGATATAATAATATTCATAGAATCATAATTAACAATCTACTATACTATAATTAATATGATTAATAATACTGTTGTTTGTTCATTATTGATATTATATCATAGTCACTCATATTCATGTTTTATCTTGGCCACAAGTCTGTTAGCTGCTTGAGGACATGGTCTGTGTCATATTAATCTGTCCCTTCATTAATGCCAGGGCAGGGTTTTGTACCCTAGATTGCTAGGCCTGAGATGAAGGGGTAAATGGGGGTAATGACTAGGGCTGCTGAGAGCCCTTCCCTTGCCTCTCCTGCATCTACAGGAATTTATAAAGAGAGAGGAAGGGGGAGATAGGTTCCTATTCCCTTCTCTTCTCCCTGAGTTGTCCAGGAAGGCAAAAATCAGATGAGAACCAATGAATTCTGAGTCTGAGAAAAATAGTCAGGATGGGAAAGTTTTGGCCTTAGGGGAGGTTACCTGGGTACCACAATATGACACTAAGGAAAGCACATTTATCTTGGAGACAGAGGAAGTCTGGGTGGCTAGGTCACTTGTATAGCCCTGAGTAAGATTTTAGCCTCTTGGAACCTCAGTTCCTTCATCAGGAAAATGGGGAGAAGGCTATTACTTCAAGGAAAGGGTTTTTCTTTCATGAACTGGGAGGGGAGGTCCCGATTGGCCTCTGTGATAGACTGATTTATTCTCATTTGGGGCGGGTAATGGGCACCCTATCTGAATCAGTTGAATTTCCTTGTTTTCTCTAAATTATCAATGAGTCAAAAATCAATCAACAAGCATATAGTAAATGATTACTCTGTGCTGATCACTGTCCTAAGCACTAGGGATGCAAAGGATAGCAAAAACAGTCCCTTGAGGAATTTATAGCTTAATGGGAGAGATAATATGCAAATAAATTGGTATAAATTAGACACATATAAAATGGAGACAGTAACATTAGAGGAGAGATTCTAGCAGTGTGGGAGACAGGGGAAAGCCCAGAAGGTGGTGGAGGAGCTGAGTTTTGAAGGAAGCCAGAGAATCTAAAGGTAAGGAGAGAGTGAAGGGGAACAGCCAGTGCAGAGGCAAGGAGATGGGAGATACAAGGAACAACAGGGAGACCAGTGTAGCTGGACCACAGAACATGTGGATGTGTGTAAAATATAAGACTGGAAAGGTAGGAAAGGATATAGTTGTGAAGACCTTTAAATGCCAAAGGATTTCTATTTGATCCTAGACTTAAACTTGGAACTTACTGAGCATAGGGGGAATGGACAGTCAGATCTATGCTCTGGGAAACTGTAAATCTTGAAAATTTCTCAGACTTGTGAATGTTAAAATTTTCCCCATCGAGGAATTCTTAATTAGAACAAATTCCCTACTGGGAACATTCCCCCTTTTGACTGTGAGAACTCGCCAGGATCAGAAATGGGAGGACCTCTACTCCACCTGTACTTAAGACTGCTTTAGGGGAGAAAACTCCTTGCTAAACAATGAAAGTACTTGGACCCATGCTTATAATAAGGCAAGGAGTTCTTTGAGCCATGCCTGTTTTTTAGAATTGATACAATGGGATGCTAGGTACCTAAAAGGGCTGGGCAAATTTTCTCTTAATGAGATTAGTTGACTCAGCTGTGTTTTCTCTGGTTCAGACTTGCTGAGGGGATTAGTCAACACAGCAGCATTTTCTCTGGTTCAGACTTACTGAGATTAGTCGACTTAGTAGGAATTCAGATGGGCAATCCTTTGGAAAACGTCAACAGTGATTGGTAGATGTAAGGACTTGGGGGAGGTGACATAGGAGAAAAACCCCTATATAAGAAAAAACAGAATCTCTTGAGAAGAGAATCCTTTTGGAGGATCTCTGATGAGGATCACTTGGGAAGAATCTCTTGAGAGAGGCTCTGGAGAAGGGAAGCTCTTGGAGGACAATCTCTAAGGAGGTCTTGCTGGAGCTCCTCTGAGGGGACTCTGTCCCTCTGGAGGCTCTGGAGAGAGGCCCTTTGGAACAGTCTCTGGCTGGAAGGCTCTTTGAGGAGGACTCTGGCTGGAACTCTCTCTGGTGAAGTCAGCTGAGATGGAGCTGGCCTGCTGTCACTAGAATTCTTGCTTAGACAGACCTTGTGGTGAGTGATAAAAGACTGACTGACTGATCTCTCTCTCTTAAGACTCAGGTCTAGGCCATGTTGGCTTAAGGTCCTTCATACTTATTTCCTTTTTCTCTCTTTCCTTTAATTACTTATTGTATTATTAATTAAAATTCTCTATAAAACCCAGTTGACTTGGGCATATTCATAATTTGGGAACATATTCCCTGGCAACCACCTTATATTTGATTTAAAAACCAAGACACTGTAGTGAAACATATTTTTAGCGGTCAAATTTACTCACCCTCTCATATCTATCATAATTTATATCTTCCACAATTTTAACTCACTACAGTTTACACATTAACAATTTTAATTATTACAGTTTATGGCCTTCAAATACAGTTTAAGGCTCTCAATCATTTTAAATGTTACAAAACTCACTGAGCTATATAAGCTCAGTGAGGGTAGAGAGGGTAAGAGACTGGAGGCCAAGATATTAAAATAGTTCAACAAGAGATGACAGAAACCTAAATTAGGGTAGAAGCTCTAGGAGTCAAGAAAAAGGGTATATGGTAGCACAGTAAATAGAGCATGGGGCCTGGACTCAGGGAGTTCAAACCTGGCTTCAGATCCTTACTATGTGTGTGTCCCTGGGCAAGTTGTTTGACCTCTGTCTTCCTCAATTTCCTCATCTGTAAAATGGGAATATTAAAAGCACCTACCTCTCAGGGTTGTTTGAGACAGTATTGGTAAAGTGCTTTGCAAACCTTAAAGTGTTATATAAAAGTTATTATTGTTATTATGTAAAAGATATCATGGTAGGATTAACCAAAGCCTGATAATTGCTTGTACATGGCAGATAAGGGAGGGAAAAAGAGTCAAGGATATGTCAAGGCTGTGAATTCACCTTGGTGAATAGAAGGATGGTGCTGCCTATGATAGAATGGGGAAATTTGGAGGAAGGATAGGTTTGGGAGAAAGATTATGAGTTCTATTTTAGAACTGTTGAGTTAGCAATACCTGTGGGACATGATACAGAATTGAAATTCTAGTCAGAGATGGAGGCTTGAATGTATAGATTTGGGAATCTTAGAGGACTCAAGGAAAAATCTCAGGGGACAAATTAACTAGGGAAAAGATAATGATCTGGAAAAGGAGACTGAGAAGGAACAATCATACTGAAAGATAACAAACCTCTTAGAATCCTTCGCTTCCTTAAAGACTCAGCACTCAAGCATTATCAGGAAGAAGGTTTCTCGAGACTCATTTTCTATCTGCTTTATATACATCCTGTATGTCGCTATGCATATGTGTGTTGTCTTTCCAAGTAGAAAGTGAGCTCATTGTGGGTAAGGACTATTTTTCTTTCTGCTTGTATTTGTGTCTTCATTGCGTAGCATAGTGTCCAAAGAATAATATATGCTTATTGATTAACTATATAAGGATGATCAAAAGGTTCAAGTTTCAGAGAGGCCAAGTAAAAGGCCTGAGAAAAGGCAATTGGATTTAGCAATTAACAGATCATTGCTAACGTTGGAGATTGCTAACTTATGCTTAGCAGAGTGCATGGCAGAGAGGAAGCATGGAATATAGATGCTTGTGGACTTTGATTGAATTGGATGACACTTAAGGTCTCTTCCTATCCCTAACTTTAAATCTGGGAACCTCTGCTCCTCCTGGCCTTCCTACATGGTCTCCCCACACTGTGTCAGATATGATTCTGAGCTAGACAGAGTGTAGCAGCAGTACCTCCTTGGCTGGGAGGGAGCACGTTGCTTTTCTGTTGTCATGTGCCACTGATGATTTCCTATATTAGAGGAAGGGGAAGTAAACTGAGGCAAAGAAAGATGGAGGCCTCTTCTGACTCTCCCCATACCCCAGGTCTACTGTCATTGTAACAGGAGCCATATTTCTGGCTGTGGGGAAAACTGAGGAGAGGGGCCAGGAGAGGCAGGTGCCCCTCTTTAGACCACAGCAGAAGACCTCAGCTTCAGGGAGGAGGGTGTCCAGGAGGCTGAGGGTTTGGTCTGGATGTGTAGCTCGAAGACTTGGCTTTGAATCCAGGTTTGGCCACTTACTTGCTGCATGACCTTGGGTTAGTCACTTCCCCTCCTCTGGGTTGCACTTTTCTCCTCTGTAAAATGAGAGGTCTGGGTGGATGATCTCTTAAGGTTCTAGGCAGAGCCAGAAGCACTCCTAAAGCACTGCGGCCCCTTTAAGGCAGAAGATTACCTAGCCACTCCGAACATGGCGTCGAGCTACCCGCCACACCCCTTCCCTCCCTCCCACCCCAAAGGGAAGCCGTCGCGGCGGCTGGGGGGTGGGGGGGAAAGGGTGACCCCGACCTCCCCAACATGGCGTCACGACGGGGCTGTCGCGCTGAGGTCACGGCGGCGCGCCGGGGGGCGGAGCGGCCGGGCCGCGGGGCGGGAGGGGGCCGGGGGAGAGATTTAAAGGGACAATGTCCCCGGCGCGGCGGCGGAGGCCGCGGGACCGGGACAGGCGGCGGCGGCAGCGGCAGCGGCAACGGCAGCGGCGGCCGCATTGAACGGAGCCCGGAGCGCCCCGGGCCGGCCGGCAGCGCCGCCCTGCGGTGAGTCTCACCCTGGGACCCCCGCCCGTTCGGTCCGACCCGACCCGGCCCAGGGAGCCCCCGACGCTGCGGGCGGGGCGGGGCGGAGCCGCCGGGGGAGGGAGAGGCTCCGGCCCGGTCGCGGCCCCGACCCCGCGCCCGCCCCTCACCCCTGCCCAGCGCGGCCCGGACCCCCAGGGGCCAAAGGGCGAGGGGGGGGCCTCGAGGGCCCGGGGGCGGGGCCTATCCGGGGGCGGGGCTGGGGGGCGGGGCCCGGGCAGGTGGGGAGAGGGGCGAGCCGGGCCGGGGGCTGGGGGAGCCCCGGGGCAGGTGTCCCCGGGAGGCGGGGTCGCTTCCCTTTTCCTGTGGTTGGGGCTAGAAGCTAGGGGCTGGGGGCTGGGCCGGACTGGGGGCTGGCGTGGGCCTGGCCCTGAATCTATTCTCCCCTGGGGTAGGGAGCCCGGGAGGCCTGGAGCCCCCAGGAGACGCGGGCCTGGGTCTCCGGACCCCTCCCCCCATCCCGGCCTCTTTCCCGTTCCTTTTCTCTTCTTTCTTTTCCCTTCCCCCTTCTTTCCTTTCTTTTCTCCCTTCTCTTCCTTCCCTTCCTTTCTTCCTTCGCTTCTTTCCCTTCCCCCTCCTTTCCCTCCACCTTTCTTCCCTTTCCCTTCCTTCCCTCCCCCTTTTTTCCCTCCTTGTATTCCCTTTCACTTCCTTCCCTCCCCCTTCCATCCTTATCTTCCCACCCCATTTCCTTTCCTTCCTTCCCTAACTTCCCTCCCTTTTCCTTTCCTTTATTCTCTTTTTAACTTCCGTCTCTCCTTCCCTCCCTTTTCCTTTCCTTCCTTCTCTCCCTATTTCTCCTCCACATTCTTTTCCTTCTGTCCCTCCCTAACTTCCCTCTGCTTTCCTTTCTTCCCTCCTAACTTCCCTCCCCTCTTCCCCCTTTCCTTTCATTCCTCTCCTATTTCCCCCTTTCCTTTTCTTCCTTCTCTTCCATCTTTCTTCCCTCCCTTTTCCTTTTCTTCCTTCCCTCCCTATCTTCCCTCCCCCTTCCTTCCCTATCCTCTTTTTCCTTTTCCTTTATTCACTACCCATTTCCTTCCCCTGTCCTTCCTATCATCCTTCCCCCATCCTCTGTCTTCTTTTCTTCATTCCTTGCTTTCCTTTCCATTCCTTCTCTCTTCTTTCCTTCCCTCTTCCCTCTCTATCTTCCTTTCTTCCTGTATTCTTTCTTCTCTTTCACTCTTTTTTCTTTTCCTCTTCATACCTTCTCTTTTTCCCCTCTCACCTCCTCTGTAGATTTAGGATACTGAGGAAGAGGTTAGGTTCAGTCATCTATGGGGCTGAAGAGATTGAGGTTTTGCTCTCTCAGCCCCACCCTTCCAGGACCACCCAGGCATCATCACCCAAAGAGCCAAAGAGTCTTTGTCCTGCCAATTCCAGAAATGACAGTGGCCTCCTAGTATCAACTGTGTCCAAAGACTTGGAGCCTGCTCTAGCTAATTGCTGTCCTGCAACTGAGAAAGAAAACTTTCTTGTCCCTAGATTGGGGCAGGGGGCTTTGTACCCCTGCTCTGTTTTGTAGCACTTCCATAGGGTGTCATTTTCCTCCTCTTCTGACCCCTTGTCTTTGGACTAGGAGCAGTTGAAATCCAGGTCCCTTATTGTCTAGACTTATTTGTTTGACAGAATAACAGCTATCATGGAAGAAGTACTTAGATCTACTTAGGCCAGGTTGAGGGTCACTGGCATTCACTGAGACTGCCCTGCTTTCCTTAGCTAATACCCACCAGGGTGATACCAGGCCTCTGATCCTATGGGCTCTAACCCCAAAACAGAGAATAGAGCTTCCCAAACCAAGAGATTGGAGAGAGTGGGATGGTTTTGCTAGCCTTGCCCCAGGAATCCTGGGTAATCTGTACTGCTTTGCCTGTCCCCTATCCTCCTATCCAAAAGTCACCCCTCCCTCCCCCATACCCTTCCCTGGCCTCAGTCACTGGGCCCCATTCCTCTGTCTTCCCAACCTGTCTCTTGAGACAGTGCCTCATTCCTGTCCTTCACTTTCTGCTGTTACCTTGAAGGTATTTATAGGAAACTGGCTCAGATACCCCCACCCCCACCCCCAGCTAATTCTTTGTTTCTGGACCAGTGAGGCCTCCTGCTCCTCTCATCCTTCTTCTGGGGCCTCCCTGAGTCTGACCTCTAATCTGCCTTCCCACCAGCATAATGGGGACTGACTTCTTTTGGGTTGGGGGCACCGAAACATGTCAGGAAAGAATAGATGACTAAAGACTAGGGACACAGGAAAAGCAGAGTTGGGAAGCCCCAAGGGTTTCTTGTTGCCCTTTGGCCAGGAACTTTTCCACCTTTCCCTTCAGCCTTCATGATCTTGCTGTGTTCTGTCTCCCTGCCTTGAGGGTCTCTGGGAGCTACCTGCTTCTCTTCTTCCCTAAGTGTTCTCCATTCTCTCCTGCCAGATTTCTGGTGAGCTGGATGCCTCTTACAATGTCTTGCTGAACCTTCGGAGCCCAAGGATGGAAGTCCCCCCTGGGGGGGGCACAGCTGCCCCCGAGAGACCACCTAGCCTGGTCCTGAGGTCAGAAAGTGAAGAAGATGTAGAGACTGAAGATGTTGAAGAGGGCAGTCCCCTGGGAGCCCTGTATCCAGCCAGGTCATCTGGCCCCAGAAGCGTGGAGGGCCTCAGAGAGCCCCAGGATAATGATGGTGTTGCTGGTAAGGGGGTCTAGGGGTACAGCAACCAGGAGAGCATGGCATGCCTCCAGCTGTAATGGGAAGGGTCAAGGGGGGAAGGCACCTTGTCAGGCAAAGATGGCTTTGGTTCCACAGGGATACAAGGCAGATTTGGAATGAAAACCTAGCTCTGCCAACTGGCCTGCCCAGGAAGAGTGGCCTAGCTGAATCCTTGCTCCCCAAGTCAGGGGTGGGGGTGTTAAGTGAGAATTGGCCCATTTCCTAGTTCCAATGGGACTTCTCCTGGTCATGACTAGTGATGGCTCATGAGACCTTTAACCTGCCTTATATTTGTGGTCCATGGGTCTTTGTTCTTTCTCTTGGGCTTCTTGCCTCTTTGTGGATCTCTAAGCATTTAACCCAGGTTCCTAGGGGTTTTCTCCCCTTCTTTCCATCCTCTTTTTTAAAAAGACTGCTAGCTACATAGTGGGAAACCGGGAACCAGAGAAGGCAAGGGCTAAAGTGTCTGGATTCAGCTGAGTCAAGGTACCTGGGGCGAAGCTGGGCCTAGGCAGGCTCTGGTGTCTTCCTTCCTCAGTGAATGGAGGAGTAGAGGGGCCAGGTATCCTTTGATGGCTGGATGGCTGGATGTATCCCCTTGCCTATGCTTCAGTTTACTTAAACAGGAAGGAGACCAGCACTGACTGACTCCTTCACTTTGGGAAGACTCTCAGTGAGAAATGTAGTGGTTCCTTTTAGAGGAAGCTAGGATGCTGGGGTCCTGATTTCTGCCCCTCTCTGGGTCTCCCTCCTACCCCCTCTAAGTCTGTGGGATCTCACATAGCTCTTCTTCCTGATCTCCCTTGGGAGTTCCAGGACAGGGGCACCTCTTCCCCCTGTCCAACCCATCACAACTCAGAGAAAGTCAATGTCACTCACACAGAGGCATCGGAACATGGAGATCTCTGCCAGGGTTGGGGGTGGGAGACAGAAGAACTTGAATCCTCTGTCTCCAGCAGGGTTTTCTATCCTGCTGTTCTCTACCTATTCACTCTTTGGTGAACTCACCCCAGGAACTCCTACCTGCAGCCCCATCTTGGACTTGGACTAGTACTCAAGTCCTTTGTACTACCAGTGTTGTGTGAGACTTTGTCTTCACAATTTGACTCTAACCTCCATTTCTGGCCTCAAACCACACATTACTTCTGTCCTTCGTGCATTCATGTAACCTGAACTTCTACTTTCTGTCTCTCCTTCTCATCCTGCCCTTTCCCACCCCCCTGACCTTTGCTTTGACTGTTTTGGGTGACTGAGCCTTTGCCTCCTGGGATATCCCTCAATCATATCTCTAATGTGCCTTTTTTTTTCAGTCTATTCAGCACATATATGTACCTGCTCTGTACAAGACCCTACTTTGAAGGGGCTTATAATTTAAAAGGAGGGAAAGACATGCATGGGGGTGTGCTAGTAAATGCTTAACATTTGGCTTGGAGCAGGGATGGTGGTACACACACTTTAAGTTTAATCTATATTATTAACATTTTATCGATTTTCTTAAATCTAAATAATCAACAAAACAATAAATCCAGTCCTGATTTTGCTGATTTTTGAGATCTAGATGCTCACCCTGAAAATTTAATTATTGGCAAGAGCCTATTTGAGCTGACTCCAGCACACCCCTAGACACGCACATGCATAACTATGATACAGGGGAAAACAGAAAAAAAGTGCAGAAAGGAATAATCTAAGCAAAGCAGGGAAGGGGGGGAGATGGGAAGGCTTCCTGGAGGAGGAAGTACTTGAGTGGGTTTTGAAAGGGGGTTATTAGAGTCCATCGATTCAAAAATTTTGGAGTCACGGGGTTGCAGAGGAATGTTGCAAGCACAGGTGCAGAAATGATGAACTCAGAGGATGGAGACCTTGTGTGCTAAAGGGCACCCAGAATGGTGAAAGGCCTGAGGACCATCCCATGCAAGGAGCAGGTGAAGAAATGGATATATTTTATATGGAGAAGAGAACACTAAGGGGGCAGGATTCCTAGATACTTGTCTTCAAGAATTTGAAGACTTGTCCATGGTAAAGTGATTTGGCTTGTTCAGTCTACTTAGCCTCAGATGACAGAGCTGGCTAGGGACAATGGGGGAAGTCAAGGAGAGGTAGATTGGTGTTTGATGTGTAGAGAAAACACCTAATGATGAGAGCTGTTTAAAGGCTGAATAGATTCTCTTGAAAGGTATTGAGTTTCCCACTGGAGGTCTCTAAGCAAAGGCTGATTTGTTGGGGATGTTACAGACAGGATTCACTTATGCTTAGGAATAGAATGCCCTCAGAAGTCTCTACCAGTTCTGTGGATTCCCTGTTTCTTGGAGTGGAGAATATATGATGGAGAGTGGTATCAGATAGAAGGGTGGACCAGTTAAATGGCACCAAATCTTGGAGGGCCTTGAATGGGCAGACCAATTCAGTTAATAAATGCTTATTAAAGCACCTATAGTATACACAATACAGTATTACCCTATTGTGGCTGGGCAAGAGCTATAGTTTAGAGAAGACAATATTGCACCTTTATAGAGTTTCAGTTCAGTCTGAGATAAGGTGCTAGCACAGATAATAATATGTCACAATATTACATGATAGGTGTGTTAGGGAAGTATAAACAAAGGTCTGTGTGAGGTCCTGGGGGGCAAGCTCAAGGAATAGCAAACTAGGATCAGAAATTTCTGCTTTCTTTGATAGGCAGTAGGGAACCACTGATTTCTGAGAAGAATATTACATTATAGATTGTTTTTGGTGATTTCTAAGTACTTACTATCTCTTAAAAAATGGACTAGGCTCCCTGGGTCCCTTATATAGGGTTGGAAGCTAAAGCATTAAGAAGGGAGGGGCCTTGTCTAGGAATCAAGACTTGCTGAGCTGTGGAGAGAGACATGGAGCTCAAGAGAGTTGATCAACAACAGTGATCCATCCCTGTCTTTTCCTATCTTCCTGCAAGAAGATTTACAATTGCCTAAAAAGTCTGCTGATGTCCTTGGGACCCCTTGGTAGGGGGTGGTGGTGCTTTGGGAGTGACCTGGGTTCAGGATGGGGAACCAAGAACCTGGAACTGGGAAAGAGCATAGCCATGGGCCTCAGGGAGGGAATCTAGCACCTTGGCTCCTGATTCCCTTGTCCTGTCACATTCCCAGGGTCAGTGACGTGAGTGGGTTCAGTCATCTCCCATATCAGCTCCAGCCAGCGGAGCTTCCTTCCCTTTAAGTAAGGCCAGAACTGCGGGCCTCTAGAGCTCAGGCGCCTAACCCAGCTCAGTACCACAGTAGAGGTAGCCAGTGGACATACATGGATGGCTTTCACATGGCTAGCTTCCCAGAGCTCTCTCTTTTCCTGATGCCTTTCCATCCCCCCTACCCCACCCCTTACATATACACACCCCAATTACTGCCTTGCCTGGCCCTTCTTTCAGCCAACACCTGCCCCGCCAGTCTTGTGGGGTCTATAAATAGGCCCTAGTCCCGGGAAGATTCCATGTTGCCAGCTGCCCTAGGTGCATCACCCAGAAAGCTTTCTATCTGAGCACCACAGCTCAGCCTAGATACCAAGACATTCTTCTCTCCCTTCTGTACCAGATTCTGGGGAATCTGCTTCCTCAGGCCTGACAGCTTCTCTGTGCTCCGTCCACATGCTTCTGTTAGTTCAACTCACCTTGACTACACAGATGCTCCACTTTAAATTATTACCTTCAGTAACTATGATTCTGTGACCCTCACCTTCCCAAAAGGCCAGTCTCTATTATAGTGACAATTAGGAGGTTGGGGAAACAGGCTTTCCTTGACCTGGCCTTGTTTACCTTTCTGGAATTACAGAATATCAGAACAATGAAGGCCCCTAAGAACCCAGCCTATCAAAATTAGGAGGACCCTTAGAATATGTCAGATCTAAAAAGACCCATAAAATATAGAATGTTGGAGGAGGAAGGACCCTTAAAATACAGAAGGTCAGAGCTGGGAAGGACTTTAGAACATGGAATGTAAGAACTGGAAAGGTCTTAGAACACAGCACGTCAGTCCTAAGATAAACCTTGGAAACAGAATGTTATAGCTGGGAGGACTGTTAGATCATAGAATGTCATAGCTGGGAGCACAGTTAGCATGTGGAATGTCAGATCTGAGAGAACCCTTAGAACAGGAAATATCAGAGCTAGGAAGACCTTAGAATGCAGAATGTCAGAGCTCAGAGGGTTGTTAAAATATGGAATGTCAGAGCTGGGAAGGCCTTAGAATGCAGAAAACCAGACTTGGGATGGCCTTTAGAACATAGAATGTGACAACAGTGGGAGCATTTAGGACAAACACTGTCAGCTAGTAGAAGACCTCTTAGAACATGAAATGTCAGAGCTGAGAAAGCCCTTATAACACAGAATATAAGATCTAGAAAGGCCTAAGAAGACAATGTCAGAGGTAGGAGGGACCTTAGAACATGCAATATGGAAAGGGAATATCAGAGCTGTCAGGCACCTTAGAACATAGAATGTCAGAATTGAGTATGAGAGCTAGGAGGGTCCTTAGAACATGGAATATCAGACCTGAAAGAGTCCTTAGAACATGGAATATAGGAGCTAGAAAGGCCTTAGAATGCATAGCTGGGTAGACCCTAGAACATAGAATGTAGTAGAATACACAGCTAAGAGGCCCCGTAGAATGAGAAGTGTTGCTTAGAGGAGCTCTTAGAAGATGAAATGTCAGAGTTGAGAGGAAGACCCTTAGGATATAGAATGTCAGAGCTAGGAGAGACCAAAGAACATGAACTATCAAATCTGGGAAGATCTTAGAATGTAGAATGTTAGTCTTTAGAACATAGAGTGTCATAGCTGAGAGGGTCCTTAGAACATGGAATCTCAGAATTGGGAGAACTATTCGACAGAATGTCAGAGGTAGAAAAATCTAAGAACACAGACTGTCAGAGCTGAGGAGGGTCTTTAGAACATGGACTGTAGGAGCTGGAAAGATCTTAGAACACAGAATGTCAGACCTAGGAAGGCCTTAAAGAATGAGGAGTATCAACTGGTAGGACTGGGTACAGGAAATGTCAGAGCTTAAAAACATAGGATGTCAGAGCTAAAGAACTGGCTGGGAAGACCCTTAAAACAGGATATCAGAGTCGAGAAGGCCTTTAGAACACTTAATGTCAGTGAGGAGAGTCCTTAGAACATGGAATATATAAAATAGAAAAGGCTTAGAACATAAAATGTCAGAACTGGGAGAAGAGGCCACTAGGGTTAGTCCAGCCTCCTTTTTTTTTTTTCTTCACCTGTGAAACGTAAAAAACCAGAGTTCAGAGAAAGTTAAGTGAGACATGGCAGAGCTGAAACTAGAACTTGGTTGAAGTAAAAAGAATCAAGAACCTGGAACCACAGGATATGTGTGGCTTTAAATGCTAGGTTTCAGAAGTATTTTTTCACAATCCACATGAGGTTGGGCAAGTCCCTTAACTTCTCTGAATCTTGATTTTCTCTTCTGTAAGAGGAGGATGGGACCTGGGGTTTGAGAGAGATTAACCCACATTACTTGTAAGGTCCCTTCTGGCTCTGAATCCAGGATTTTATAATTCTGTGATTCCTAGCCTTGTGTTCTTTTAACCCCCCCATTAAATTGATACCACCATGGAAGGTCTTTTCAGAACAGAAGCCAGGTGGACTCTTGTGTCCCAGAAAGGCTCCTGGGAGGTGGGAATTAGCTCCTCCTCCAGAGGCCCCCATCCCTGGAAGCTGTAGCTAGTGGTAGCCATTGAATCCCTCTAGCTGTGCTCGGTGTGTCTGATAACTTGATGTGACAGGCGGAATCCTAGCATGATATATCTCTGTCTGCAGGTGCTGACCTTAGTCCTGGGTTTATTCATAAGGCCCCTGCCAGAAATAAAAAGATTGCTGGAGTAGGGGCTGTGGGCCATTGTGGTGTGTGTTTGGGAGGAAGGCACCTGTCTGCCTACTATATGCCAGGCACTATAATAAGTGGTAGTTTTTTGTTTCATTTTGTTTTTTTTTTCCTTAGAGATCATTCCATTTGAGAAACTAGGCTAGTCATATACTTTGACTTCATTCTCTGCCTTGTCTCAGTATGATAGGGTGAAGAGACTGGGTGAAGGAGAATCCTGTCTCCAACCTAGAATTGGACTCAAATCAGAGAGCAAGTCTCTGACTTCTGGTCCTGTAAGATATAGGCTTGACTTGGATTTGTGGGAAGGTAGAAGATTTTAGAACCCAATAGGAGGGTTCAGGTGGCCAAAGCTTTGTTTTGCAGAACCTTGGGTTCTAGTCTCAGCAATATTTTTGACTTAGTGTCTGTCAGCAAACAAGTGTGTCCTTTGAGATTTTCAGAGGACAGGTGATAGAATTTGGAGGTCTTTATGAGGTGAGTTTTTTATGGAATGGCAATGGAAAGAGCACTGATCTGTGATTTAGGAAGTCTGAAATCATTGTTAGCTCATTGAGATGTTGAATAATTGGTTTCACTGGACCTCAGTTTCTCATCTGCAAAATCGGAATAAGGACACTTGCTTTTATCATGAAGAGGAAAATGGAATGTGAAAATGATTCTTGGTCTTAGTGGCCCCTGGACAATCTCAAGGCTGTCCCTGTCAGTCAACCTGAGGACTCTAACTCCTTTTCCCTGGTATCTGTTGGCTCCCTAGCAAACCTGGCTACATTGGGAGCCTCAGTTCCCCTATCTTTACCAGAAAAAGGCAGAAATCATGGACTTTGCTTCTCTTTGGGGGGTGTTGATATTATGCTTGGTTATCACCCTTGATACTGTATCTCCTAACCTGTATATTATAAAGGTTTGCTGTTGTGTTTATGGCCATGAGTGCCACCAGTGCCGTCAGCTATGGACTGGCTTAGTCACTTGGGAGCTGCTTGCGTCTCTAAAGCCCTTTAAGGCATTTTGCTCACAACAGTCCCATGAAGGGGGAAAGTACAAGCATGAAAGCTCTGACCCTGGACAAATCACCTAACCTCTCTATCTCTGAGTGTCCTCATCTGCAAAATGAAACGGTTGGGCTACATGTCTTCCAAGATGCTTTCCACTTCTAAATCTGTGATCCTATAAATCCAAGGTGAGGTAACTTGCTCCCAGAATGGGGGTTTCAAAAGGCAAAATGGACTTAACTGGGAAATGGGAGAGCCATATTGTAGTAGATCTGGGGAGGAAGTTTCTGATGTGCTGTCAGCCTCTAAACTACAGGTGAGACAGTTTTATAGATGGGAACAGGAAATCAGACAGGAAAGATAGTCTGGCACTGGGTAATAAAGGGGCTTGAATGCTAGACTTCAGTCTTAGCTTTTGCAAGTGTTTTTTCCCTGGTCTCCCACACTCCTGGGGCTATTTCCATTGGGTGTATCTTGTGTATAACCTATATAGTTATTTATGTTTTCTTTCCATTAGAATAGGAGTTTCTAGAGGGTAAGGATTGGACTTTTCTTTTTCTTTTTCTTTTCCCCAGTGCTTAGTGAGTTCCTAGCACACTTAATAAATGTTTGTTGAGTGACTGAGGAAGGACTTGAAAGCCAACATAATCCAGTAGAAAGAGCCCTGAACTGAGTCAGAAAGCTCTGCCTCCAACTAGCTGGAGCCTTGAATAGTCCCCCACAAATTGGCTCTTACTTTTGGGCAAGGCATTGGGCTCAATACAAAAATAAAAGGCCCTGTTGTTGAGAGCAAGCAGCTTCCTTCTGTGAACCTCCAGTTTCTCATCTGTAAAGTGATGAAACTGGACCAGAACCTCATAGAACTTGAATCTGGCATTGTAGGATCTGGATTCAAATCCCTGTTCTATTGATCATGTCAGGTGTTAGAGAAGTAATCCCTGTTCTTCAAGCTTACATTTCTACTGGGGAGACAGCAAAGGCATATCCTAAGTATTGACAGGAGAGAAGATAAATATAAGGCACTAGCCCCTTCCCTTTGGGAGGGAAGACAATAGTATTTGAGGCAAGTCACTTACCTTCCCTGTTTCCCAGTTTCAGGAGGGAAAAACAGAAGATGGAAGAGGTAGCAGTAAACTGGAGAGATTGCTGGCCTTGGAGTTTGGAAAGCTGGGTTTGAGTCTTGGCTCTGATTTTCATCAGCTGTGTGACCTTGGGCAAAGTCATATCTCTCTAGTCTTTGTTTTTCCTATATATAAAACAGGAATAATTCTCATATCTCCTATGTAAATCTTAAATGACTATAGAAATGTGCATTCCTGATGTAGCCACCATTGTTCTGCTGTTTATATTGGTTTTTGTGCTCCTGCTAGTTCAAGTTTATCTCGAATTATTTCCACCAATAACATGTGTGTTCAGGAACTCCTTCCCTTCCATACTTTCTTAGGGTGACAGCTTGCAAGCTCTGGTCCTATGACTAGAGTACTACCCCAGGGCCCTGGAGTAGAGGCTACTTCTCAGCATACTCTGAGCATCCCAGGCCTTTCTGTAGTACTCAGGGAGGAGATAAAGAGCAGACTGATTGTTCTTCCCCAACACAACTATTTTCCCTTCCCCCTTCCCACTCCCAGCTATGACAGAACAGCTTTGGACTATGTCCTGGTGCTTCTTGGTGGCTGGAGATTGTCTTCCACTTTCTTTTCTGATTGTTGAGAGATTATTTCATCATTTCATGGGAGCCATTGGTGATAAGAATTCACATTTTTGACAGCACTTTAGAACCTGCAAAGTTATTTCCTTACCACAACCATTCAGTAATGGAGGCAGGGCAAATATCCCCATTTTATAGAAGAGGAAACTGAGGCTCAAAGGAATTAACTTATTTCTCTAAATTGTTGCAGCTAAAAGATGGGAACCTGATAGGTGGAACTGGGACTTGAACTCACATGGTATTTTAAGGTTTACAAAGGGACTCCAATCCAAATCTAATGCATTAGAAAGTTGCAAAACAAAATGTTATTTTGAAATCTGATGAGGATGGTTATTTTTGACTGGGACATCATGAATGACTTCCTGGATGAGGAGGTATCTGAGTTGTGTTTTTTTTTTTTAATTAATTTGTGTTGATATCTTTTCTGTTTACATCACTTACTCATTGTATCCCTCCATCTCTCAAATTGCTGTCATGTATAACAAAGAATAAAAAAAGAGGAAAAAAACAGTTCAGCAAAACTAACCAACATATTGGGGGAAAGTCTGACATTAAATGTAGTGTTTCACATTGATGGCATTCCACTTTTGTAAAGAAACAGGGGAAGATGCCTTTACGCATCTCTTCTTTGGGGCCAAGTTTGCTTGATATATTTTCACACCATTGTTTTGATTGCTCTGTTGTTGTTATTTCCACTTACATTGTTGTAGTTATTGAATATATATTTTTCCTCCTTCATTTGCTTTGTATCAGTTAATATAAGTCTTCCTATTCTTTTCTGTGTTTATCATATCCATAATTTCTTACATCTCATTAATAGTCCATTACATTCATGAACCACCATCTGTTTATAGCTCTTCTCTTACCAATGAAGTACTACTATAGATATTTGGGTGTATATGGAGCCTCTGGATTTTAAAGGCTAGCTAGAACTTGAGCCAGTAAATATGGGTTGGGAGGACATTCCATGCATAGGAAACCATGTCTCACTGGCTAACATCCATGGCCTAGGGGTGGAGGGGGGTGGGATTTGTTCTCTCCCTCTGCCAACAACCTTGGGGTGGACAGTTCCAGGCTGGAGGCAGGAACATTCACTGCAGCACTCCTAAGCAGGGACTGGCATAAGAGAGAAGGAGGAGACAGTTATGGGGAGGAGACAACTTCTATAGAGTATTTATAGAGCAGTATAGAGGAGAGAGCATTGAATGTAAAGTTGGAGCACATTGCCTTGAGTCCTGGATCTGCTATTTACTATTTCTGTGAACTTGGGCAAATGGCTTAACCTCCCTGGGCCAGTGTCCTCATTCAAAAAATCAGGGTGTTGAACTCCATAATACTGAAGGACCTTTCCCTCTCTAATTCTTTTATTCTGTGTCTGGCCTCCTGGAGTCAGCTATTGGGAGGCCATGGACAGAAAATGCTTTCCCTTCCCTAGCTAGGTGTTCATTCTTCTTGGAACAGGGCAACGCTAATGCTCTTAGTCAGTGCTTTCAGATAAGGCACCACCACCAAGTATAATATTTCCAGTTAACTGCCAAGATGGTTCCCATACTGTTTGTGCCTAAATTTTCTCATGTGAGTGGGTTTCTATCAGGACAAGTTTGGGAGGAAATGCCAAAGCTGCCCCTCAAACCCCTCCCTTTCTAGTAACCATGCTGTCACTTTTCTTTCTTCTCTCTTCTTTGCCCCTCCTTCTGACCCTCAGGGGTCATCTAGCCTCAAGGTATTTATTACCCTTCTCCAGATTGTTCATTTTTTTGTGGGGGAAGCTCCTAGGTTCCCAAGGGCAATGTATGGAAGCACAGACAGGGGTCTTTCCTGAGTCCCTTTCCCTCCAAGCTAGCCATTCTTCCTTCCTGGCAAGGTGGCTCTCTCTCTCTCTGTCTCTCTCTCTCTCTCTGTCTCTCTCTCTCTCTCTCTCTCTCTCTCTCTCTCTCTCTCTCTCTCTCTCTCTCTCTCTTTCTCTCTCTCCCTCCCTCTCCCTCTCCCTCTCCCTCCCACCCCTCTCCCCCTCTCCCCCTCTTCCCTTCTCCCTCTCCCCGCCTTTCTCTACCTCTTCTCCTGAGACCATATGGGCAAGCATCCCTGCTGTAGCTGTGGTTGGTCTGCCTGAGAGTGGTTGCCAGATAATACCTTAATCCTTTAACTCTCAAGTGCTCTCAAGTCCTTGTTGTCTCCTCTGATCCTCCCCACGGGGATGAATAGTCTCCATGAAGTAGGCAAGGCAGCAGGGAATATGACCTCTATTTTACAGATAAAGAAACTGAGGCTCAGAGAGAGAAAGTGACCTGGACCCTTTGAGCCAGATAGGACAATAGACCCATACAGGACAACCCCTTGTTTTTGTACATAGAGGGGAGTGACTTAGCTCAAGCCACATAGTTAGTTTAGTAGAAGAACTGGCCCTTGAATCCACTTCTCTTTCCTCCCAACCTATGTCTTTCCTTATGGTTTTGTTCCCTCAAATCCCTCTGACCCCATTCTCTGGGGCAGATACTATCTGTCCTTTCCTGCCCACTTGATCCAGGACTGTGCTCATCCCTAACTTGTCTTTCAGCCCTGACTGTATTAGGTACTGCTTAATGCTGCCCTTCTTCCTAGCCTCTTATCCCCCTGGATCTGGGCCCTCTTTCACTGAGGTAGTGAAGTCCTTTGCAGCTGCTAAGGTACCAGGTGGGCCTGAGAAAGAAAACAGGAATTATTAGCATCCAGGCCTGAGCACCAGGCCACAGGAACACGACTGGATCCAGCTGGATCATGTTTAGGGTTGTCTCTCCTATCTAGTTGCCTAAAACTAGCTCCTTCCTATTGTAGGACCTTCTCTCTCTGACTCTTCAAGAAATCTACCTTCCCATAGGAAAAGCCCTGGATTTGGAGTCCAAAGGTCAGAGGACTTGATTCCCTTTGAGTCTCTGCCCTCCCCTTTGATAATCTATGATGCTAGCAAGCAAATCCCTTAGCATCCATGAGCCGCAGTTTCCTCAACTATAAAACAAGGCAAAAAGTCTTGCAGCATATACTTTGCAGGATTATAAGTTATTTTGGAAGTGTTAAAGCCTATACACATTAATTATTATTGATTATTAAACAAGCTGGTCTTCCCACCTAGCTTTGAGCCTCCAAAGTACACAGACAGAAGTCTCAGCCTTTGTTCTCTGACTTTTTTCTCCATCTCTCCTGGGCCCTCTTTTATACATTCATTCTTTCTCTCCTTTTTCTTACTATTTACTCTTCCCTATCTCTCCTATTTCCACTCAAGCTTCCTCTGATCTGTAGTTTGGCTGTGCCCTTCAGGCTTCTAATATCTTGCTTAAACACAAAGTGGATAACCACAGTCAGAATTTGGCTTGGCCAAATTCTCAACAGCAAGGGAGAGAGAGAGAGAGACAGAGAAAGAGAGAATTGGGCTTGTAGTCAGGAAGACATAGATTCAAATCTTGCCTCACATATTTATGATTTGTATGACCTTGGACAAGTCAGCTCTCTTGTGTGCCTTAGTTACCTCATCTGTAAAATAGGGATAATAATAATATCTAACTCACAGAGTTGTTATGAGGACTATATAAAATAGTAGATGTGAAATTTCTCTATAAACCTTGAAGAGCTATGTAAATGTCACCTGTTATTATAATAATTATTATCAGCAGCATTATCCTCTTCTTCATTGTATGATGAACTACCTAAGGGAAAGCAGGGCTTGGGGACTGGCTTGTGGTATGGCATGTCCCCCAGGGAAAGAAGCTACCATTTAAAAGAGGGTGAAGTTGGCCCAGAGCTGATGTTATATAGGGCTGGGTACCAATCAGGACCCATCTATTTGATCCATGGCCCCCTGAATATTGATTGACTGTGCTGCCTTTCTCAAAGCTGAAGAAAGAGTTGGCAGCCTGCCAGATGAGCATAGCTGAGATCTGGCATTTTTTAGGAGGAGACCCAGAACAATATAGAAGCTGCAATATTTAGATGTCATACGGCCTAAACACCCAGTCATCTTATGGAATGAAATGTAGATGAAAGATACCATTCAGATTTAGTGGGGAGACTTCCATGGGATATAAAATTAATCATGAGTGATTGATTACATGTGCATTTTTAGTAGCCTGCCATATGTCTGTGTATGTATGCTTCCCATTCCCATTATACAAAGAACTCAGACTATGGAGTCAGCAGAACTGGGTCCAAAACCTGACTATGTCTCTGTATGACTTTGGGCAATTCATTTCCCTACTCTGGGCCTCAATTTTTCATCTGTCAAATGAGGGAGTTGTATTAGATGATCTGTATGGGCCTTGCCAGCTCTGAATCTGTGACTGGACCAGTCTAAATGGCCACTGAGAGGTCTAAGTGATTGGACTCAGCACTGAGTTTCAGAAGAAGACAGGATATTGGTTTAGATGGGGGGAGTGGGGGAGGAGGTGAATTCCCCAATGTGATTAGAATTAGAAATAGACCCCCAAGTCTTTCCTCTCCCTTTTCCCCTATGGGTACCAGTCCAAGGGTGGAGGGTAGGGAAGTAAGGGACTGGGGAAAGGGCTGGGCAGCCCCAGCTTGGAGCTGGGAAGGGAGTGGGAATGACCCTAGAGCCCTCAAGATTTCCCCATCTTTGTTACAGATGGGCCACCCCATCATGGCCTCGGCGACAGCCTCCCCTCTGCCTCTGCCGCCACCAGCGCCCACCGGAGCAGCAGCCGGTGAGTGCCAGGCTAGTCTGCTTCTCACTTCCTGGGGGGATGGAATAGGGTGGGCTCCATGCCTGAGGACAGCCTCTTCCCCCTCTCCTGGCCCCCTTTCCTCTTTTCCTCTAGTCTCAGACTACTCCCTTGGAGCCCAAAAGAGCAGGAACCAGACTTTTCCTAGTATGGGGGCACTGCAGACCAGGATGAACATATTTGGTAGGCCAGACCAGAAGGGGGTACCCAGGGTGGGGGGGGGGAAGGCATCTCTAGATGGGATTCAGAGCAAATGCATATAATTAACTCATTTATCTGAATTTGTGGAGAAAGTAGTGGTCTGTGGATCAATGGCAAGTAATGTGCTTGGCTTTCAGTTCAATGCATTAAATGCCTACTGTGTGTAAGAACTTGTGCTGTGGGGATGCAGTGTGCCCAAGGGGGGAGAATGTAGGGGTGGGGACAGTCTCCATTGCCTAGGTTGGCTCCTGATCAGAAGAGCAGCAGCATGGTGTAGTGGAAAGAGCCTTGGGCCAGGAGTCAGGAAAGACCTGAGTTCTAATCCCACCCCAGACACTTCATGGCTGTGCAGTTATGGGCAAGTCACATTAACCTCCCAGCCTCACTCTCTTCATTTGTAAAATGGGGTATAGTGGTTGCATCACCTACCTCACAGGGTTGTTGTGAGGAGAGCATTTTGTAAGGCCTAGAGCACTAACAGTATATGAGTTATTACTGCTGCTACACAAGTGAAAGGTAACAGCCTCTGCCCTCAAGGAGCTCACTCTAATTGGCAGGAATTACAGAGGCAGAGCATATTAATGCAAGTCAAAGGCTGAGGTGAAGGACCCTGAGAATGTTTTAGGAAGAAGAGAGCACCTGGGGGAGGAGGGATCACCTGAATCAGGTCCTATGAGGAAGGTTTTCAACAAGCGCAAGTGAGGAGGGGGTAAGATTCAGGACAAGACACCATGCTCTGGACCAAGGCTCATAGGCAGTTTCACAGTTCTAGAGTCCAGCCCTCTAATGCCCAAGGGTGAGGAAACAGACTCAGAGAAGGAAATGACTTGCCCAAAGTCACATAGTTAGTAACAGGAAGAATAGGACTTCAACACAAGTCCTGTGGCTATCAGTGGCCCTCCTTCCAATTCACCATGCAATAACGGTCTTCTTCTCTCCTCCCTCCCTCTTCTTCCTCCTTTCCTCCATCCTTCCCTTCTTCCCTCTCCTCCTTCTCTTCCACCTCTAAGTGAGCTTCCTAATCATGCTTTGCATGAGCCCATATTAAAATGGCCTCGCAGTGCCTAATGGGAAAAGGTTCTGGAATAAGCATCTAGAACCAAGAGGAAGGCAGGCTGGGAATGTGCTTGTGCTGTAGGGGAAGCCACTTCCTAGGGACAATGGAGAATTGCCTGTATGTTTTCAAGCATACCATTAGGTGCAGACATGATGTAGGAAATTCTTGGCCCTTGGCACCTCTGAATCCTGCCCAGGGAAAGAAAGATGGGGGGGAGTACTGGTGGTACCAAGGAGAAACCTGGGGATACAATCTCAGGGACTACAAATTCCAGAATGTACTGGGGCCAATTAAGGTGGGACATTGAATGCTAGGAACCATGCCTTTCCCTATAAATAGATGCACCTGGTTACAGGGTTACATGCCCCTGGGAAGTCCCCTCAGACTTCGCCTGGGATGTGGGGTTAGTGTTGTTGGAAGAAATACAACTGCGTGAGTGGCTTAGGGCCACTTGTGACAACCTTCCAAAATCAGGCCTCTTGGCCTCCTAGCTCTGCCCTGTCATGTCCTCTGTGAGCCAGAGACAGGGCTCACGCAGGGCGGGAGCCCACTGAGTAGAGGCTGAAATGGGATAAGATCCTGTCCCCTCTGTGAAGGGGAAGGATTTCCTCTTTAGGAGGAAATCCCAAGACCTAAATTTCCCTGGCAGTGACTTGGAAGTGTGGTGAGAAGTGGGAACTTGGGCAGGATAGAGCAAGATGGCCAGCATGACAGGCAGAGCTAAGACAAATGGCTTCTAGGGCCTTCCTTACATCCCAGGAGAAGCATAGTTCCTGCACTACCTCATCACTAGTTGAATCAGAGGGACTGGGTTCAGATCTCTGTTCTACTACTTATGTGATCTTGGGCAAGTCATTGTCCTCTCTAGGCCTCAGTTTTTCTTCCTCTGGAAAATGAAGAGGTTGAATTAGATGAGCTTTAAGTTTTCTTCCACTTCTAAATCCTATGATCCTTTCCTTGTTCCCCTCACTCCCCTCCCCCTATCCACTAGGGCTGCTCTTAGCCATGCTGGCCTCATACTGGATCAGCTCCTAACCTGTTGGTGATTCTTTGCAGCTACCGGGATGGAGGTGGTGCAGAATTCCCTCTGGGTTCACCACCGCTGCTGCTCCTGGGTCGGTTCCCCAGCCCTTCGGACGGGAGGGGCAGCCGGGCACCGTGGGAACACCCCCTTTGTGCGGACAGAGGGGCCGATATCAGGGAGGAAAGCACTTTAGAGAGGCCGTCCGGCTCCAGGGAGGCTGGGGCCCCATTCTATTCCCAGGAGGCCTCCTTTGTCAGCGAGTCCAAAGCTGTACATACTGTGAAAACTCACACTGAATTGGGAGGGGGGCCGGAGCTTCGAGGAGCTCCTGAGATTGCGGCTGAGCCCCCTGTTCCTCTGGGGTCCTGGGAGGACAGGCACCCCCACTCTGAACCAAAGTCCCTTGATACTTTCCACAGAGAGCACTTATTGAAGAACAAGAAAGGCATCCTGAGGTTTGATTGGTTCTCAGACCCTGATGAGAATGTCCACTATAGGGAAAAGGGCCAAGGTCTAGACAGTGGAGTTGGGCAATCAGTCCGAGCCCATCCCCTTCAAGAGACGGCTCCCCCACTGACTCTTCCAGGTTTCAGGAAAAGCCCTGCGCCCAGGTTAGGCAAGATCAGAACCCTGGACGCAGCAGTGGTCACTGAAAGGAAGGGGCTAGTGGCAGAGCCTGAGGTGTCTGAGAGGAGCCCTCTTACTGAACATCCTACTGAATGGGTCCTGCCCAGGCCCAGCCTTCAGGCAGGGCCTGAACTAGCAATCAGTAAACAGACTTGGACTGTGAATGAGGAAGATTCTGTGGAGCGGCTGTCCCTAGAGTCTCCACCCTGTGGTGCCTATGACATTGAGATGAGGCCCTACTTCTGTGACTTGGTAGAGGAAGCTGACAAGGAAACACTGGGGCAGGAGGAAGATCCTGCTGTCTATACTTGTATCGAGTGTAGCATTTACTTCAAGAAGAAGGAGCATCTCCTGGATCACATGATGCAGCACAGCCGAGGTCCTGGGCAAGACCCTGTAGGTGACTCCCGAGGGGGACAGGGGCAATTCTCTTGCAGTGAGTGTGGCTGGGCATTTGGAGACCCTGGCACCTTGGAGCAGCACCGCCGGCTCCACCAGGAGTCTAGGGAGAAGATTATTGAGGAAATTCAGAAACTGAATGAATTCCCAGACGAAGGACGAGATGCACGACTTCAGTGCCCCAAATGTATGTTTGGCACCAATTCCTCCAAAATCTTTGTTCAACATGCCAAGATGCATGTCAGGGATAGGAGGGACCAAGGAGCCAATAGCCTGGGCCTCTCTGGTCGCTCAGGTGGTGAGGCCCAGGACAGTGCTGGCCACCTTGCATACAAACACTTCAGATCCAATGAGCTACCAATAGCCCAGGGACCATCCCTAGGCTTAGGAAAGGGCCTTCACAGTTGCATCCTCTGTGGTTTCCCGGCCCCTAATGAGAATGTTTTGAAGGAACATGTGAAGTATGCCCACTCCCACCAGCCCTGGGGGGGAGATGTTGAAGCTTTTGAGGATCCCGGCAGCCAGCCTGGAACCAGCCGTGATACCTACAGTCCTGCTCGGTTAGCCCAATTGCCTGATATGGGCTATTTTGGCAAAGCAGATCGGCTGTTTGCTCCACCATGGCAAGAAGCCTCTGCTCATTATGATCCTACCCCTGCCTTTGCCTTGGGGCACCATCGGCTGGAAAGGAGTGGCCGGGTAAAGAGGGCCTTTCCCACTCCTAGCTTCCATTCAAGAAAAATGCTTCCATATAGTTCTACTCACAAGACCTTGGGAACATTGCCATTCTCCTCCGCCAAAGTTTATAATAACCCCTACATCTTGCATCCTAATAAGAAAAAAAGTATGGTTCACCTAAAGGACCTGGAGAGTGATATGGATCAAGACTTCCTCACTGGATGGGAGGAGATCAGGCCCTCAGGGTCATATGCCAGTGACATGGGGAGCATGGAGGAAGAGATGTCAACCACTGAGATTGACTTCCCCCAGACCCAAAACTTTAACCCTGACACCATCCCCCAACCTGCTTTGGAGCTCAAGAGATCTTTTCGAGATGCCCTGCAGAAGGCTGAGTCCTCAGAGGCACAGCAGCACCAGCTGCGGAAGATGGTCCCTATTGTCCTTGTGGAGGAGATGAATCTACAACCCTCCCAGGGACCTTTCCAAGCTCCAGGTCAGCTGGCAAAGCCCCAAGGGGCCACCTCTTCCACAGAGCTGATGCTGGATGGGCCTATCCCTCTGGATTTCTTGCTTCTGGACTCCCCACTTGAAGGGCCCTTGGGGATTGATGACCTCTTTGACTCAGACTCCCCCATGCTAAAGAATGAGGAGAGGAAGTGTCCCTACTGCCCAGACAGGTTTCACAACGGGATTGGTCTGGCTAACCATGTTCGGGGCCACTTGAACCGTGTAGGGGTGAGCTACAATGTTCGGCATTTCATCTCTGCTGAGGAAGTAAAAGCAATCGAGCAAAAGTTCTCCTTCCAAAAGAAGAAGAAAAAAGGTAGTATGTAATCAATTTGAGAGTCTCCTAATTTAAAACAAATGTACAAAAACAAAAATGGGGTTAAGTGGCACCCTCCACTCCATGGAGATAGGTATGTATATGTTATCCCACTCCAAGACATGGGCCTGCGTGTGACTCTAGACCTGGATAAAAGGCCACTTGGAGATACAGGGTCCATCCAAGCCTCATTACTCAAGGGGAAGGGGACAGGGAGGGAGAGATTGGGCAAACCAAATTTCCCATGTCTTATGTGCTGAGCCCCACTCCCCCTCAACAAGACCAAGAGTTGGTCAGGACCCCAGATAGAGGAGAAGTGAGGGGAATCTGCCCTTGGATATCATGGGCAGAAGAAACCAGGGAGCATCTTAGTTGTTGGGTTATCCATGACAGCTCCAGTAAGAAGGAAGGGTTGAGAAAGTATTCAAAAGGCAATGAGGGAAGAAGTATTGGCAGGGGGACCCAGCCAGCCCACCTGGAACCAGCCATGATGCCTACAGCCCTACTCAGCTGGCCCGGTTTCCCAGCAGGGACTATTTGAGCAGGGTTGGGACAAAGGAGGGTATGAAGGACAAGAGAGATGGGGAATGTGTACAGCTGAGTCCAGGAAAGTGGTGCCATGGTGGGGAGGAGGGAAGGGGTGGACATCATAGAAGACAAAGGCCCCATCATTAGTCTCCAGAAGTGGGCCAGGGCTAGGAAATCCATTCCATACAGGGTACTAGACTGACAGATTGTCCTACTCTTTTCTCCACAGTTGCCAACTTTGATCCCAGCACATTCAGCCTGATGCGCTGTGAGTTCTGTGGAGCAGGCTTTGATACCCGAGCAGGTCTTTCTAGCCATGCCCGGGCTCACCTTCGAGACTTCGGCATCACGAACTGGGAGCTCACAATTTCACCCATCAACATTCTCAAGGAGCTTCTGGCTGCCTCAGCTGAGCGCCCTGTTTTGGTAGCCCCAGGCCCAGGGGAGCCTGGGTCCCCAGGCTGTGATCGGGAGATGCTGGGCTTTGGCCCACCCACCCTGATGACTGTGTCTGAGTGCAGAGGGCGGGGCTCACCACTCTCACCATTCCCCCAAGCCTGGGGTGATGAGTTGGGGCCAATCTACCGAGATGGTAAGAGACATCTGGGGTTTTTCATAAAGTAAGATCTGTGATTTCTGCCTGGTCCCTGAGGAGGAGGGAGGAACCCCAAACTCCTTGACTTAAGAGGTTCCTAACTAGTTTTCAATTTGGAGCAGGTGTTATCATGAAGGAGGAGGCACAGGCCTAAAGAAGAGACACCCTGAAAGGTTGAAATTGGAGTTGAGAAGTTGAGTTCCTTTAGTTAGTCTTCCCTAAATATAGTAACTTCCATATTTGCAAAGAGCTTTTCCTGCACTTGACTAGACTGTCTCTCTTCTCTTGATTCTCTCCATTTAAGATGTACAAACATCTTAAAAGGCAGATGACCTTAGGCCAGGGAGTCTATGCATTCAGCCCCGAGATTGATATTTTTGGAGAGACAATAGAAGATTTGGTCCTTCCTTCTCATTTAAAGTTTGGTTGGAGAAATCAGATGGACCTTTGTAACACAATTGGAGATCAAGACAAGGTAGTCTATGGTTGTAAGTTGTTATGGCTAAGGACAATATCTTAGGATGACTGGATCAAAGATCTTGGAAGGAACCTTAGAGGCCATCTACTCCAAACATGTAAAAAAATTAGGGTCAGAGAGATTGAGCAACTTGTCCAGGTAGTAATTAGCAGGGCCAGGATGCAAACCAATATCTTTTGACTCCAAATCCTCCTCTTTTCCATTGTATATTACTGAGCTGCAGGCCTCAGAGTATGAGTAGGATATGGATAAAATTATGAGAGGAGGTAGAGAGCCTTGAATGTTTCTAAATATTTAGCTCAGGAGAGTGACATGATTGGTTGTCTTAGGTAATTGATGCAGTAGCATGGGAAGGATGAGTTGAAGGGAGGAAGGCTGGAGACAGAGATCTGTGAAGAGGCTGTTGAATTAATCTGTGTGGGGTGATAGAAGGCCCTGAGTAAGATGGGGATAGTGGAGAATCTGGGATTTAAAAAAAAAAAGGGAAAGGGGAAAGGTGATACCAAGGCTCTGTGCCCAAGAAGAGAGTAGAGGTGTTTACAGAAGAGCAGCCTAGAATTAGAGGTGTGCGTTGGGATTTTTTTGTAAGGGGATGGAGGGAGTGGTCTGAAAAAAGGTATTGATGAATTCAGAAAGCCCTATATGAGGTTACTTTCTCTGCTCCTCTAGAATGCCAAGGTAACTCTTCTTGCTTAACCTCTTGGTATAGATGGTGTCTCTCAAGGGTTCCCAACAGGGTTCTTGGGGTATCTTCAGGGTTCTCAGTAATCTTTGGGCCCTCCTTTCTTCAGAGCCCCAGCTTGGTCCTTCTAGGCCCACTTGTTTGTGGTGGTTCCCAGGCTACCACTCCTTTGGTATAGAGATGTGCTTGGTTGCAGATTTAGAAAGTTGAGTCTTATTGAGCCCTGGGAAGAATCAAAAATGTTTTCCATTACTCCCAACACTAAACCTTTTAACCCCTAGTGTACAGAGTTGTACATCTGGATTTGTCTCCTCAGAGCCCTGAATGTCTAGTTTTGGCCAGTTCGATAACATTTGTTAAGCACCTAAGTGGAGATGCAAAGAAAGGCTAACAAACACAAAACAAAAGCAGTTTGGGCCCTCAAGGAGTTCTCAATCCATTGGAGCCTTTTTTCTACCACTGTCCTTGGCCCAACCATGGAGGGCAGGAGTGGGCAATACAAGATATAGAACTCTTCCAGGAGTTTGGGAGTATAAGATTGCCTTTTAGTGCAAAGGTTCTTTTTTTTTTAACATTATTTTATTTGGTCATTTCCAAACATTATTCATTGGAAACAAAGATCATTTTTGCAAAGGTTCTTAATCTTATTTGTGTTAAAGATCCCTGTGGCAGCCTAGTAGTCTTTGGATGGACCCCTTCTCAGAATCTTGTTTGTTGCCAACCTTCCTAATGAAAAGAGATGCTAAATTTCAGCTAGTTAGTGAAAACAAAAAAAAAATTTCCCTCAAATTCATGGACTCTGAGATATTGGTGGATCTCAGGTTAAAGAAGCCTGTTCTTGAGCCACCAAAGTGCCTGGCTGCCCAGCGCCATCTACTGATAACAGGAGAAATTCATTTGGATGTTTGCTTGGCTTAGGGAATTAGCTTCAGGCCTGTGGGAATCATAGTATTTTAGAACTAGACCTTTAAAACCATTGAGTCTAACCTGTTCATTTGATAGAGCAGGAAGCTGAGGTCCAGAGAAGGGAAGTGATCTTCCAGGGTCCCACAGTGTCAGTGGCTGAGCTAAGATTAGAACCTAGGACCTCTGACTACACTTCCACTACCCTGTGATGAATTGATTTGAGGTCTTAGCCTGTTGCCCTGTGGAGTTCTCAGACCTAGGCTTCACCCTTTCAGGATCTAGAAAATCAGGCCTATGCTTCAGGTTTCCCTGAACATTTTTCCCTGTGACATTTTCCTAGTGAATCAATTTTCTCCTTTTACTCTTGATAGGACAGAATTTCCAGTCTGAGTTCTGATCTTGACCCTCAACTGGGTTACAATCTTTGTTTGTCTTCCCATACCCAGAGTTGCCGGGACTATTGGAACTTGGGCAAGAACTTAGTTGATTGTCAGTTGTTGGTCCTTGGCACTTTCTCTCTCCATACCAAGGACAAGACAATATCTAATTGTGTTGGGACCTGTGATCCTACCCTTTTATATAGTTATGCCAACTTTCTTTGATGGTACCAATGGATGGGATTGGGTGGCTTTTCTTAGCCTGAATCCCAATTCCTTATACCACTCTGTATGTCAGTCTTCCTACCTCTTTGAACATTGTCTCCTTGAACCAAAGGATGGTGGCAACTTCCCCTGGGCTTAGAGCCTTGTCTCTACTGCCAATCTCCAGGGGAGCCAGCTTACCCTTAGGCTGCAAGCTTCCTTCATGTTGTATCTTCTTCTCAGACTCTAGATGAGATGGATTCCCAGAGCACCGTAAAGCTGCTTTGGGAGACTGATACCTTCTGGACAAGAGCCCTAGAACTGGCCCTAGCCCCTGGGCTTAGACCAGGGCACAGGGTCCAACTTTGAGACTTGTTCTTGTTGGCCTGTGAGGGCAACAGAACTAGGAACACTCAGTAGAAATTGTAAAGAGGCAGATATAGGCAGATATAAGTGTTGTCAGGAAAAAAACAAAAACGGCAAACTTTCCAAAAATTAGAGCAACCCAAAAGTGAAAGAAGGCTACCTTAGGCCAGAGTGTGGCCTTTAGCAGAGGTCCTCAGGCAGAGACTGGATAATCCCTTATTGGAGATCTTGTAGAAAGGTTTTCTGATCAGGGCTGGTTGGACCCAGGTGGTGCTTTCCAGCTCAGGTTCTGTGACTTTGGACAAGATGTGCCCTCTCCTGGCCACCTCTCTGTTTGAATTACAAATGTGCCTCAGGGATGCTGGGGCAGAATCCTGGATTTTGTCTAGAAAAGTGATGAACTCCATGTCCTCCCCGTTCTTCAGTCAGTGGCTGGATGGCTACTTGTTGGCTGTGTTCTTGTGAAGATTCCTTTTGAGAATGAGTTAGACCAGATGGACAACTTTAAAAATCTGGACTGTAGTAGACAGTTAAAAACTGAGAATGATCTTAGAGAGCATCCAGCCAGCCTTGGGGCCTTTAACCTGGAGCCCATTAGCTTTTTTTAGGGGTTCCCCCCCATCTAATTGTCTTCCTTTGTAATCCCACTTTTCTTATTTTATATCTTATTCTGAGGAAGAGTTACCAGATTTTAACAAACTGTCAGAGGGGTCCATGGTAAACACGGTTCTAGTTCAGCCCCCTTATTTTACAGATGTGGGGGAGGGGTGCTACTATTACCTGGTATGAGACTAGACTCGAAGCATCCTGTGTCTCCAACCCTGGAAACGGGAGACCTCTTTGTTCCCTAACGGCTTTGGGAGAGATCAGTCGCAGAGTCCAGCTCTCCTCTTTATAGTCCACATACATTATCTCTAGAGCATCAGATTTGGCTTCCTAGTGCCTGGGTTCAAATGCCACTTCATCCAGGCCACAACCTTTGTGACTTCGGTCAAGTCACGGTCAAGTCATTTCTGGGTACCTTGATTTTCACATCTGTAGAAGAAGTGGGCAGTGGATTTGGGGACCTTGGAATCCAAAGAAACGCTTTTCCTTTGGAGAGCTGGGCTGGAAGGACCCGGGTCTACGAGACTAGGGGCGGGGTAGGGAATGGAGGGGGGAAGCTAGGGGAAGAGGCCCTCTGGCGCTCGCTTGCTCCTGGCTGGCGGCTAGCTCGGCGCTCGCTCTCTCGGGCCTGAGCAGCTTAGTGGGTTCCTCCCGCCCCTAGCTTGGGGTGTCCGGGAGCTGGGGCGGGGCGGGGCGGAGAGAGGAGGGAGGAGGCCGGCTCTCACTCGGCGCTCGGCTGCTCCCGCCTGGGGCGGCCGCCCCGCGTGCGCCGGACCCAAGATGGCCGCCTCCACCGCCCAGTGCCGAGTGACAAAAGCGGACGGGAGGGCGGCGGCGGCGGCGGGACCGCGCGGGGGGGCCCGGGAGCGCGCGCCCGCGGGGGGGCCGCCCCCGTCCCTCTCCCCGTCCCCTTCCCCTTCCCCGCCGCCTACGCCGCCGCCGACGCTGCTCCCGCCGCCACCGCTGCCACTGCCGCCGCCGCCGCCGCCGCCGCTGCTGAGGGACGGGCCCGAGCCGGGGCCAGGAGCTGGAGCAGGAGCAGGCCTGGGCCCGGGCTCGGGCCCGGGCCCGGGCCTAGATCTGGGGGCTGTACCGGGTGAGGAGGCCACGCTTGCCCGCGCCTTGTGGGGTTCCAGGCCCGGGCCCAAGTTGGGGACTGGCGCCGCGTGCCGCCCCTTCCGGGAAGGCCTGGGCGCCCGCGAGGCCCTGCAGGGACAGGCGAGCGACCCAGGGAAGGGTAGGGAAGAAGCAGTCTGGCGATCTCAGCTCTTGTCACTTTCAAACCACTGCCTGCCGAGGAGCTCGGGATGTCAGCATGCAAGGGCTTTTGAGGTTACCTGGCCCAAGCGTCTGGTCTTACAGGGGAGAAAACTGGGTCCAGAGCTCTGTAGGGGCTCATCTCCCCTATCTCTTCTCTTCTTGGCTTCCCCACAAAAGAGAGCTTCCTAGCCTTGCCATTTCTAAGTCGAGGATGGCTGGAGCATGGTCGGGCTGAGTCTTTCTTCCTTCCTCTGTCCCGGCTTCTTGCTCAGTAAAACGGGGGGAATTGGTTTGGGTGACTTTTGAGCCCCTCCTCTCCCCAGAAGTCATTAATCAAGTGCCTGGGGAGCCCCACTGTGCTTCTGAGGGCCCCATTTTTCTCAACTATAAAACCAAAGGGTCAGACTGCCCTGTGATGGTGTAGTTAACCTCCCTCTGGGCTGGTCCACCCCCTCACCCTGCATGTCTCTGCCTGCCCCCAGTGGTGAGAAGGTGCCCAGACCAGAGAGGAGGGAGGGAATGAAGAAGTGAGTGAGTGTTTTGTGCATGCAAGCCCTAGCTTGGGACACAGAGGCCCTGCCTTCCAAGCTTGGTGCTGCCCTTTGCTGCTTTTGTGGCCTTGGGCAAGTCCCTTTTTGTCTGTGGGCCCTTTATCAACTCATTAAAACATGGGGTTTTGGTTAGATAATCTCTGAAGGTTTTTCTCAGTTCTAAAATTCTACTGGTCATAACTGAGTCTGATCTGTTTCTCCCTTGACTCTGCCTTGGGATTTGGAAGGACCCTCTTCTCTGCCTTCCCTAGTCACTACCATCTTTGTGGCCTACACTGTTTGTTGACTGATGGAGTTGTTTGTCCCAACTCTTTCAAATAGATCTAATTGATACAAAGGAGGCTCCTTGTTTTTGAGGACTACCTTTCTCCCTGCCTTGGCCCAAGCTGACCTGAGGAACTTCTTTGCCAGGCTTCTATTAGAAGGAGTTTGGAAGTGGACCTTCATGGGTCAGATGGAACAGGAAACAGAGTCGCAGCAGGGTAGGGCCAGTTAAGAGATATAGGATCACAAGATCTTAGAAATAGAGCCGAGATTGACCAAATAGTTCATCTGGACCAATCTTATATGACTTTGGATAAGTCAATGAGAGGCATAGGCAAGAATATCCTCTATGGTCCCTTCCAACTCTAAATAGGTGATCCTATGATCCCTTCACTTTGAACATGAAAACTGGGTCTCAGAAAAATTAAGTGCCCTGATCACACAGGTAGCAGGTAGGAAAAAGAAGACTTAAATCTAGCTTCTACGACTCCAAATTCAGTGCATTTTACAACCTGTTATTTAACCCAGCAAGTTAGACTGAAGTTGGCTAGAGACTTGAATTTATAACTTGTTCTGGGTAGGATAGACTTGGTACTTTGTAGCATTTTGCCACCTATGCATGATATTTGACTCTGTATACCTATTCCTATTTGAAGAGAGCATGGGAAGATGTAGAGTTCCCTCTTTTTCTTTGGGTAAAGGATATCCAACTGCTTATCTTCTGTGGGTTTAAGAGGTTTTCATTGTGTTCTAGCCAGCCACTGACCAATCCCAGGATCCTGCCTTTGTCAACTATAGGATATTTGGTTTGGGGCAGTCTAAGATTGTAGGGAGATTGGTGAAGAGATCTAAGTCTTTGAGCCCAGGGCTATGGACTTGGCTAAATATCTGTTGTATCAATATGTTAGTACAGTGTTTTGTATGGGTACCACCAGAAAAATACAGGTATCCTGTAATGGGTAGCTCTTGGTTGTTGGTTGTCTTCTTCTGTGTTAGGTTAGTATGTTTAACGTTCCTTCACACTGTTGGCTATTTAGTCTAAATATATATGTATTTCTTTCTCTCCTTAATGTCCTATTCCCGGCAGTCCTGGCCTCTGAAGAAGAAGAGATGGTGGCTGTGGAGCTGGCCCCACCCCCACTCCCAAAGAAGAGTACTCTTCCCCCCGGGCAGCTAGAGCATGTCACCAGCAGGTTGGGTAACAAGATGTCTCCAGAGGTCCCCCATGGGAGCAAACAAGAGCTCCCAGACCTCAAGGGTAAGTTTCTTCGTCATCTGAGGCTACTAAGGAGAGCATTGACTGGACAGATGCTCTGTTTCTCCACCTCCCACATATGCATTTAGCTAGTGACAGTGTCATAGAGGTTATTAGAGTCATTTGCATCAGTAAATTCCCATCAGGGATTAGTCATCTAGGGATTTAATTATGAGGCCACCAGTCCTCTGCTTAGGAATTCTCTTTGCCAATCAGAGGAATTGGTAACCAGCCCAAGAATTCACTTCTTTAGCAACTTTGGAGCTAGATGTTTGGTCATCTACTCTGCCATCCTCATGTAAAGATTACTCTTTTCTGGGAGCCAGGCTTCAAAGGTGCCACCTCAGGTGTTTCTCTTCCCAGCCTGACCTCATTTGCCTGCCTGTTCTTTCTATGTCTCTCTGTCTCTCTCTTAATTTCCAGCTCAGAATCTGACAACATGTGAGGTGTGTGGTGCTTGTTTTGAGACCCGAAAAGGCCTTTCCAGCCACGCGCGCTCCCACCTGAGGCAGCTGGGTGTGGCTGAGTCTGAAAGTAGCGGAGCCCCCATCGACCTGCTGTACGAGCTGATGAAACAGAAAGGAAAACCCGACAGCAGCCCTATGCCCCTACCCTTGGCCAAGAAATCCGGCTCCCCAAAGGAGGCAGCTGTTGCCTCTCCCCGTCCAGCCCTGCTGGCCCTCAGCAAGGCAGTTGACAGATCCCCTGACACCCCCATCAACAAGGCCATCAAGTCACCCCCTGGCTTCTCATCCAAGGGCCTTTCCCACCCACCAGGCTCCCCTCTCCTCAAGAAGGTGCCGCCTGCCTTGTCGGGGTCCCCCCCACCCAAGAACCCTGAGGACAAGAGCCCCAAGCTGCCCCTGAGCCCCCTGTCAGGCTCCCCGAAGGCGCAGTGGCCCCAACCAGAGGATGAGGGGCCCCTGAACCTCAGTGAGTTGGGATTTTTTAAGCTGGGTAAGGTCAAGGAAGTTTGGGAGGTGGGACAGTTGGGGAGAAGGGATTGGTGGTGGGGAGGGCAATGACTTGTTCCTGCTAAGAGACCAGATTTAAGGCAGCAGGGCCAGCACCATTTCCTCCTAGAGAGGATATCAGCTTGAACACTTTTAGCTCAGGTGACCTGTGCATCTGTCTATGATTAAGGTCTAGGATTGAGCAGCTTTCCTGTGGCACCATAGGTCCCACTTGTTCTCATCCCCCACTGCTTTTCTTTGTTGCAAGCCCCCCCCTGGGCTGCAGCTGTTGAGTGGGGCCTTCTCTCTCATGTTCCTTATCTTCCCCTGGGCCTGAGACCTAGGAGGCAGATATTCAGACATCTAGGTTCCCCTCCTCCTGGATTCTGTCAATCCTTCCCTGTCCTGGGCTCTGGCTCCTCACATTGTGCATCAATTTGGTCTTTTTTCCCTTGGTGACAAATTCCATGTTTGTGTGAGGCTAGCCAGGGTTCCTCTTATTCTGCCAGTAGTCCAGTTTTACCACGGTGATGTTGGAGGCTTTAGGGAGCCTGTGGGCTCATTTGCAAAAAGAGAACCAAAGTCAGGGCACCTCTTCCTTCTCGTGGGCCTCTCCATTAGCCTTCCAGTCTGGAGAACCCTTACTACGTGTTCCATGGCAGACCTTGTCTTCTGAGAGTTGGCTCTTACCTCCTGGGTTGGTTGAGCCCTCAAAGAAGAGCCACTAGGTCTCACTGCCTGTTGTACTGGCAGCACAACTCTTGTTGACAACGCCCCACCCCCACCCCTATCCCTTTTAGGGCTTTGCTTCTACTTTGGTGTTGTTAGGAAACACATAGATGTACCACCTAATAAGCATTCTTTGTGAGGGTACAATGGCAGAACTGGCTTTGAACTTGCCATTTGTTTGCTCCATTGAAGAACCAACCCTAGTCCTGAGAGGGCAGTTGGATGCCTACAGTTCTGTCCCCTTTACCTGGGCCTATCACCCATCTAATTCTGCCTCCTTAATCCCTCCACTCCAGTCCAGTTACTTTCCAGCCTTTCATTCCCATGGGTGCATGGGGTTCCCTCTGTCAGCTGTTGTACCTGGCTATGTGCCACTTGTCAGGTCTGGGCTCTTGGCATTGACCCAGGCAGCACACTCTGCCCTGCATGGCATCCCATGACTGGAGCCCTGTATCTCGGGTCCAAGTTTGTTGGTTAGGGGCTCAGCAGTATCAAAACCTTCAGACTGCCATTCAAATGAACTGCTCCACCCTACTCTGAATCATGGAGCTTTTGTCTTCAGACTCTTGATGTACAGAGTACAATCCTCCCTCCGGGTGGATTGTCCCCAGGCTTCCCAAGGAGAAAGTAGAGGGGGGAAAGCCTTCCAGAAATGAATCTTTGGTTAAAATCTAGTCCTGAATATCTCCTGCAGCCAAGGAACCAACCAGATTTTGTGGCTTTTACTATTTTTTTTTTGCCAGGAACTCTGTCATAAGTGGCTGAAACAGATTCAGTCTTCTGGACTTCCACTGCTATGGCTCCCCAGGACCTGGCTGGGGTGGGAACCATAGCTTCCCCTTCCCTGGGGGACCAGCAACA
This sequence comes from Monodelphis domestica, assembly GCF_027887165.1. Classification (NCBI taxonomy): domain Eukaryota; kingdom Metazoa; phylum Chordata; class Mammalia; order Didelphimorphia; family Didelphidae; genus Monodelphis; species Monodelphis domestica. The sequence continues at coordinate 83,898,505 of NC_077229.1, forward strand.
TAGCCCCAGGGGAGCGGGCATGGTGACTCCCCCTATGTTTTGTCTCCGCAGCTTTAGATAGTGATTCGGGCAGAGAGCTTGATTGCCAGTTGTGCGGGGCCTGGTTTGAGACCAGAAAGGGCCTGTCCAGTCACGCCAGAGCCCACCTGCGCCACCTGGGGGTGAGCGACCCGGATGCCAAGGGATCCCCCATAGACGTGCTTCACGAGCTCATCAAGAGCGACGGCTTCCAGACCCGCCTCCCAGCAGAGCGGGAGGTGCTGGCAGAGCCTGGGCGGTCTGGCCTTTCGGCCCTCCGGCCCTCGGCCACGGCTCTCTCACTGCTCTCCCCCCCGCCCGCCAAGAAGCCCAAACCGAGGGCGTCGGGTGAGGCCAGCCTTCGGGGGAAGCAGGATCTCTCTGCCAGCATATTCTGGGCCTCAGACGTGGAGCTGTCTCCTCTCAATCTCTGTAGGTTCTCTCTTCCACTGTCTCTTCTCCCCTCCAGTCCCTGCCTCCCCCTTGAGGGTCCAGGGAAACTTTTATCACTTCCCATTTGAGGGAAGGGAATAGGAAGGGCCTTCATGTGGCAGGGCTTTTCTTTTCTTTTTTTTTTTTTTTGCCCAAGGACCTGGGTTTTGATTGTCTAGGAGGCTATTAATTATCCATGGCCCTAATTGCCTGCCTCCTCTGGGAGGGGACACTATGTTTATGGGAGTTCTCCTGGGAGGGGAACCCTTGGCTGGGTCTCCATTCCCCTATCTTTGGGGTTTCCCCTGTTCAAGTTCTCATCTTTGCCGTCTGTGGCCATTCTTTGCCCTCTGAAGTCCCCAGTGCCCTGTGATCATGTGAAAGGGGTGGTGTGGGCTGTTGTATCCTCTACTTCAGAGCTCTCTTCTAATGATGGCACTAGCTACTCACTCAGGAACAACTACATTTTGGGGAGTTTGGTCACCATGGAGGAATCTTAGTCTCCAAAGCTAGAGCAACTTGAAGGCTGCTGGCAAAGTCCTATGAGACAGGCCCAAAACTCTATCGGCCTTTCTCCTTTACTCTAGTGGCCTTTCTCGAGCCCCATTGAAAAATGGGGAACTAGATGTCTTGCAGGGGCAGTTTACTTCAAGTGCCTTCCTATGGGGAGCATCTCTCATCCCCATCTCCTCCTGAATCCCTTTTCTCTCTGTCCCTCCCTCCTTCCTGCCACCCTGCTCAGGTTACTGTCTGTGACCCTTTCCTGATACAATCCTGAATCAGCCAAATGATCTCTTATCTATGGTTGGTTAGGAGCATCTGGTAGGGGGAGGTCAGGGATGTGTCAGGATTTTGATCACTGCCAGTTACTATTCCTAGTAACCTCTCTTCCTTTCTCCTCTTGTAGCTTCAGGCCCAGAGCCAGTCAGGGATATCCGCTGTGAGTTCTGTGGCGAGTTCTTTGAAAATCGCAAAGGCCTATCAAGCCATGCACGCTCTCACCTGAGACAGATGGGAGTAACAGAATGGTACGTCAACGGCTCACCCATTGACACCCTTCGAGAAATCCTAAAGCGCCGGACCCAGCCTCGGGCTGGAGGACCTCCCAACCCAACCTTGCCAGGCCCAAAAGGCCTGGCCAAGGCAATGGGTGGGGGCCCTGGTAGCTCCCTGGAGGCCCGAAGTGCTTCAGACCTGCATGTACCTCCTCCCAAGAAGCTGCAGCCATCTAGTAGCCCCATGGGCCACTCGCCTACCACCTCTCCACCCCCGACTGCTCGGAAGATGTTCCCTGGTCTGCCACCTCCCTCCCTCCAGAAGAAACTGAAGCCTGATCAGATGCGGATGGAGATCAAACGAGAGATGTTGGCTGGAAGCCTGCACAGTGAAGGCCATCCGTCTGATGGACCCTGGTCACCTCGTGAGGACATGGCACCCCTGAATCTATGTAAGTTGTCCTCTGAGTTATAGAGAGGGAGTTAAGAATAGAAAGAAGTCAAGTCCAAATCAAGGGTACATAGAAATCTGTGACCCTACTAGGAATAGGACTGGAAGAAGCCACCTTCTTGGTGTCCAGGAGATAAGGCAATGAAAAAGACCCTTTCCCTGTTAGGGTGGACCTGCCAAGTTAATGCTTTCTAAATTTGGCACTTATTGACCCAGGGTCCCATAGGGATTACTGACAGTGTGATTATGGTAAGTAGCAGAAGTTGCTTGGAATTTGTTTAAGATCTTCTGGAGTACTTAGTCCCATAAAGGGCAAGAAGCAGATCCTAGTTTAGGTCTAAGACTCAGGGGCAGTTAGATACTAAAGGGAGAAGAGATTTTTTTCTGGGGAATGCACTGGATTGAAGCAAGCTCCTAGACACCCTTCCTAGATTAACTACTAGCCGGGTTCTTTGCACCCCAATACTTCATGCCTCTGGAAACATCTCATATCTGTTCTCTTCCCTCTTTCTTTGCAGCTTCCCGGGCTGAGCCAGTCCGAGACATCCGTTGTGAGTTCTGTGGAGAGTTCTTTGAGAACCGAAAGGGCCTATCAAGCCATGCACGCTCCCACTTACGGCAGATGGGGGTGACAGAGTGGTCAGTCAATGGTTCACCCATTGACACTCTGCGAGAGATCCTGAAGAAAAAGTCCAAACCATGTCTCATTAAGAAGGAACCTGCTGCAGGCGAACTGCCCTCTCCCCTGGGTGAGGATGGGCCCAAGTCTCCTGGGAAAGTGCTTCAGGCCCTTTCTCTGACCCCTTTGGCTGGTCGTCCAGGCAAACCTGGGCCTGGCTCAGCCAACCTACCCCGAGAGATGAGCCTCTCACCCCTTGCCACCAAGCCATCTGCTGGTTTCCTCACCCCCATGGCAGCAAAACGGCCACTGCCTGAGGATCGACTTCTCTCTGGGGAAATGAAGCCCAAGACTTATATACAGACAGAGCTGCCCTTCAAGACAAAGACCATTCATGACAAAAGTTCACACACTTGTAAGTTTAAAAGTGGGAATTTGAACAATCTGACTATTGGTCACCTAACCAACCTTTGATTCTTTGTTGCCCAGAGGTGAGAGTTACTGGGTTCTCTTCACAGGTGGTAAAACTTTTGGGAGGTTGAGAGTTAGCTATCTAGGGCCCTAGTTCATCTCTACCTGCTTTGTAGCAGCCCTTCTTTCTATCCTCTGTACCCCTGCTTCTTCTAGAGTGGTAATAACTCCCCATAGTCTCCCTCATCAAGCTTCCATTGGTCCTGGGCATCCTGTGAGTGGCATAATACTCATCAGAAGTTATATCAACAAAGATCATTTCTAGAGGCAAAGCTTCAAAAAAGGGGTTTGAATATGGTGCAAGGTGGGTGTGAGATTTTCCCCGAGTTTGAAGGCTTTGGAATGCTGTTGTTTTCTGTTGGAATATGCTGTTCTCTTATAGTCCATTGTAACTTCCTTCTAATAATAATTTAAATAATGCTTTCAGGTTGACAAAGCACTCTTCGTTATTTTATAACATATCTGTGAGACAGACACTACAAGTATAGCTATCTTCATTTTGTAGAGAATAAAAAGTCACAAGAGTTAGTAAGTTATTCTTAGTCTTACTAAGTCTTAGTCTTGCCATTAAGTATCAGGGACAGAATTTAGACCTGGGTGGCTCTGGATTCTTAAAGTGATACCAACATCCTCATTTTCTGCCCACAGCTAGTGAGGCCTGTTGTGAGCTATGTGGCCTCTATTTTGAGAATCGTAAGGCCCTGGCCAGCCATGCTCGAGCTCACTTGCGACAGTTTGGGGTGACAGAATGGTGTGTGAACGGCTCCCCAATTGAGACCCTGAGCGAGTGGATCAAGCACAGACCCCAGAAAGTGGGAGCCTACCGAAGTTACATCCAGGGTGGCCGACCTTTCACCAAGAAGTTCCGTAACTCAGGCCATGGGCGTGATGGAGACAAACGAGTGCCCCTTACCTTGGCTCCCAACAGCCTCACCCTGGTGAACAAGAATCTGGGTGGTGAACTAGGACCTGGAGAAGCTGGCCGGACTGGAGATGGCAGTGGACCCCTGGCATCCTCACCTCTGGCTTTGGTGAAGGCAGAAGAACACCAACGTCAGAATATCAATAGTGAGTGTTGAGCTCTGATTAGCAGGGTGGGTGAAAGGGAGACTTCTTCATTACTGGATCCCTTCTTAGTGATGTGAATGGACACTGGTGTTTGCTAGCAGATCCTCTCCACTTAGAGTGCTATAGTTTCTCTCTGTGTTTGGGGCTAGGTGGGCCTGATCAGGGATGGCTGGCCTAAACCTATACCTGGTAGAACTTATCTTGGGCTCCAGATCATTTCTTATATTAGTATAGTTCTTCTGCCACAGGTAGTCAACTGGCTTTTAGGATTTGGGGTGCTTTTCTTCCATTTCTGTTGAATTCAGAGCTTTTCTCCCACTTAAGTTATCTTCTAGGACTTGGGGTTCTTGTCTTTCCATTAATTTCAAGATTCCCAAATTTGGTCTTAGAGGCAGCTCATCTGCTGGGTTTTTTTTGTTTGTTTGTTTGTTTTTTCCCCAGCATCTTGTAGGAGGCTGGTTTGGGGTGGTGGGAGAAGAGGAAAAAAAAGAAGAGAGAGTGGGAGAATGTGTGTATACATACATGTGCACACACACACTCTGTATGGGGGGTTAGAACTGCAAGAATCACAGATGTGGGACTCTGCTTGTCTGATGTTGATTCTGTCCCTCTCGGATAGAATTTGAGCGCAGACAAGCTCGACCTCTGGATACAACCTCATCTCGGGGTGAGGAGGCCAGTGACTTCCAGCAGAAGCTGGAAGAAGTACGACAGCCACCACCTAGAGTAAGACCTGTCCCCTCACTGGTCCCCCGCCCTCCTCAGACATCTTTGGTGAAGTTTGTGGGCAACATCTACACCTTGAAATGCAGGTATGTTCCCCCAGGGACAGTGAATTTGGGGGCAGGGTGGGCTGCTGGTAAGAAGTCTTTGGGACAGTAAGCTCTCAACTATCTGGGTATATGATTTTTCAGAGTTACAGACATAAGGGCAGCCTTACTTTTTAGGAACTAAATTGGTTGGGTAGGGTTGGTTATATATGCTCTGCCTCTACTTGTTTCCCTTTGTTTTACTAGGCTCATGGGCAAGGAGTCAAGAGTGTTGTCCTATTCTGGCTTCCTATAGTTAGTTTCTGTGCTATAAACTTCATTGGGGAACCAGTTAGGGATCCTTGGTTGTGGAGTCATTCATGCCAAGATGGCCCACCTATCTAAGTGTTCTGATAAATTAGGAGGAGAAATCCTACAAACCTACATGCCTAGAAGCCTTCCAGACTAAAAACAGGTTCAGAAATGCCTCTTCCAATAAGTAATTACTCCAGCCTAAAAACCATTAGCTATTCTTTCTTTCCTAGGACTCTTGTTTCTTAGGCTTAAACTGAGCCCTAAATTCTAGTCAGTTTGTACAATTATCCCTTCTGTGGCAAATACTTGAATGAGTTAGAACAGTTTCTCTCATGTCCTTTAAATCCTAGCTTTGATTTGTCTATATCAGAGACTCAACCTGGTGTAATTCATGGAGTCAGTGAACTTCATTTTTATTTCAAAAAGATTTTTTTTTTAATTTTCAGTTCCAAATTCTCTCCCTTCCACTCAATGAGAAGGTAAAAAATAGGATACCTATAGGATATGCATATGAAGTCCTGCAAAACATTTTCACATTAGCCACATTATGGGGTAGGATTGGGGAGAAAAACAAAAAAATGAAAAATTATCTACACTCAGAGTTCATTGGTTCTCTCTGGATGTGGTTAGCATTTCATCATGAGTTCTTTGAAACTACATGAGCTTATTTAAAATTTTTTAATAATTTCATTTTAACTTAATTCCTTTTGTAGACCTATGTATTTTATTTTGTGCACTTAAAAATATGATTATGAGAAGGGTCCATAGGTTCCACCAGACTATCAAAGTAACATAATGGACCTAATTCATGTTTTATGACAATTCTGATGTAGAGAAGTTCATAGAGGTAACAGGTGCCAATTTCAGGTGGGTAAGGTTACTCAGATTGATTCTAGGAACACAAAGGCCTAGATAGGGCATGAGGTGTGCCATATGTGCAGATGTAACACTCTCAGATGGGGAGGGCAGAACCTTTTCTTGCCCTTTTGAGTGTCAGGAGGATCTGGTGCCCCTCCCTGAATGCTTGGACTCTCCCCTGCAGGTTCTGTGAAGTCGAGTTCCAGGGCCCCCTCTCCATCCAGGAGGAGTGGGTACGGCACCTCCAGAGGCACATCCTGGAAATGAACTTCTCCAAAGCAGAGCCCCGGCCTGTGGAGCCTGAGGCCCCCGAGGCACAGACAGTGGCAGAGGCTCAGTAATGGGAGGCAGCGTGAAGCATTCCAGAGCCACCTCTCTTTCTTCCTTTCTCTCTCTGTTGGTTTCACCCTTTCTCTCTTCACCAACCTCCTCTGTTCCATTTTCAAAGGAGCAAGTCACAACCTCAACACTCAGGCCCAGGCCAAGACCCTGGTGCCCTAAGCGTGAACACTACAGATGATGACAAGTTGTTTTCCTAGCCTCCCCTTTCTCTTTTCCTTCCTCTCTTCCTTGGGCTTGGGACTACCCTAACCAGGGGGCAATAGTGCAAAGAGGACATTTCTCCCCATGGGTTCTAGGGCAAAACTCATATCCATGAGCACTCAAGTCTTGCTTGTGCTGGGAGGGAGAGAGGTGGCTTGCTTCTTTCTGTATGTGGCCAAGCAGATTAGAAATCTGCAAAGGGCCAAGGAGGATAGTTCCTCTGTTGGGACCCTGGAGAGGGAGTAAGGCAGTCTGTCTCCACTCAGTTAATTGTGTGTAGACTCCCAAAGCCCTTATCTGTTTGCTGCCTCAAGCACCAGGTGGTTAATAATAACCATGTGGTTCCTCTTTTGCCCCAGGTTGGCTGCATGATAGTCCTCACTACTTCTGACCTCTCCCCAAACCCCTAAACATATCCCACCCTCCACACACTCCCAGGGCATCTTATTTCATGGGGGAATATGCCCTTCCTTACTTTCTTCCCTCTCTACCCCACTAGATGCCCAGTTAAATGAGTGCATCATTCCCACGGTGCTTGCTCCAGGGCCCTCTGATGCCTGGTGTGGGGGCCAGCGTTGGCCTCAGGCCTTCCACAATGCCAGGCTGGGGAGCACTGATAGCCTATAATGCCACGGAAATCACTGGTGGCCCCCAAGCAGCCTGAGGCCCTGAGAGGGGTTTTCCCTGAGAAAAATTACACTCAGAGCTGACAGCTTTCTCCTGCCAAGTCATTTCCCCAAAGATCAGCAGGGGGTACTTTAGAACACCCCCACCCCCACTCTCCCTGGGATGGGACTCTGTTCCCCCCCATCTCATCCCCCTCTTTCACTATTGCTTTTTATGTATAGCTTCCTAGACCTTCCACTTTTTTAAACTAGTTTTGTGTAGAGAATAAGGAGCATTGATTTTTATTTTGGAGTCCTGGGCCAAGTAAAGCCGGGAGGCAATTGACCTTTTAACTTTTTTCAGTGGCCACATTCTGGTTATTAATGTACCTAGAAGTATGTAAATTAGATTAAATTTCTCTTCTGGAAACACATCTGGGTAGCTGGAGATGTGTGTGGGTGGGTGTGTGTGGATGTGTGTGTGTGGATGTGTGTTTTTCTATAGGGGTGGAAAAAGAAACATACCAAGGTCCTTTATAAGCTAGTGGACCCTCACTTGATCTGAGGGTTGACTTCTGCTAGAGGACAAGAAAGAAGACTTCATTGCTTGGGAATTGCAGCTGATGATCTTTTCTATAGATGGATTAGAATTGAACCCAGATCCCTAGGGATCTTTGGAATTACTAGGGGCCATTGAGATTTGAAAGAGCAACTGTAGTTTTCTGAGCAATGAGGGGCAATGCCCAGAGGGTTTCTGTGCTACAGAAATGCCATCACTTTGGCAGAAGGGACCTGGCCAGTGGGTAGAAGAGCTGTGGTTACTTTACATGGAAGAAGGAAACACCACCTCCTAGGGGGTTTATCGGAGTTAGAAGCCTAGTGCTGAGAATGAAGTTAGCATTTTTGACTTGATAAAAGAAAACATTTTCTAACAATCAGAGCTATGCAGCAATGGATGGAAATGGAAAGAAGTAACAAGCCCGACTTCCCAGAGGTGAGAGAACAGCCTGCATCCCTGCATAGTGGAAAGAACACTGGATTTGGAACCCCAGCCCTGCTGCCTATTACCAGTATGACCTTGGGCAAGTTACAGTCCTACTTTAGACCTCAGTTTTTAATCTTTATTAGCACTGTACTTGGCACTTAGTAAGCCCTAAATAAAAGCTTTTCATTCATATGCTAAATGAGTGGGACTGGATAGTCTCTAAGGCCCTTTCTGGCTCTAGGTACTGATACTGGTCTTTTATCTGGTATAGGGTGACACGAAGGGGGAGGGGTTGAATTCTGAGGTCCTTTCATCTGAATGAGCCTAGATGGCCTCCTTAGATTCTCTTCCCCTGCAGAGGAATTGGGGATTTTTTAGCCCTTCCTGTAAGCTCCATTTCCCACCTTACTTTACTGCCTCACATACAAGAAATTCCAGGCAAGGTCATATTATCTGAATGGACTTGGATGTCTGGTATGGTTTATTTTGGTGGGCTATCATCTATGATACCCATCACTTAAAAAAATTTTCTTTGGTATCCCCCTAAGGACCTATGACTATATAGTTTTAAATCTTAATTATTCTTTTTTCTGCCTATTACAAGTAGGGTAACAAGTTCTATATCTTGAGTTTCTTAATCCCAAAACCATCTTCCTTTTTTGAGTGTACCTGTGATTTCTAATAATCATGATTTTGATGAAAAAAGCCAATCTTCACACTCTAGAGGAAAAGTTATTAATTTGCTCACAAACAAATTGTGTATTTGCCAGATGCCTTTAGAAGTTAAAGCTATTATTTGTAACACTCCAAATACTTCTAAGTTACTGCATATGGCTCTCAGGATGCATATCCCCAGTGGCATATTCTTGTTGAACGTTGATGATACAGATTATCCTTCCCTATTTGTAAGGCATTGGTTCTAATATAGAGCCTGGGCAATAGTGTAATTTAAATTCTGGCGAGTAGAGGAAAGCTTTTGAGTTTAGGTCTAAGCTACAATGTGTTAAGGAGATATGAGTTCCTGTCCTAATAGGCACATTACTTGATAACAAGACAAATGACCTTTAGGACAGGACTTACTAATTTCCTTGAATTAACATCTACCTTGAACATTTGTTATCTTAAATAAACTGTCTTAAATGTATATACTATCACCGTTATTTGTTTAATTGAATTAGGAAGGCTTTCTTGTAAACAACTGGCATTTATTAATAAGCACAGACTATGTGCCAAGAACTGAAATGCAAAGAAAAACCTCAAAACAAAAAATCAGCCCTAGTTTTTAAGGCGTTTCCAATTTAACAAGGAAGCAAAATAAGAGCTTTTAAAGATTTGCAAAGGATTTTACAATTGCCTCTTTAGGTCTCACAGCAACCCTGAAAGGTAATATATCTTGGAATTGAGTTAGGAAAGTTTTCTACTAAAACATTCTTGGTCCAGTAAAATATTGGAAACGCTGGAAAATTTCCTGGGAAAATGAAGAGGTCTGCTTTTATTGAAGCCTGTTTTCCCTACTATAAAATAGGTGGGTTTCCAGTATCTACTGCTTCTTGGTGCCATGGACAGATCCCTACATTTGGAGTTGGGACAAAGGTTCAGAACCTAGTCTCCTTACTTTCCCCCGCCCGTGTGACCATGAACACTTACAGGCTCGGTTTCTTCATCTGTAAAAATAAGGTGGAACTATATTGTCCCTAGGGTCCTTTTCAATCCATGATCAATGAAATCCCATCACCAACTGTCCAGAATCTGCCCAAAGGGGTTCTCCCAAAAGATATGTGGGAGGAGCAGGAGGTGGATGATCAGGGAAGGGTCACCCAATCTCCACAAAACTTAAAAGATGCCTCTGATTCAAGGGAGGGTGGATCTGGAGAATAGTATGTCCCAGCGAGGGTATGGAGATGCCTATCCATGCCCCAGAACGTCCCGAACATCGTGCAGTTCTCCGTGAAATATCAGACTCAATCCTCCGGGAACTGAAATTCAACGCAAAAAAAAAAAAGTCTCAGCGTTCAAGGCGGAGGCTGGCGCTGCTGTCAGCCCATCCCTCGGTCTGACGTGGGATGGATGGCTGGGCTGGACTGTGTAGTGTATCCTTAAACTATCCGCCACCTACTGGACCTGACGAGTAGAAGCTAGTTGGGAGACCTTGCGCTCTAAACCGATCTATGCCCAACCCCTACAAACCACAAGCTCCTCAGTTCCTACAGTCCACGGAGGAGACGTCGTTCCTTTTCCCCTCGTCTGTGATGGGCTTGTTTAGAGGGACAGGGCTAATGAAGGCTTGTGCTCGGTCTCTCAACCAATCACAGCCTACTAGACGTCAGGGCGAGGGAGGAGGAAGCACGGAGCTAGGAGATTGGCAGGCCCTTGAGCCACTGGTCTCGGACGACAACCCCAGTCCTGTTGCGGATGGTCTTATCAGCCAATAGTGTTGGGAGATTGGCAGATAGTAGCCAATTCGGGCGGGAGGCGGCGCCTTGGCGGGGAAGGGGAGAACAGGGCACAAGAGGCCACGGAAGCAGATAGCAACTGTGGAGATTCCCGGAGCAGTTGGTCGCTATGAGTTACACAGGTAAGACCCGTTACTAGTTGAGGAGGACCAGGTCGAAGAGGGTGAACCTGAGGCCCAGAACAGCCCCAAGTTTCAGTTAGGGAATGACGTCTAGGGTCTGGTCGGGGGCCTTAAGATGGCGCCGTGCCCAACTTTGCGACCTACCTTCCCCCAATCTCCGCCCCCAGTCTTAGGCTTTGACTGGGCGGAAGCCCTTAGCCCTAGGCCCAGCTTTGATGACGCGGTCTCCCTGCCTTCAGTGCTTCTTACTGGGCGTGGCCTCATTTCGCTTTTGGTCTGTGGATTTTTTTGTGACTGGCCCCCGCTTTGGAATTGGAGAACTCGAATTCAAATCCTTGCTCTCTAGACGACCTTGAGCAAGTCCCTAAACCATTCTGGGCCTCTGTTTGCTCTTCCGTGGAACCAGGGCCGGGAGGGGGACAGTGTCGAGGCAGTAGTTGGAGCTCGGCTGAGGGTTGGATCGGGGCTCCCTCGCCCCTGCTCAGGGAGGGAGCAGGACTGGGGTCTCAAGACCCTTTGAGCTGGCGAACCATGTACCCACAGGAGCTTCAAATCTGGGGGGCCAGCAGGCAGTAAATACATAAGGAATTAAGAGTAATCGTTGCGCGACGGGGAGCTGCAAACCCCTGTAGGTTCTGGACCTCCGGGAGGAGGCGGCTGAACGGGTAAAGGTGAAGACGGCCCTCCTTCGGTTGGTTCCAGTGTAAAATCCTAGGGTTGGTGGGACTAGAGAGGATTTGTCCAGCTGCAGATGTGATCCTGTGAACCTCAGAGGCAGATTCGGTTGCCAGGTGAATGAATCTCCCCTGCACCCTTAAAGAAGTCTGTGGTAGGATCTGCCAACCCCCGAGACCCCTTCCACCAACTTGTTCAGCCCTATGGTTTTTATTAGGTGGGACCCTGAGACAGATCCAGGAAGTGGGATGGGAATGCATTCGGGTTGGCTGGCTTTGGGATTAGGAAGTCAAGAAAAGACTGAAGGAATCCTAGCCCTTCAGTAGAGAAGCAGAATTAATAGATATCAGCTCTTGTAATTGTGGCATTTTAAAAGCCAGAAGGGTACTCACGTGATCTAATCCAGGATTAGAGATTTAGGCTGGAAAGGATCTTAGAAGGCGTCTAAAGACCACTTCCCAAATTTTATCCATGAGGAAACAGACCCTAAGAGGTTAAATGTCTAAGGTCCTATGAATAATAGATGGCAGAATTAGTCCAGTCTCATTCGCTTACAAGTGGAAAAATAAGTCCAGAGAAGTTATGACCTCTTCTTAAATATCTAGTTGGACAATCGAGGTCTAAGTCCAATTAAGTCTCCTAAAGAAAATAATTTGGGGAGGGGGAGGTGATAGTCGTGTCAACAAGTTATTGTGAACACTAGAAATTATTGGTCAGAGAAGTTGAAATGTGAAATGGTATGTTTTAAAGTGCAGAAAGCTGTCATTTATTCGAGTAGATACTGAAATTAGTCCAATGGGTCTCAATTACCTCCAGGATCAAATATTTAAATCTATTTGACCTTTAAAAGCCCTTGATGATAACCTGGTTCTTTTTTACTTTTCTAATCTTCTTAATACCTTACTTCTCCTAACCCCCCAGGTATGTTGTTATCCAGTGACATTGACTTCCTTGCTGTTCTCCTACAAGATACTCCATCTCTCAATTCTGTGCAAATTTCACTGCATATCCCTCATCCCTGGAATTCCCCCTCATCTCCTACCTTCTGCAAGAAATCTCTCTTGGTCCTCCTTAATACTAGCACCTTCCTTCCTAACATTACTTCCAGTTTATCCTGTATGTATTTTGTCTGTCCATAGTTGTTTGCATGTTGTCTCCTTTATTAGACGGAGCTTCTTGAGAAGAGTAAGGACTTTTTTTTGGTTTTTATTTTGCCTTTCTTTATATCCCCTTAGTGCTATGCCTGGCATATATTTGGCCCTTAATTAATGCTTCTTGAAATGACTTGAATCCACAAGCTTAGCTCTGTGCTGAGTGCTACGGATAAAAAGAATGAAACAAAACAAAAACAGTCTACCTGAAAAGGAGTAAACATTCTAATGGGAAGGTGTGTGTGTGCTGAATTATTTTGGGGTAGCTAAGTTAATGAAGTACTGATTTGATTTTCCTAGTTCATTGAATAACATTTTTATAAAAAGAGGAAGGAATTTTCCATTTGGGGGAAATAAGTTTTGCAAATACACTACTGTCCTTGAGAAAAATCTTGTTTGCTGTTTACACAATTAAGCAGTTAATTTTAATTCTTTTGATTTTATTCACTGTTTTTTATTCTTCTACTTTAGCCCTGGTTGGAGGCCTTTGAAATCCAAATTAATACTTCCAACTTTTGTGGCTACACAGCTACTTAGAAGAAAAGCTTAGTTTGTCTTTTTGATCATTGGTGCTCCCGTTCATATATAAGATTGTCTTCCTGGAACAAACAGATTTTATGAAATCAGTAAAAGGTTTATTTAATAACCCATACTTTCTGTCTTAGATTCAACATTGGTTCTAAGGCAGAAGAGTGGCAAGGGCTAGGCAATGGGAGTGAAGTGGCTTGCATGGGGTCACAAAGCTAGGAAGTATATATAAGGTCACATTTGGAACCAAGACCTCCTGTCTCTGGGCCTGGCTTTCAATACACTGAGCCACCTCCCAATAAAACATTAATCTTTTAATATTTGTAAGAAAGACATTACTCTGGATAAATAGCCTACTTTGGATAAGACCTGAGTTCAGTTTCTGCTTCTTAGCATATAAAGGCTGTGTAATTGTGTGCTAGATACTTAATATCTCAGTGCCCCAAGCAACTTTGCAAATTGCAAAACAGGTGTCTACCTGTATTAGAAAGAATTTCTACAATTAAAATTCCCTAGCTCTACTGATGTCCTTTACAAAAATAAAACATATACTAGGCTTAGTACTAGATGTAGAGATGCTGGGATAAATAAAACATGTCCCTTGACCTTAAAGAAAAATAGTCAGTGAGGATTTCTGTTAAAATGATGCCACGATATGTTACAGTTTAAATTAATAAGTATTTCTTTATTTTCGAGGCACTTTAAGGAAATATACTCATATCTTTTTTTGAAGTATTTTATAAATAGACTACCAAGTGCTAGTTCCCGCTCATATCTTGCCAGTCTTCACTGTACTCAACACCAGGATTAGTTCTTAAATACTGAAGAGTATTTAACAATAATACTTGAATACAGCTCAGTTCATAATATCAATTCACATTTCTAGACAAAGGGGCAACTATGGAATAGATAGATTTAAACAAAGTCATACTAACAAATTTAACAAAGTTATTCAAGCATCCAGGTTCACCATTGTTGTGACATTCCATTTTTTAACAGTAGCATTTTCTGCAGATTTAAATAGAATATTTTCTTTTGAATTAAGTTAAAAAATTAGGGGGTCATAGAAAAACTTAACAATTTACACAGTCATTAATACAGTAAATAAAGTCTATTTGCATTTTATTTTGATTTGGTTGAATGTCTTTTTTTTCTCCCATGAATTTCTTTTTTTACCCCTTTCTTTTTAAAAACCCTTACCTTCCTTTTGAGAATCAATACTAATATTGGTTCCAAGGCAAAAAGAGCATTTAGGTCTAAGCCGTGGAGGTTAAGTGACTTGCCCAGGGTCACACAGCTAGGAAATTTCTGAAGCAAGATTTGAACCCAGGACTACATATCTCTATCCACTGAACCACCCAGGTTCCCCTCTCCCATAGGTTTCAAACAAGTAGTTTAAAATATAAAAACCTGCTTGTTTAAATGTATGTATTTGTTTAAAATTGAGAAGTCTAGACATTGGTGTTTCTGGTTATCTTCTACCAACTTTATAACTAAATGAATATAAATAAGATTATGGCCATAATAATGTTTCAGAGATGCCAAAGAGTTTTCCTTTTAAAGAGTTTGATTTTCTGGTAATTTCACAATTGTTGGCATTTTGTAATCATCGCATTGGAGTATTTCTTTATCTCAAAGGGGCTGAGTACCTACCTGCATAGCTGTGCCCTTTATACCATCTTTTATCTAGTTGAAGACCTCTAGTGATAATGACAACTCAAAGCAACTCATTTTTAGACAGTTTTTATTGACTGGAAATTTTTCCTTTATAATGAAGAGAAATCATTGTTTTAATTTCCATCTGATATTCCTGTCTGCCTTCTGTAACCAAACAAAACGTAGACTTATACTTTTTCCTTAAAATAACAATTATAATTCCCTTTAATTCTCTTTTTTTCTGTCCTGATTATCCAATTTACTTCATATGCCATGATTTTGACTTATAACATTGTTGACAAGATATTGTAGCTATCAAATTAATTTGAAAGGTACTTTTTACTGTAGTGCCCTTTAAAAAAATTATTACATAAAGTACATATATCTGCCTTCTGATTGAAATCTACTTCTTAGTGAGATAATTTCAAGCAAGAATTTGTAGGAAAATTATTACATTTCAGTTTTCATATTAATGATTTAAATGAAATTCCTTTATATAAAGATCTTTGTGAGGGGAGGGGGTATCAATTTCATGCATTTTTCTTGAGTGATAATACTACTTTACATGTCTCTAGGGTTTGTCCAAGGATCAGAAACAACTCTACAATCCACATTTTCTGATACTACTACCCAGCCCACATGTGACTATGGTAAGTCTAGATATGTGTCATATTCAAAACAGAGGAGAGGGGGCAGCTGGGTAGCTCAGTGGATTGAGAGCCAGGCCTAGAGATGGGAGGTCCTAGGTTCAAATCTGGCCTCAGACACTTCCCAATTGTGTGACCCTGGGCAAGTCACTTGACCCCCATTGCCTAGCCCTTACCACTCTTCTGCCTTGGAGCCAATACACAGTATTGACTCCAAGATGGAAGGTAAGGGTTAAAAAAAAAAAACAGGGGAGAAAAGAGACAAAATTGGGGATTTCATGGCAAAGGACCCCAGGTGACTCTTGCTTCTTTGGCCACATTAAACTTTTTTCAAATGATACCTATCTGTGTAAGTACTTTTAAGGTTTTAGTTAGACATTTTGTGCTTCTATGTTGGACAATTAGAGGAAAGGATAGGATGGAAATCCTTGACTTCACCTCTCCTGCCAGCTTCCAGGTCTGTATTCACTGCCTCTAGCAAGGTAGGAAAAAATGTCTTTCAAAGTGTTTCTGTGCTATCTAATATAGAATAATATCATGTTAATCATTCAGAAAATTCATATATGGGAATTGAGATGATCAGTTAAAATTCAGTGGGTTGGTTCAAGCAAACAAATTTTGCCCATGATAGTAGACTTCTTGAAATGGAAACCGAAGTTTTAAATCGTGGGCAAGCCATTTAATCTTCTGGGCTTCCTGTTTGGTTTTCTGTAAAATGAGACAGTTGGGCCAGGTAGCCTTTTAGAGCTAAAGCTGAAAGGAACTTAAGATCCTAGTTATATTCTGAAATACTTCTAAAAGTGTTGCATAAACTTAAGGTAGTCCAGCCATGCCAAATCATCATGGCTATTTTCACTGCATTTTAGACTCTGGATTATGAATTCTCTACTACTAAGCAGTTACATTCTTGTCCAAATGTAGTTAGTTCCCTAACAGTTTTATTTCAGTAGGTCCCTGATTGCATTAGTGTGGGTATTCTTTTCATTAATATACATTGCAAATCCATCATACCTTTTCATTCTGAGAATTTTCTGTCCCTCTCCCTCCCACTTGGACTGTGCCGCTGAGATTCTGATTTCTGATAGGGGAACTTTCACTTTGTAAAATTATGTATTTGCTAGGTACTTTGCAAATTTTAACATGCTACATAATTGCCACCATCATTATCTTTGTCAAGTCTTGCACCAAACCAAGCCTCCAAAATTTCCTGAAAGTCTTTTTTTAACATACTCTCTCTTCCCTAAACCCCTCCCTTCCTTTATTAGAATATAAGCTCCCTGAGGGCAGGAACTGTTTGGTGTGCTTCTATTTGTATCCCCAGCAATTTGCACTGTCAGTGCTTTATTTATTCTTTTGTCTTTTATAATTTTTTATAGAAGCTTTGTCTAGTGCATAGAAAGTTACTTCCTTTTCTATACTTAGATATGGACTTCAAGTTAGAAGTGACTTCAGAGGTCAGTCCAGTCCAATGATGAAATGACTCATTCAAGGTCACACAGGAAGTAGTGAATTTGAATTGAGCTTTTCTGATTTGAAATCCAATCTTTTTCATGTATCTTGCATCTGTTTTTTAACTTTGTTATAGTAACATAGGATGTAAGGGCTAAAAGGATCTTCCGGATCATCTGGTCAGAATCTTAGCTTTGGAGTGTGCCTCATCTACATACAAACATACCCCCTTCTACATATTCTGATCTTGGGACATTGGCCTTCTTGCTGTCCCTTAGACAAAGGTATTCTATCTCCCAACTCTGCATTGTTGCCAACTGTCCCTCATGCCTGGAATTCTTTCCCTCCTCATCTTCTTCTCCTGGCTTCCTTCAGGTACCAGCTAAAGTTCCACCTTTTGCAAGAATCCTTTGCCAGTTCCCATTAATGCTAGTGTATTGTTGATTCTAGTTTTTCTTATACATATCTAATAATAGCTAACATTTATATAATGTTTACTGTTTGCCAAGCACTGTGCTAAGCTTTACAATTATCTCACAACCACCCTGGGAAGTAGATGCTGTTGTTTTGGTACAATTGTGTCTAACTCTTCATGATCCCATTTGTGGTTCTCATGGCAAACAGTTTGAAGTGGTTTGCCATTTCCTTCTTATACATGAGAAAATTGAAGCAAGCAGAGGTTAAGTGACTTGCCCAGAATCACACACCTAATAAATACAACCATCCTGGGAGGTAGGTGCTATTATTGTCCCCATTTTATAGCAGAGGTAGATAGGGCAAACAGACCTTTAAATGTCTTATTTGGGGACATATAACTAGTAAATCGGTCAAACTGGATTTGAACTCGGGTCTTCCTGATTCCATTCTAACCACCTGCCACTTACCTGCCTATTTTGTACCTTTTTTGTTTGTTTGTTTGTTTTTTAATTCTAAATTTTACAAAACTCAAGTAAAACAAGCATTTCTTTATACAAAGAAAAAGAAGATTGCACATGAATGAAATCACAATTCTCTTATATGTTTGGCTTATTTTTCTTCATAGCTACTAATAAATCCCATCCACAAGTGTCCCACCCTCTCCCTACCCTCCCCACATCACAAAAGGTATCACATTAGATATCGCCTGAGAGACTGGACATATTCATACAAATTAAATCTAGTGTTTTCAACTTTCAGTTTACTTTCTGTAGGTAATATTTACATTTTTTCTAGTATGTTCTCTTGATTCTACTCATTTCACTGTTCATTATCCTGTGCCATTCTTTCCAAATTATTTTTTTTTAATTAACCTGCACATCTCTTCTTATGGCATAGTATTCCATTATAGTCTTATACCATAATTTGTTTAGCTGTTCTCCAATTGATGGGCATGCCTTCAATTTCCAGTATTTGCCACAACAGAGAGAGCTGCTATAAATATTTTGGAACATGGAAGTTGTTTTCCTTTTTCCCTGATCTCGTTGGGAAGCAGACCCAGTAATGATTTTGTTGTGGCTAAGGGTATGTATATATGTGCACGCGCACACAGGCACACACACACACACACAGAGTTTTATAACTTTCCAGGTATAATTCCAGATTGTTCTCCAAAACTGGTTGGATCAGTTCACAGCTCTACCAGCAATGTATTAGTGACTCTATTTTTCCACATCCCCTCCATTGTTTTTTTAAATTAATTTTTTGGTAATTTAATTGAAATTGGTTTGCACCTGTTCTTTGTATATTGTCTCCATTAGACTGATTGCCTTGGCAACAGAAACTGCCTTTGGCTTCTTTTTCTATCTCCCATGCTTTTTGCACAGTCTTTGGCATATAGGTGGTTAAATGAGTGTTGATGTAACAAACAAGACTACCCATTTATTGTATATTCAGTAACTTTCATCATTTAGCCTTTACTAGAAAACCTCCAGTGATGGAGTACATTTCTCTGCCCAAGGTAGCCCATTCTTTTTCCAGTTTTGGCCTAAAATTTGCTTCATACTGAGCTGGCAGTCACCTAAAATCCCAATATCTTTTTCAAACAAACTGCTACCTAGTTATTTTTCTCCCATTTTATTACTGTGAAGTCACCTTCTAGGTGGCTCAGTAAACAGAGAACCAAGCCTGGAGAAAATAGATCCTGAGCTCAAATTTGGCCTCAGATACTTCCTAACTATATGACTCTGGGCAAGTAACTTAACCTCAGTTGCCTAACTTTTACTACTCATTTGCTTTAGAAATGGATATTTAGTGTCATTTCTAAGATAGAAGGTAAGGTTTAAAAAATATATATACATGACTTAATTTGATTCTTTGCTAAAACTTAATATATAAACTATGACATCTCTTATCTCCATTGAAATAACCCTTTCTTAGGGAAAAGAAAATTGTCAGCCTAGCAAAATTTGCTCTTAATGAAAACATACTCTAAATAATTACTTCCTTTTCAAGATGTTCATTCATTGGCCTTTTGAAAATATATGTTCTGGAGTTTTTCCAGGAATTGAAAGTTGAGTTCATTGACTGAAGATTTCTCTTTCCCTTTTTAGAAAGTTAAGAACAACATTTACCCTTGTGTCTAATCTTATGGATTATCTTACTCTTTAAAGATTGCCTCAGCCTATTTATCCAACCCCTAGCTTTAGCAGCATGACTGACAGCCAATATCACTGCAGGACATCTACTTATCCACTTTATTAGGTCTGTAACTCTAGTCCTTTCCTCAATTAACATAACCATATCAACTGTTACATTCTCAATCCTATTTCTTCTATTCTTGAACTAGCTGTAGCTATGATCCAAACTTAAGTTTTTACATAAAGGTAAACCTTTATCTACATGATAATTCATAATGACCCATCAAACTCATGCATACCACACAGTCAATCTAAGCCCATGACTGCTAACAGGAGTACTTTCAGCATTACTTTTAACCTCAGGATTAATTATATGATTCCATTTTAATTCTATATTACTACTAACTATTGGATTAATCTCTATACTTTTAAAAATTATGACATGATATTATCCTTGAAGGAACATTTTATTCCTGTAGTCCAAAAAAGATTTTGATATGGAATAATTTTATTTATTCTATCAGATGTTTTTTTTATTGTTTTTTTTTCTGAGCATTTTATCTCTCAAGTCTAGCTCCAACCCCAGAGTTAGAAGGTTGTTGACCCCCTACAGGTATTCATCCACTGAATCCACTCATATCTGCAGATTTCTCCAGAACATTCAGTCATTTCATCCTGAATAAATGATTTGAACTTATTGAAGGCAACCTTCTCTTAATGAGTCCTTGTTTATCTTGGTTATCAGCTCCTATTAGCCATTTCTATTCTGTCTTTCCCAGTTCAGAGCTAATTTTCCTTGGAATACAAAAGCACCAGAATAAGACTGGGCAGTTCTTCATTTCTCCATCCTTAGTTACAGTTGTCCTGGCTTTTTTTAAAGAGCTCTCTTTTCCGTATGTAGCTTTCAAAACAAACAAAAAACCCAACCTAAACCCTTTTTTGTTCTGACTTCAGTTCATTTTGAGCTTCAGCATTGACTACAGGGCCATGCCATTATCTGTAGGTACCTAAGATCAATCAACTAGTAAACATTTAAGGACCTACCTGTCAAGAACTAAGCTAAGTTTGGGTGATACGAGAGAAGCAAGAAACAGTCCCTGCCCTCAAAGAGTTTACAATCTAATGGTGGAGCGACAACATGCAAACAAATATATACAAAATGAGCTACATATAGGATAAATAGGAAATAATTAAAAGAGGGAAGGTACTAGAATTAAGAGAGACCTTAGGCTTTCTGTAAGTGATTTTCTCCCATGTATGATAATTTACATATACAATTATGATAATTTTAGCAAAATATTTGGCATATCCTCAATGATATCTTTGTGAACAAGATGGAGCCTTGTGGGCCAGATTGTTCTAGTCAATGTCACCTTGGAAGGCTTTCTCTAATAGGGTTTTTCAGACTTTTTATCTTGGGACCTCAATACACTTAAAAATTACTCAGAACCTCTTATTATAAAAATAATTTTGACCTCATGGACTCCCCAAAATGGTCCTCAGACTAAACTTTGTGAACTGCTGCTCTAAGAGAATCCCTCAATAAGTTATTCATTGGAATGAAGAATCAGATAGTATACTTGTATCTAACTTGCAAGTAGCACAAAACTGGGAAGGATATATAATTTGTTGGATAATAGAATCAGGTTCCAAAAAGATCTCAATGGATTGTCTAAAATGTTGAAATTTAATAGGAATAGTTATACAGTCCTGTCTTTGTGTTTTTAAATCAACTTCAAGAACAAGATGGGAGATATATTTAGAAATTAATTTATGTGTTTTTAACGATCTAAGAGGTTGAATTTAAAGGGAGAAAGTATGCAAAATGTCACAACCATTAAAGCTAACATGAACTCAGTCTGTTTTAAGAGAAGATAGTATCTAGAATATAAGAGTTATAGAATTGGTGTATTCTGTTAGTCAGATTATGCCTAAAGCCTTGTGTTTGGTTCTGGGGTTTATTTTAGAAAGGAACCAGATAAGCTACTTTTGATTAATAAACTATAGCATATCTAGAGGAGGGTGACAAAGATTAAGTATTTGAAGGATTTCATATAGAATAGGAATTAAGGCATTTTCTCCTTGCCTCCAAGAGAAAGAACTAGAAGGAAGGGAAAAATAAGATCTGTCATTTATATAGTGCTTTAAGGTTTGCAAAGCTCTTTACATACATTTTTTCATTTGTGCTTCATAACATCCTTTTGAGATAGATATTAGTGGTGCAATTCTAATTTTATAATTTAGAGACACTGAGCTCAGAGAAACAAGTGACTTGTACAGGGTTATATAGTAGCTAGTAAAAGTCAAGATTTGACTATATGACCTCTGCTATTCTTTCTAATCAAGATTCTGTGTGAATGAACAAATAATACTATCCTGTCCTTTACATGCTTTGCAATATTGATATATTTACTTATTTTTTCCCTGTACTGAATTGCTTCTTTATAACATGTTGCTAAAGTGGTCATTACTCCCTCAATACTGTAATTTTAGTAGTGGTTCATTTTTCTGGTCTATGTAGGTTCCATTCATTGATTTATCTTGTTTATTTCTGAGTTTTATGTACATTCCTGGGAACTTACTACGTATACTTTTGAAAAGTGATATGTCCTGTTGGGTCTAGTTTCTTTAATTATAGCTTTGGGTTAGTATCCTGAGCCCCTTTACTTTATGGGAGCGTTAGCATTGGATTTTACATATTCTCTTTGCAATCATCTACCAGTTGAGAACTGGGGAGTGGATATTGTTCTCACCAAATGGTTGGCAGAGTGTTTGAATCTTCAGTGATTATATACTATATGTTTGCTCTGCTGCCCTGAGGTATACACATACAGGATTATCTATGTCACTCTCCTGATTTGTAATCTGCCTGATTTTATGTTTTCTTCTTCTTGTTGTTTTTTTTAAGGTAATTTTTAACCTATTTGTTGAGGGTATTATTTTGGCATGTGGGCAATCTCACTTTTCCAGTTAACATGTGTTAATGACATATTTAGATATTGAACTTTATTCATTATAAATAGTTTGGGATTATTTTGTTTTTGTAGGATATGGAACCTGGAACTCTGGGTCAAACAGAGGCAAGTATGATTTTTAAAATTTTTCTTGAGACTGAAACAGTAATATATTCAGTTTGGCTGTTTTATTCCAGGTATAAAAATAAAAATCCTTGAAAAATGAAGTGGCTTTGACTATGCCCTGGCAGTTTAATTTGTACTAAAATTGGCTACATTCAGATTGCTTCTTCTTCTCCCATCTCCTTTTCCTAACCACTCCTACCCCTATCCCCCAGTCTATTCTGTATAAAACCTGAGTCCAGCATAAAATTGGTTGTGATTTTCAGTATATATTTTCCTTTTGAAGAGATATCCCTTTAAGTCTGTGCTTGTTTCAGACCAATTTAGTGATATGCCTTTGGATACACCATTGATCTCTTTCTTTGAGGGTAATGTAGTTCCTTAAGAGAATTTTGACCAGAGATTCCAGACTGGAAAGAGGCCAACTTAAGTGGATCTGCCTCAAATTGTGTGATTGGAGCTGTCCATATCTCTTGTTACAGGTTACGAGAACTATAGTTATGGATATGGATATGGTCAGGATAACACTACCAGTTACGGATATGGTGTGGCCAGTTCAAACTCTTGGGAAATTCCCAACTCCGACACAAATACAAACCCTAATGCTTCTGCTAGCACCGGTACCGATACTGTTCTGTCCAAAATTAACCAGCGCTTTGATGTGGTGTCTCACCTAGAAACGGACATGATGCAAGGAGCACTATATGGCTCAGGTGGAGACAGGTGAGTGTAGCTGTCAAGGTGAGACTGTTCAGTAAGAGTGTTTATTTTTGAGAGCGGACGATGCTTTCAGTCAGCTGCTCACTCACCACTCCTATCACCATCTTGATTAGGTTAAATTCAGGAATTGTTTTCCTTTTTTCTCCCTTCCTTTTTCTTTCCATGTATGACATGAAACCCAAGCTGAGCTAGTTCTCCATCTAAACTCAGAAACCATAGCAGGTTGTAATCTGCTTTTTTTCCAGAGGAGCAAGGACCCTGGATTTGGCATGAATGGTGATGCCAGTTTAGCTTTCTTGTTCCATTAAATATATGTGAAATCAGAAAGATAAATTGCGTTTGCTTAGTTACCAGTTAATCCAGGAAGTTGTAACATTAAGACCTACTTTGTGCAGAACCTTAGGTGGCGCAGTGGATAGAGTGCAGGGCCTGGAGTCAGGAAGAATCATCTTCCTGAGTTTAAATCCAACTTCAAACTTACTAGCTGTGTGTCCCTGGGTAAGTCACTTAACCCTGTTTGCCTTAGTTTACTCATCTATAAAATGAACTAGAGAAGGAAATGGCAAACCACTTGAATATCTTTGCCAAGAAAAACCTAAATGGCATCACAGAGTCAAACACAACTGAAAAATGATAACAAAACATTAAACACTTAAAAGACATTATCTTTGCTCCCAAACTTTTATTGGAGGGGGGGAGGTAGGGAAAGGTGTAATTTATCTATGTTTTTCCAAAGGCTATTTGGAATTTTCTTGGGAAACCCTAAAAACTATCAAAGTCAGATTAGAAAAGACTTTATTCAAAGTAGGTCTGAGAAAAGATATGAATGAAGCCCCCTAAAAATGTAATTTTAAAGCCTTAGCCAAAGGCTGCCTTTGTTGTTTTGCAGATGAACACTTAACTACTAGAAGGTCTTGCATGAAAAGATATCTCAGTTTGGAGATAAATTGAAAGGCAAGGCAGGCTGGTTCCAACAAATGGTTTCTAACTAAAAAGCAAACCTTTTAGTACTGGAGGTAGGGGGTGGTAATTAAGCAAGATGCTGTCCTTGTAGGACAATACAGCAAAATTCCTCAGGCAGCCCGTTGGGGTTGTTAAGAATGGGCCTTCATCCCTTCTGAAACAATGTATAACGGAGATGAGTCTGGTAACTGGGCTGGGTCACTAACTTGTAAGAAGACTGGACAGACAGCATGATAAATGTGAGCCAAGTGTCTATCTCTTTTTTGACACTTGTGGTTGGCTGTTGATTTCTAGTTATTCACATACTGGTTGTTTACATTGAGGCTAATGCAGCCAGCTTTTTTTCTTCCTATAGTGGTACACCTTGAGGATCTGGTTTGAGGAGATTCTACTTTATAAACTGTCTTCAGACTTTGCTTGGTAGATAACAGGGCTAAAGTTAGAAAGACTTATGCTTCTTATTCAGCTATTGTCCTTTTTTATTTGCATATCCTTGCTATTAAACTTACCTGCTATTAGGATTTGTAGCCCTGTTAGTTTCTTTTAATGAAATTATCTCTCCTGTCCCTGTGTTTCAACCTCAGAGAGGTTGGACTTTCAGGAACAGTTAATATCTTTTCTATTGGTCTTCAAGCTGTGATGCATTTTCATCAGCTGAAATACTTAGTATCTAAGTTATGCCTTACTAAGATGAAGGCAAAGATCTGTCTCATTCCTGGAATGGCTTTGTGAATTTTAGAAAACACTTTGTCACTTCCTTTAAGTAAAAAGGAACTCTTTTAGGTGTTGGGGATTTATAAGGTATGTAGGAGTGGCACTATACTTACTTTATACTGGATTGGAAGGGAGGGCTAAAGCATATAGGTTTAGAATGTTTCTTTTATCCATTATATTTTTTAGGGAGGGTTTACCATGGGGTAGCTGACGAATGTAGCTGTATAAACAGTAGTAAAAAGGCCTTGCTTCTAAAATTCTTTATCTGAAACTATCTTTAATTTGTTTCTCTGAACTTTTAGAGCTTATGTGGGGAAAAAGGGAAATTGGGTTTTATGGGGATAAAAATTATAATGTAACTCCGATTTGAGGTGCTAAAAGGGAAGAATGAAGCAGGTCTTTAGTAGTTTGGGGAGATTTCCTGCCATTTTTGAAATGGCCAGAAACATTTGACTCTGCTTTTTAGAACTTTTTTCCCCTTAAGCTATAAACTGAAGAGTTTGACCATACAAATTGAATTACAAAGTGGGAGCATGTTGCTTGAGTGCCATTAAACCCATCAGAATTCCCAGATGATTTAGCTACAGTGTCTGTACCCCTTGTGGAATGCAGGTCCCCTCTCCACTCAGTTTACAGCTGATCAGTTTTATACTGTTAATGGGGGGCAGGGGGTAGTTTTTGTTGGTAGGGGCCACTTAGTTTTATTTATTGAGCTCTGTCCTGGCCTCTGTATTCTTAAGTCCCTCCAAGTTACTGACATAATACTGTGCGCCTCTTGCAGGTATGATTCCTACGAAGCATATGACTCCAGGGCTGCACTGAGCGACCGTGATCTGTATAGATCCGGCTATGACTACAGTGAGATTGACCCTGAAATGGAGATGGCCTATGAAGGCCACTACGATGCCTACCGGGATCATTTTCAAGTCCGTGATGCCTTTGGCCAGCGGGCACAGGGCTGGGCCAGAGATGGCCACACTAACCGGCCTATGGCTGCGGGCTATGGGCGCATGTGGGATGACCCCATGGGGGCCCGGGGCCAATGTGTACCGGGTTCGTCCCGCCTCCCATCCCTCTTCTCTCAGAACATTATTCCTGAATACGGCATGTTTCAGAGCATGAGAGGCTCCTATGGGAACATGCGATTTGGCTTCGGACTTGGCAGTGGGATGAAACAAATGAGGAGAACCTGGAAGACTTGGGCTACTACAGACTTCCGGGTAAGCACTAGTCCCTTTAGTTGGGTATTGAAGATAGGGACAGCTTATTGAAAATGGTACAGTTCTGTGTCATAGGCATGAATTTGTTGTTGGCCAGCCCATGTCAAATCTGAAAAGTGGTTCCATCATGCAGGTTTATCCCCATTACCGTCTCAAGAGAGAGCACCATGGTTCATTTAGTGTATTAGTTCCTTTTTGCTAAACTTTGGGCTTTCCTTATCATCTGTAGAATAAAAAGAAGAAGCGAAAACAATCAAATAGTACAGATGAACCTGACAGCAAAGCAGCAAAGACAGATGGTTCTGAGAACAGCGACTCTGACAATGGTGAGGTGCATTCTTAGCTATTCTCTCCTAACTCCCCTCATTCTTAATGAGCTAAAGCATAACTCCTAAGTTGCTGTTCCTCTCTTTCAGATGAGGGCACTGAAGGTGAGACAGCAGAAGGAACAGAAGCCCCTGATGCAGCTAGAAAAAGCTCCAGAACAGTAAGTGCTTTGGGATACTTGACTTTCTTACCCCATGTGGTCTCCCAAAGAAAAAGCAACCCTTCCTGAGTGCTAACTTGAATTTGATTGTTAGAAGGTGGAATACAAACTGAATAGAAGAGATGTTACTTTGGAGAAATCTGTCATAATGGTGGGGCTCCCTGTTTGAATCTAGGACCCCCCTATAGGATTATCTTTAACATGGTGGGTTTTATAGATCATCTTCAAGCATAGGTTTTAATCTTTTGATTTTTCTGTCAGGAAGGAGAAGAGGAGGAAATAAAAGAAGATGGGAAGGAAGAAAGGAAAGAAGATGCTGAAAAAGGTGGGTATGTTCAAATGCTCAATGGTTATAAGTGGACATTTCCCCTCTTAGAAAAGACCATGTAGGTACTAGCAGCTTAAATGGGCAGAACCGTGGGGAGGTGGTTCTGGGACTTGGCAGGGTGTCCATTGATGCTGATTCTTTTAGCTTTCTTTGACCCACCCTATGGGCTGGTTGTACTTTGGTAGTTAAATACAAATCATCTTCTCCATTGAACCAGATGCTAGGGCTAGTATTGGCCAGCCACCTACAAACTGTTGCCTGCTGTCTTAATCTCTGGATAGGGCTATGTAGTTTGGGATACCCCCAGGAATACATACCCCTGCCACAACCCAGTATAGAGCCCTATGACTCCTACCATGTCCCATAGTGACACCCACTTGCAAGTTCTTCTCAGTGGCTGGCAGTTGTTGACGTCCGAGCCGTGGTCCCCTCGTTCCAGTTTTTACGGCTCTGGTTTGCGTGTCCTCTCCCTTAGTGCCTCTCCAGCCCCAGTTGGGAGTCCGTGTCCCCCCACCCGTGTGATGAGCACCAGCAGGTACTAAACAGCAACTCCAGTATTGGCCACTGTTGCCTTGGTGACTGGTTGGGGGGTGGGCAGGGCATTTTGAGCGTTTTACATAGCTATTCCTGGCTGCTACTATGTCATTCTCTGTGGCCTCCATCCTGCTAGACCGACCACTGAATTATCATCAGGGTTGAAACCCAACTACCTACTAAACCCCTTTGAATTCCCAAGCTGCTGTGTTTTGGTAGAGTTGTGGGTTGGGAACTTGGGCTCAAACTTTACAGAGAGTGAAGGTTCATAAGCTCTCTGGGGCCCACTAGAGTTCCTTCCTGAGTACAAGAGGAATAGAGGTGGGTGAAGCACCGTGGGAAGCATAGAACCAGGAGGGGGTGGGGGTTACCCCTCCCTTTTTCCTCCCCAGCTCTTATTTCTCCATTCAGCTCCCTCAACAGAGGTCTTGGAAAGGTACTTGAGGTCCCCTGGCTCTTCAGGATTGGATTTTAGTAGATCTTAACAAATGAATACCACCAGTTCTTGTTGGTAACTGGGAGGAAGAAGGGCAACAGAATCTACCCTTTATCCTACAGAAAAGATATGATTATCCTGGTTTTCCTATCCCTCTTGTTCCTGTAGGAGCACTGACTATCCAGGAGGAAATCAGTCAAATCAAACGCAAATTACAGGCTGGCAAGAAGACCCAGGAGAAGCAGAAGAAACGTCAGCGGGACCGGATGGTGGAAAGGTAACATTCTTTCTTCTCTTTTCATCTGCTGACCTCTGCCCTAGCAATTTGTGGCTGACCAGGGGTTTCAGCAAGCGCCGTTACCTCTTCCCCATGGCTAGCCTTCCTGGCAAGCCCCAGGCTACCCACCTTCCCAGGGTAATTGGGATCTCTCAGGAGATGAATGATGTACTCTACTCCTGACCTGGCCATGCCTCCTCGTCTCTCCCTCTGGCCTTTCAGTGGGCCCCAATGTTGCCCTGGCAGCTGGCACCTGCTCTTCTGTGCATGGACCCTGCTTCCCACCAGTCAGGGCTTCCAAGGCCCTGGTTGCATACCTAAGAGCCTGAATTGTTCCCCCTGCCCCCCAGAGGCCGCCTTGTAACTGTTCTGCTTCTCCGGCTCGGGACCCGACACTGCTTGGCACCGTTGCCCAGAAGCTCCATCGCTTAGGTCACCGAACATTCCCAGAGGTGCTGTGGGGGCCCCTGGCCCCCAAGGGAGGGGGCCAGCTCATCAGAGACTTGAGGCACCTCTCCAACCCAAACCTGTGGCCAAGTGGCTGCTACCATGCCTGGGAGAGACTGAAACACCAGTGGGGGAATCTCGGGAGCTTTGGGCCCTGCCCTTATGCCCAGTCTATGGCAGAAGTTCCCACATTTCTGTGACTTGGTGCTGGAGGGGCCAGTCCGCCTCAGGCCCGAGTCCGGCAGGTGGCTGAGCCCTTTACGCCCCTGCTGTCGGGTCTATTTGCCCTCAGGGCCCCCGAACTGGTGTTTGCCTCCGACTCAGACTCTTGCTCTTGCTGGATCTTCCTCGGCCAAGCCGGCGCCGGGCCCCTGGGCTCTCCAGACAAAGCTGTTCCCGTGGCCCAGATATGGACGGCAGAGGTAGGAACCCGTCCTGAGGCCTTGGTGAAGGCCAGCTTCCTCCGTCCCTTGCCACGGCCACCGTTGCCTCTCGGCTCAGGCCCCCAACCCCCTCCCCCGGGGAACCTGCTATGGACAGCCTGGCCCTAACCACCTCAGTACAGGTGGCTCCCAGCTGCCATCATGCTGGGCACCCTCCTTCCAGGTCAGACTTTTTTGTTCTTGGAAGAGGAAGATGAGGCAGCAGGCACCAGAGGCTGGGCTGCATCCAGTCCCTTCTTCCCTTCCTCTTTCTGCCACACCTAAGCTCTGTGAGCTGAGGATGGGGTAGGGTGGTGAGCCCCAGGAAGACACAGCACCTCTCAGCAGGCAATGGCTCAGGACTGATCTCTTCTCTCTGCGCCATGGGGCCAGATCCTCCAAGTTCGGCTGCCCTTCCCTCCCCTGCCCCAAGTTGTTTCTCCTAGATGTATTCCCTACTTTGATGGAAAGTCCTACTTGACCACTCCCACTGACACCTTTCTAGCTAGTCATTGTCTCTTTCAGAAGCAGCTGGCTCCCGTGAATCTAGATGAGCCATAGTATTGCCGCCTATGATTAGCCCTTCCTGTCTGTGGGAGGAACATTCCTGTATTATCCCTTACAGAAGGCGCGGTAGGATCTGCTTTATTTAGCTATTAATACAGTTCAGAAATTCCCACCTGTTCCCCTCTCTGAACTGTGACTTAATTCTTCCCTCATGGTGTCAACATTCCTTCTTGAAAATAAATGAATGGGAACTGATTTCAGAGCCTTGTGAGTTTTCCCCTTCCTGGGACCATTGCTTCAGAGTCCCATAAGGAAGTGATTTGAGTATCAGAATCTGGGTGTAACCCCAACCTATTCCTGGGGTTTGCTGTCTTCATGGTTCAGGGACCTGGTGCTGGTAGTAGCACCTTTGCTGTAGACCTTGCTTGACCCCTGTTCTTTTCCTGGCAGGATCCAATTTGTGTGTTCTCTCTGCAAATATCGGACCTTTTATGATGATGAGATGACTAACCACTTAGACAGCAAATTCCACAAGGAACATTTCAAGTTTGTAGGCACTAAATTGCCAAAACAGACTGCAGACTTTTTGCAGGTGATTTTGGGGATGTATTGGGTTTTTATCACCTCTCTGCTGGGAAATAGGAATGCTTTGACCTCTTTCCTTTCTTTACCTGAATACAGATAAAACTGCAAATATTAAGATTTATCATGCAGGCTAGGCAAGAGAATTCACAAAACCAAAAGGAATGATATGACCAAGACAGCATCCCAGAAACCTGACTTCCATATCTGCTTACTTCTTAGCTACTTTATCCCTCCTTTTTATTTTTTTTTGGGGGGAGGGGCTTTACACAAAAGAGATACACACTCCCTTTCCATCCTGGTTGGGAGACTCCTTTTCATTTATAGATACCCTGATAACCTCTGTTTGGCAGGAATATGTTGCTAACAAAACTAAGAAGACAGAAGAACGTCGCAAAACCATCGAGGACCTAAATGGTGTAATCCAGCAGATCTATAAAGATCAAGATCTTACTCAAGGTGAGTGTCAGCTCTCCTTTTTCCATATGGTGACACCCAAAGTATGAAAACTGAATCTGCCTTCACTTGGACTGTCCGTTTAAGCTGTTTTCTGGTGGTTGCTTTGCATCTAAATTAGAGGATTTCCATAATCTTTATGAGAACTAAAAAGCCTTTCCTGAGCCTGAAACACATGGGGTTAACTTTTAGCTAAATGGGAGGGGGGAAGACATGAGACTGGGTTCATTGAGGCCTCTACTAAGACCAAGGCATCTATTTTTTTTAGTGTTTCTTGTATTTTGTAATTGGAGGCAGATATTCTAGTAGATATTAGTGGATTCCTCTTAATTTGGAGACTAAATTTATCCCAATAGGGATATTGTTAGGAATTGGAGACCAGCAGCTCCTTCCCTTGCAGAGATTGCCATGGAGCACTTTGTGAAGAAAGTGGAGGCAGCTCACTGTGCAGCCTGTGACCTGTTCATTCCCATGCAGTTTGGGATCATACAGAAGCACCTCAAGTCCATGGAACACAACCGAAACAGAAGAGTGAGTGGAGTGCTTTGGTGCTGGCCTCTGCCAAGTCAAGGAAGCATTGCTTATAGTGGGGGAAGTTCTAGGCTTAAAGGCAGACAAGTTGGCTTTATATCTGGTTATGGGACTTACTGCATGACTATGGGCAAGTCAATTTTCCTCTTGAGTTTCCATTGTTTTCCCTTTAAAATCGGAACAATAATTCTTGCCCTCTACTAAATCCTCAATATCTTTATAGAGGTTATTTAAGATTCTCCCAAAACCAAGTGGGCAAAGCCTCCTAAGTCGGAGGCTATAGGGCTGGTGACAGATTAGAAGTCTCTCAGGATTGGCTTTATCTCTAAGTTCCCATAGGGTGATATACTTTAAACCACAGCAGAGACATTATGGTATAGTAGAAAGTGCTGATTTGGAATGAGTTGGATTACAATTTGGCCTTCAGTGCTTACCAGCTTTGTGATCATGGACAAGTCAATGAAACTGTCTTATCTGAAAATGTGCTGCCTACCACACAGGCTTGTAAAGAAAGTGCTTTATAAACTTTACATGCTGTAGAGTTAATGAATTGGGTATTTCTAGTCATGTGAAACTCAACCTGTGGCTTATAGGGATCAGACAGGGTCCTGGGAGATGGTCTCTTGATTGTTGAGCTGTTAGGATAGTTTCAATTGCTCAAGTGGGCTCTCTTCTTTCCTTTTAGCTCATGATGGAACAGTCCAAGAAGTCCTCACTTATGGTGGCTCGAAGTATCCTGAACAATAAGCTCATTAACAAGAAACTAGAACGATATCTTAAGGTAATTAGGCCTAACTGACCAAGGGAAGCTTCTTCCCTACCCCTCCAATATGTGTGCACTAGGACCTAACACATTTTTTGGCCCAATATTCTTTTTGGGCTAATCTCAAACTTGGGGCCTGGGAAGTCATGACTTGCCTCAATCCTCTAACTTGGCATATGCCTTCAGGACCTCTGGGAAAAAAGGTAGGACCTGAGAAGACCCTAAGTCTGTTGAGAGGAGGCAGAGGCTTTTCCT
This sequence comes from Monodelphis domestica, assembly GCF_027887165.1. Lineage (NCBI taxonomy): Eukaryota > Metazoa > Chordata > Mammalia > Didelphimorphia > Didelphidae > Monodelphis > Monodelphis domestica. Next base: position 83,930,569 of record NC_077229.1, read on the forward strand.
CTGCTGGGGGTGGTGATAAATGGAAGATTTAGGACTTAGGGGAGCAGAATTGCTTGGGTAAGACTGTACCAAAAGACTAGTATGTGCTTGTGGCTTTCAGGGTGAGAATCCTTTCACGGATGACCCTGAAGAAGAGAAAGAGCAAGAAGAAGGAGATGGCAGTGCTTTGGAAGAAGGAGTGGCTGAAGGGGAAGATGAAAACAAAACCAATGAGAAAAGCACCTCAGAAGAACCTGAATTTGAGTCAGGGGAGCAGAACCAGCAACCTGAAATAACAGCTGGGATTGTAGAACTCACCTCAGCAAAGAGTGTGATAGAGGAGCAGTCAGGCCTAGAGCTACCCCCAGAGGAGGAACCAGTGCCCTTGTTAGGAGGTGCCTTACAGCAGCAGATCCGGGGCATCCCTGGCCTGGATGTGGAAGCTGATGAAGATGAAGAATGAAGGAGTCAAACTTCAGGGGGGGAAAATGGGAGAGAGCTCAGACCTGTTTTGAGCCATCATTAAATCTTTTGAATAGTGGTGATATTTGTGTTTCACCACTAAACACCCACTTACCTGTTTTCAGTCTGGCCCGTGAAAACCTAACCTCTTTTGTAAAAGGTTATGGAAATAGGGGAGTCTTTTTGGTTGTTGCATGGGGTCTTGAAGTGTAGAAAGGGGATTGAGTGGTTTTTGTTTTGAAACCCCAATTACATTATATCTCAGTTGTGTGCCCCAAGGTACCTTTTCTTTAGGAGCATCATCTTTTATAGTATCTGCAACAGGGTATGTGAAAAGGTATGGGCTTCTAGTCTCCTCTTCTTAAGGCAGCTTTGTTTATAATTGTTGGTTCTGAGTTTGAAAGGACTCTGGAAAAAGAAATTTCCCTGTGTTTTGCCCCAGATTTCCACAACAACCCTGCCTGTTTAATGATTTTGTTTTAATCTCTTCTTTTTGCTGCAAAAGTAGCATCATATTGTTTGTAAAAATCTAAATAAATGTTCATTCAGAATTGATAAAAGTCTTAAAATGAAGTTTTATGGTTTTGCTTTGTTTTTTGTTTGGAGGGATTGGGTAAGGCTAACCGACCTTTGGGGAGAAACTTCTTAACAGTCAAAAATACATTAGAGAGGGCAGCTAGGTGGTTCAGTGTTGAGAGCCAGGCCTAAAGTCTAGGAGGTCCAGGGTTCAAATTTGGTCTCAGAAACTTAACAGTATGAATGTGGGCAAGTCACACAATTTTCCTTGCCTACCTCTTCTGCTTTAGAACCAATACATAGTATTAATTCTAAGGCAGAAGTACATTAGTATTTTCATAGTTTTACTTAAATGCCTACTCAAGAGCTCTATACTGAGCTGGAGGTGAGAAAGAGTACTTTTTGATGGCACTTAGAACCACAACCCAAAGGAAGATGTGCAACCAAGTGTAAATGTCAAAATTAGGATAGGAAAGATTATACTCCAGGAATGAAGTCTGTAAGGAAATGCTTCTTTAGATATGTGAATTCTGAATTAAAGGAGATGGATAAACAAAAGTGACAAGGAGGAGATAATATAGGAGGTGAAGGTAGACCAAATGTAATGTCCTTCCCAGTGACAGACAGGTCTGACAACAAACTCAAAATGCCCTTTAATTAGTAGAGCCTGCTTCCAATACCTTCTGGGTAGACTGAGGCTATGAGACAAGCTTCAGCAGATGTGGATAGGGAGGAAGAGGTTAGACAGCTAATAAGCACAAGTGAGTAATAAAGTAAGGTATGGCACAGAGAACGTATGTAGTTATGGGACATGATTAAAGTGGGAGTTGTGAAGACTGGGAACTGATAGTAATCTTCCAAGTATTTGAAGGCATGTCATGGAAAGAGATTGGACTTGCTCTATTCAGTCTGAGGGACATATTAGCACTGAGCAGAAAAAATTGAGATCGCAGAAAGGGAAAGACTTCCCAATAGTTGTCCAAAAATAAAATTATCTTGCCTCAGGTGTAATGAGTATAGCTTCAAAAAGAAGGCTTCTAGAAGTTGAACACCCCCTTCTCAGTGATGCCAAGCATCTGTAGGCATTTAATAAATGTTCTATCCTTAATAGCTTACTCTTGCCAAACCTCCCTTGTTTAATCTCGATTAGGGACAGCTAGTTTAACCTTTCCCTTTTTGACTTCGGAACCCTCTAGTTTGGAGGATATTTTTGGAAAGGGTCTAGGATTTAGGAAGAAAAGAAACAGGCTGTAGAAAAGTCAAAGCCTGATCTGTCTCATACCAGTGCTGGGGTGGTAGCAGTGAAGGGGTTCTCTGCAACATTCCTATCTCCGGGGCATCACGGGAAAGAAGGAAGAAAGTTTAGCTACAGACTACCGGAGCGTAGTTGCATAGTTTGAGATCGGAGGTTGAGACTTAAGTTCCTGGAAGAAAGGCTATAGCTCCCTAACACTTTCTGCCAGTTCCGAGATCCCGCCTACTCAGCTTGGAAGCGCCGCGCCTTCACCAGCGGAGACTGCGCACTTGAGCTTCGGGAGGTGGGGCCAAGCGCTACAAGACAGCCAGTAACATTTCAGACTAGGAAGGAGGAGTTGGTGCGTGGGGTAGCCAATAACCTTTCGGCGAGGATGGGAAGGGTGGGTTAGCGCACGCGCAGTGTTGCTATCGAGGAAAAGGAACTCTTGCCTGGTGGTGGACTCGTCATGGAGACGGGATACGGAGGTAGGTTCTGCAGAGGGGAGTTAGCGTCCATATCTGGGATCCTGTTCTGGGAGCTCACTATCCGGACAGAGCCGCGGGGTACCCAAGTGCTTGTCCGAACGCGGAGGTAAAGAAGGTAGTCGGGGTTGTGTCAGCATTAGAGAAAAATTTTTCCTGGGGGGGGGGCCGGAACGGCCTTCTGATTGGTAGGGACTGCTGTCTCTCAGCCGGACCTCGCCGCGGATTGGCCGGTTCTGCTCCGAGGTGGCCAAGCGGTCCTTTCTGGGCCTTACTGCCTGAGGGGTCGATTAGCGAGGCAGGGGGAGGGGATCTGCTCCGGGGTGACCGAGGTATGAGTCCAGCTGTGGATACCTAGCGGCCTATGTGGCCCTTCCCCTTCGCCGGGAGTGCAAATGGACGTCTTCCCTTTCTGGAGGCGACACAAAATGGCGGTTGGCGAGGGTCCGTCCTTCGACGTGTTCCGGCTCCGCCTCCTTCACGTGTCTCCTTCCGCGTGCTTTAGGTGTAAACGGGAGACCGGAAAGACCCTAAATCATTTTTGCAGATTAGCAAACTGAGGCAGATAGCTATTCCGAGATTTGTGCCAGGTCACACTGCAGTGAAATGCCTGCGGCCGAATGATTTTGGGAAGATAATCTTGCTTTTACATTTACAAAGCCCTTTGTATGTTACATCATTTTGCCCTCCCAACCCCCTTAAAAGATAGGTGCTATTGTTATCTACTTTTAAAGTGTGAGGAAAGCGAGCAACCGATTAAGTGACTTGCCCTGGTTCACCCAATAAATATATTAGGCCATATTTGAACTCAGTTTTCCTTGGTTTTTAAGTTAGCATTCTGTTATTCTTCATAACCGTCCCAGACTTTACATGTTTTTTTTTAAATCTGGCTATCTCCAAAAGAAATTGAGTCCCATTACACATCCCAACTCAGGAATTGAAAGAGGGAAGACCATGATGAAAAGTGAGAATGAACATATTGTTGAGTCAGAAAGGAGGCTGCCATGATTAAACTGGGGAGGATTCCTGTGAAGTAACTGCAAGAAGAAAAATCTTAGATTTTAACCACAGCTTCTGGAAATAGATTTAAGAGTGTTGTATGGTGTCCGATTTTTTGTGACTCCATTTGAAGTTTTCTTGACAGAACTACTGAGTGTGGTCTGCTATTTCCTTCTCCAGCTCATTTTACAGAGTAGAAAACAGGTAAATCAAGTGAAGGGACTTGCTCAAAGTGACACAGCTAGTTTCTGAGACCAGATTTTAACCTGGGAGATGTATAAATTACTTCCAAGTCCAGCCCTTTCTCCAGTGTAATACCTAACAGCTTCCATAGATTAAGATTAGTAGGGGGCATCTGGGTGGTTTAGTCTGGACTCAGACTGCCTAGCTATTTGACCCTGGGCAAGTCACTTAATTGCCTAGCCCTTACCACTCTTCTGCCTTGGAACCAATACACAGTATTGATTCCAAGATGGAACTTAAGGGTTTAAAAAAAAGATTAGAAATATAGATGTTCAATTTCCAGTTGTGTCAGACTCTGTGACCGTGTTTGGGGTCTTTGTGGCAAAGATCCTGGAGTGGTTTACCACTTCCTTCTCCAGCTCATTTTGCACATAGGCTTGCATATAGTGGGTACTTAATAAATGTTTATTGATTGATTGAACCAAAGAGAGGAAACTGGTGGATTGAATGTGGATGGGGATCTTCCCATCAGTTGCTGAGCTACATCACCTAGAAGGAGGGGTTTTGAATCCTTGGAAGTTGATGAGATTACCAATTGAAATAGTATGGAGGGAGAAAAGTAGAAAAGAGTAGAGCCCTCATGCAAAGGACACTGAGAAGGAATGACATCTGACAGAACCAGGATAGAGTAATGTTATGAAAACCTAGAGAGAATTGAGTATCATTTTAAAGAGGATTTTTGTTGTTCATTTGGGTCTGACTAATGGTCCCCATTTTGAGTTTTCTTGGCAAAGATCATTTTACAGATGAGGAATGAAGGCAGATAGGGTTAAGTGACTTTGTCCAGAGTCACACAACTAGTGGCTGAGGCTAGATTTGAACTCATGAAGGTGAGTCTTCCTGACTCCAGGCCTGGTGCTCTATCAATTGTGCCATCTAACTAAAGGGTGGTGAGTAGTGTCAGTGGCTGCAGAGAAGTCAAGAAAAGATCATCAGCTTTGAAAGAGAATAATTTTAATTGAAAGATAAGATTGGAAGCTAGACTGTAGAGCAGGGGTCCCCAAACTTTTTACACCAGAGGCCAGTTCACTGTCCCTCAGACCGTTGGAGGACAGGACTATAAAATCCGAACCCTAGCCCTAAAAGGGCAGCAATACACACAGTGCAGAATCCCCTCCCCCAAATCTCCACTCACCATGCTGAAGTCTTCCATTGTGCAGCCACATAATCCTTCAAAGGCCCCATGCAAAGAATTATGTCACCAGAAGTAGAAATGTATGTGAGCGATGCCTTGCTTTGTGGCACTGCCACTTACAGTGCTCCTCTCACTGACCACCAGTGAAAGAGGTGCCCCTTCTGGAAATGCAGTGGTGGCCGGATACATGGCCTCAGGGGGCTGCATGTGGGGAGGGGCGGCAAAGTTTGGGGACCCCTGCTGTAGAGGAAGCAGCTAGGCAGTAGAGTGAATAGAATGTCAGGCCTGGAGTCCAGAGGACCTGGGTTCAGACACTTTCCCTTTTGCCTAGATCTTACTACTCTTCTACCCTGGAACCTATACTTAAAAAAACAAAAGAAAAGAATAGTGAGGAAAGAAATAGAAGCATTGATTGTTGAAAGCCTTCTCCAAGGGTTTAGCCACAAAAGAGAGGAGAAATATTGGATGGTTGCTAGTCAGGATGATGAACTGAGGTTTGGAGATTTTTTTGTTTTTGAGAATGAAGGAGACACAAGTATGTGGTAGAGAATAGTGAAACAGCCAGTAGACTGAGAAAGGGAGCAATCTGCTGGGGATGATAGGATTAAATGAAATCTCTTGTGTGTGCCTGTAAATGGGGTTATCTTTGGCAACCTCTTCTGTGTGAGAAGGGTGAAGGAAAAGAAAATGTTGCAAGACATATTAATGAGATGAGAAAGGAAGAAAGGGATCGCTTGGTGAATGTCCTCATTTTTATCTATTACTTTTTTCTTTTTTTAGTAAAATATGAGTCAAGATTCTCAGATGAGGTGTGGGAGTAGTAGGAAGTCATGATAGGTTGGAGGAGTGAAAAAAGGTTTGGAAGAGCTCCTGTGGTAATTGAGATAATATTGTGGGTAGGGGTGTATAAAAGGATATCCTTGTAGTAGTGAAGGCCTGGTTAAAGTTAACAAATTTTTAGTGGATACAGCATAATTTTGTGATTTTTTTTCTAAAACTTTCATCAGTACATGTGTAAGAAGGAAGGCAGAGGTAGAAATGAAAATTGTCCATTTTCCCCTTGTGAACCTCTTTATCTTTTGATTATATATTTCTTCCTGCTACTCAGATTTGTTTATAATGTCATCCTTTATGCCTAAATCATGTGCCCATTTGGAGCTTATCTTAGTACATGGTGTGACATGTTGATGTAGACCAAATTTCTGCCAGACTGCTTTCTAGTTTTCCCTACAGTTTTTGTTGAATAATTAGTTCTTCCTTCAGTATCTGGAATCTTTGGGTTTATCAAACACTAAGTTATTACTTTGCTCATTTTCTTTCAATGTATTGTGTACCTAACCTTTTCCACTAATCCACCTAGTAAGATATTAGGTCTCCTTTCCCACTTTTTCCCCTTTATATTCTTGACCTTTTGTTCCTCTAGATGCATTGTGGGTTTTTTTTTTCCTAGCTCTATAAAATAATCCTTTGGTAATTTGATTGGTATGGCATTGTATAAGTAAATTAATTTATGTAGTGTTATCATTTTATCATATTGGCTTGGCTTACCCATGAACAACTAGTTAATATTATTCTCCAGTTATTTAGATTCATATTTATTTGTGTAATGAGTGTTTTCTAATTGTATTTATTTATATAGTTCCTATGTGTGTCTTGGTATGTAGACTCTCAAGTATTTTAACTTATCTGTAGTTATTTTAGATATAATTTCTCTTTCTATCTCTTCTTGCTGAATTTTATTGTTAATATGCAGTAATTAAAGCTTCTTGTGCCCAGTATGTACTAAGAATATCTCTTGTTTTTAGTCACCAAACCATTTTAGCCTTTCATTACCACAAGTTACTCAAGCAGATAAGAGTTCACCATTGACATTCATCTCTTCCTTTCTCCATCACTGAATATAGGAATATGGGAACCTAACTACCTCTTCTCAAGGTTATTGTGGTCTGTATTTGGAGCTACGTTCATTCACCCCAGAACTGATTGCCATATATGAAAGCTATTCTTTCTTTTACCCTTTCCATATTCTTATACCTGGAAAAATTTGGTTCCCTCCAGAAGACAGAATGTTACAGAAGTATTGCTATTTTTTTTTTTAGTGTAAGTGGAGCTATTCTTTTTGTCATAGATCTTCTTGAGATGTCTTCCTAGTAGTGAAATCCCTGAGTCAAAGGCTATGGCCATTTAAATCACTTTCTTTGTAGAATTCCAAATTACTTTCCATAATGATCAGACATTTCATAGTTCCACTGTTGGGTTATCTTTCCACCTTCTAATAACTGATTTCCCATCTTTTTTCATCATCATTTTGCTGGATATGCTGTGAAATCTCACAACCGGTTTACATTTCTCTGATTTCCTAATTGACTTTCTCTCCCTGCAAGCCTAAATTCCAGACTTTGACTGCTCAAGCCTCCTCTCCTAATTCCCTGTCTTCTTTCTCTTATCCTAACCTAGAAAATTGAGGACTTCTTCCCAGAAGCTCCCTCTAGGCTCTATTCAACACTTGAAATCATCCCCCATTCATTTCTTCTATATTCCAGATTTCTGAGGAAGAGTTTTTACTCTCAATCTCATCTTCAAGAGATTGCTCCTTTGATTATTCCCATTCCCTTATTTTTAATGTCCCCATCTACTGTAGTATCTTTTATTCTTATACAGTATATAGAATTCCCTTTATATAAATATAAATAAATAATAAAAATAAAATAAAAAATAAATATGAAAATATTTATATTATTTATAGAATTCCCAAAGTCCCTTTGAACTTTGTCTTCTCTTCAAGCTATTGTCTTATTTCTTCTCTTTTCCCTTTCACAAATAGACTCCTATTTAGTCATCTAAAACTTGTATGTTCTATTTCCTTGTCTTCCACTTAGTTTTCAAATTCCTTCCATTTGGCTTCTGGTTCCCAGCACTCAACTAAAACTGTACTTAGCAAGGTAAAAAGCAGCTTGACTGCTGTATCTCTAGCCTCAACCGCCATAATTTCTTTGTCAATTTTGTTTCTATTGGTCATGATTGATCTCTTAATGGATATTTTCTTCTCTCTTGGTTTTGGCAACATATTCTCTCCTGTTTTCTTACCAATCTCATCATTCTTTCTTAGTCTCCTTTGCTGGATCATTTTTCATTTTTCACTCACTTAACATGGGTGTACCCCAGAGCTTTGTCCTGAGTCTTTCCTTTATCACTCTTTAGAGATTTCATCAGCCTGTGTGTTAAAATATTGTGTTTACTATATCTCCTGAAGCCTGACCAGTCACATATTGTCAACTTCTTGTTGGATTTATAATGCATGTTCCCTCAAACTTAACATGTACAAAATATAGCTTATTGTTTTCTTCTTGAAATCTATCCCTCTTCCAAACATCTGTTTCTTCTGAGAGCATCACCTACTTTCCTCCAGTTACCCAGGTTTATGTCTTTGGAGTGATTACTGACTTTTCTCCCTTTCTCATGTTCTATATCAGTTGGTTGCCAAGTCTTATCAAGTACACTTGTATCACATCTGTTAAGCTCTCACCTCTTCACTCATATAACTACCATTCTCATCATTTCTTCCTAGGATTATTATAATGAAATGACCTAACTACTTCGAGATTTTTTTCCTAATCTATCCTTCACAGAGCTGCCAAAATAATATTCTTAAATCACAGATCTGGTCATGTTAGAAATTCTAAAAATACAAACAAAACTCAGAAATCCTCTAATTATTAATCCTCTAATTATTAAATATTAATTAATCTAGTAACTCTTGTTACACAGCATTACAGTTAATAAATAATTATGTGCTTTCTTGCGTCAAAGATGAGAATCAAATAGAACAATGAGATGTAGATATGATGATTATAGGCCTAGTCTCCAGAATATGATTATAGTCATACTATAATTTGATCATAACAGAATATCTACATTATGTTTAGTGCCTGGCACACCTCATTTAGGGAAGACATGGGCAACCAACCTGGAGAGTGTTCAGAAGATGTCAACCAGTAATGGAACCAACCCAATAGAAAGAAACTGTATCTGTTTGGTCTAGAAAAGTGGAGATATGGAGGGAAACAAGATGGTTGTCTTTAGGTGTGAAGAAAAGACTGTCATTGGTTCTGTTTGATCCTACATGGCAGAATTGGGCACAGTGGGCAAAAGTTGCATTTTCAAATTTAGACCCTCAAAATAAGGGAATATTTTCCTAACGATTTGAGCTGTCCTTCTCTGGAGAGGTAATGAGTTGCCATCATTGTAGGACTATAAGTGAAGATTGTATGCTCACTCATCAAGGGTTATTTTTCTGTGGCCTTTGAGGTAGATCCCTTTCAATTTGGACATTATATGATTCTTCTGGTTACTGTGTGAGGTAGACTGGTAATACAGTCTCAGAAGAGATCATTCTGTTAAAAAGAGCCTTCTATGGAGACACAGGTACTGGCAGTTCCCATTTTATCATTTATAAATACTGGTTTGTTTAGAACTAGTCATGCTACTAATAATGTTTTGTTCCTTGGAAACAATGTTTAAAATGCTGGTTAGTTTGCAAGTTGAATTAATTGAATCAGATGTAACTTGTGAGGTGGGTGACCCATTAAGGTTGTTTTTGTTGTTTTTGTTTTTGTTTTTACCTTCTTAACCCCTTACCCTTCTGTCTTATTAATTCTTAAGACAGAAGAGCAGAAGTGATAAGCAGTTAGTTAGGAAGTGATTGAGGCCAGATTTGACCCCAGGACCTCCTGGAGTCTCTAGGCCTTGCTCTCATTCTCTGAGCCTCTTGGTGGATACCCTCCCACCCCTCCCCTCAGCCTTGCCCCCAGTATAGTTTTGATAATCCAAACATGGAGTTCTTTCTTTTAAGGGCTGGTAACAGGTCTAGTAGTGGGAGTAAAAGATATTATCTTACAGAATAGTAGCTATTCTTGTTGGTAGATAATTCCTGCAGATTGGTCCCAATGCCAAGACTCCTCCACTTATATCAATTCTTGTTCCTGTGCTGCAGGAAAGGCAAAGGGTTTTTTTTTTTTTCTTTCTGGATTCAGAAGTGACTTCAACTAGGAGTTTGAAACATCATTTGTTGTTACTCCCCTTCCACCTTCCTTTTGCAATGACTTCCCTGATCTCTGAGATTCCCATCGTGATTTCTGACTTCCTTAAACTCCCTTTTGCTATAATTCACCAGTTTAGGTCTGAGTTCTCCCAATAAGTGCTTCAGACTCATAATGCACTGTCCTTTTCTTTCAGTTAAGCAGCTTTGATCTAACAGGTAGAAGGAAAGCCAGCCATAATAACCCTTTCATTTGTTGTTGTTGTTGTTTTTTCATTCATCAAACATTATCAAACCCCATCTACTATGTGTTTTACAGAATCTTCAGTTATTCTTTGTTTTTGTTTTTTTAGCAATAATAAACCCAAATTATCTTTACCTCCTTTGGATAAAAAGGGACTATCCCCACATCAATTCTATTTTAGTGGTTTCTTAATATTTTGGGGCCTTTACTACTTTATATGACCTGTTACTTCATTTGTGTGAATAATTCCTCTACCCATTGTAGATTGCAACCCTGCTATTCCTACTTTGACCTCATTTCTGTAATTTCATATGTTGACGTTTTGGAGAACAGCCAAACTTAAACATTCCTCTTCTCTCAAGAAATACCAGTTCAGCAGAACAGGTACTGAGGTCAGAGGAACTGTGTTCAAATCCTGACTTTGACATAATTTTTATGTAACCTTTGTCAAGTTACCAACCTTCTTGGGTCTCATTTTCCTCATCCATAAAATAAGGGGCTGGACTCATGACCTCTGAGGTCCCTTCTAGCCTATACTGCTCTGGCCCTTATAACAGGTACACTCCTTGAATAATGGGAAGTACATACAACAAATCAGTATTCACCTTTTCACACTTGTTTAAAGCATTCATCATGGGCACCATGTAATCATGGAGAATGTTTTACAATGGGTAATTTGCTACTCCTTTCCCATTTCTACCATTAAGTAACATTGGTTTTTTCAGCAGCCCTGGAAAAAAGAACAGGTTGATCACCATGGTTACACAGTGAAATCTTGTTCAGTTTTTAAATCATGTTGAAGTATTCAATAATAAAGTCAGGGGAAAAGTACAAGAAGAGTACCAGGAACCTCCAGACATTTCCCCTCTTTATCATTCATCCAAATGCCCTGGAAGGCAGGAAATGATTACCTGTATTGATGTTATAGTGGAAAGAACACTTGCTGTGGAGTCAGAGGACCTGGGTTCAAATCCCATTTCTGATTCTTACTACTTACATGATTGAGGAAATAGGCTTGTTTCCTCATCCAAAAATGGAAGGAGGTAGTATTTTGTCATTGATACGGAATCATTTCAGTCATGTTCTGACTTTTCTGGGGCTCCATTTGAGGTTTTCTTGGCAAAGATACTGGAGTAGTTTGCCATTTCCTTCTTAAACTCATTTTATAGATGAGGAAACTGAAGCAAGCAGAATTTTAAGTGATTTAGGGTCACATGGCTAATAAGTATCTGTTTTGTTCTTTCCTTTTATCCACAAATTATTGCAATCTTAAAGTCGATTATGTTCTGTGAGATTTAAAATGGTTGAGGTCTTAAACTGTAGTGATTAAAATAGTGGAAGATATAAATTGTGATAGATATAAGAGAGGGTGAGTAAATTTGACCGCAGAAATATGTTTCACTACAGTGTCTTGGGTTTTAAAATCAAATATAAGGTGGTCGCCAGGGAAATATTCCCAATTATTCAAATACCCAAGTCAATTGGGTTTTATAGAGGATTTTAATTAACAATACAATGAATAATCAAAGAAAGAGAGAGAGAGTAAGAAAGGAATAAGTATGAAGGGCCTTAAGCCAATATGGCCTAGACCTGAGTCTTAAAGAGAAATCAGTCAGTTTTTTAACACTCACCACAAGGTCTGACTAAACAAGGATTCTAGTAACACCAGGCCAGCATCCTTCCTCAAAGAGTCTTCCAGCCAGAGATTGTTTCAAAGGGCCTCTCTCAAGAGCCTCCAGAGCTCCTACCCCAGAGGGACAGAGCCCCTCAGAGGAGCTCCTCAAGGAGCTCTCCTTCAGAATGAGAGTCGGAAATCGAGAACCCTGAATGAGATCCAAGTTCTTATTTTTAAGGGCAAAATCTCCTCTGTCACCTCCCCTAAGTCCTTACATCTACCAATCACTGTAGATGTTTCTAAAGGACCGCCCATTTTGAATTCACAGCTGAGTAGTTTTAATCTCTTTAGTAAGTCAGGAAAAAATGCTGCTGTGTTGACAAATTTCATTAAGAAAAAACCTCTGAATAAGTTATCACCCTTTTAGGTTTTAGTAGTTTACAAGTTGCCCCACCTTTATAGGTACTTAGTATCCCATTGTATCAATTCTAAAACAGTCATGACTCAAAGAACTTCCTGTCCCTTCCATAAGCATGGATCAAAGTACTTTCATTGTTTAGCAAGCAGTTTTCTGTCCTAAAGCAGTTTTAAGTAGGGTGGAGCAGGGACACTCCCATAGCTAGGAGCCCCCACACTCAAGTAGAGTTCTCACCATCTGCTAGGGAGTTTTTTTAAGTAGAAGATTCTCCAATGGGGGAAACCCCTAACATTCATAAGTCTGAGAAATTTTGAGGTTTACAGTTCCCATAATTCTTTTGGGGAAACTGGTTTCCCAATAGGATCACAAGGGAGGGGGTGGGTATATAAATGAAGATTTTTGAGCCTTTGGATTTCATCCCCCAGAAGTCCCTTAGTATTTTCCAAAATTCCCTTTTCCAGTGTCCCTGCATTTTGTGATTGTATTTAAGTGGCTATAATTCTTCCCTCCTGCTCTTTTTGGTTCTGAATTCAGGCAGTTCTTTTGCCGTAGTTATTATTAATAAAACTTTTAAAATATAATACTTAGTTATTGAATATTAATTTAAAAACTCACATTTTGGTGACCACGAAGGGACTCGAACCCACAATTCCCAGCTATTCTTCCCTTTTTCCTCTCATTTCTCTAGTCTTCCTCAGACCCAGCCTGGTGCTCTCTATCCATCCCTCTGCTTAGCTCCCCATAATCTAATGTCTTTGTAATTCTAACTGGAGCCTGACTTTACTCCCCAGAGTACCAAAGTCCTCCTAATGTCTTCCTTTATAAGAGTAGAACTAAACATTTTTTCCTAACCTTTACCTTCTGACTTAGAATCAATACTAATTATCCATTCTAATGCAGAATAGCAAATAAGGGTTGGCTGGTTGGGGTTCAGTGATTTGCTCAGGGTCACGTAGCCAGGAATTGCCTATGGCTAGGTTCTAAATCCATTAAGCCACCCAGAACTGGACTTTTCTGCCCCCTCCACTCCACTTTGTTGCCCTGCCTGGTTTTAACTCCTGGACCAAGATGTCCCAGGGCTAGGTACCCTAGTTTCCCTCCCATCATTCTTGCCTCTTTTTGTGAATTTTTATTACTCCTACCAGGCTTGGCACATAGTAGGGTTGTAATTTATTTATTGGATTTCACTTCCCTGAATCTATTTCCTTCTCTGTAAAACAAAGGAATGGTACTAGATAACCCTTCCAGCCCTGATCCTCTGACTCATCCACTCCTGGATATGCTCAGAATTGAGTATGTGATTAAAGCCACCATACTTAAGTAGGAATCCTTATGTAGGCAGGTGCCATAATTTAGGTTTACTGACAGTAATATTGGTATACAGGAGTTTCTTTAGAGAAAATGAAAGCTGTCTGGGTATGTTGGCATTGGGCTTATTTGTATTGTTGAGATTTGAGGTTCATTTCTATAATTGCAGAATAGTCCAAATTCAGGATTTTCTCTAGAAATATTGATTTTACTTGGATATTTGGAAGATCTATAACTTTGTCCTTTTACAGTGGAGTCCAACCCCTCAAGGGCTGCCATGGCTCAAAAATTCATCACCTGGTGGCCTATCTTGGGGCCATGACCATGTAAGCAGCTTCTAGGCAGAATCTGTTGTCTAATACTTTTCCAGCTTGATTGGACCTTCTATTACCTAGTCGAATGAAGCTATAAGATTATTCCTGTGCAATGATGAGGATTTAAAGGAGAACATGAATAGAAAAATAAGAAGTTGGTACCCCTTGTGCCCTAGGGGCTTGACCTCCTTCCCCCCCCCCCCCCCCAATCTCCTTCCACCTCCAGTGTCCTTAGGCCTCCACTACTTTGGGACCAACCCTCTGCATTGGCAGGTTTGGACTGGTCTCATTGTCTGCCTCCCCTTTTCTCCTCAGTAGTTTCTTGATAAACTTTATTTGTTAGCTTTCAATGAGAGAAAAAAAGTTTTGTTTTCTTTGCTGAAAAAAAGGAGCATAGTTCCAAGGAAGGAAACTTGGTTTGCTAGACCATCTAGTCTTTGAATCCACTGACTTATTCCCCCTTCCTACTTTCCTTTTCATCTGGGCCATGTCACATGTATTAATTTTTGTCAGAATTCTGACCTACCACTTTCCAGAGCAGTAGAAATGGGTTAAACCATAGCAGAATACAGTTGTATATTCTAATAAAATAAACCAGCATAAAATGATTTTTAGATTTTTTTCCATTTTTAAGCATGGTTTAGAATGCTTAAGAATGGTTTTCCTTTTCTCAGCCAGACAGGTCTATAACTTTTATGTCTCTTTATAGGTTATGGGGCTTGGAGCACTGGAACTGCTAATGCTCAAGGTGAGTTTTTCTTGCTTGGGTGAAATTTGAGGGTTTGGGTTTGGGGTTTTTTTGTTTGTTTGTTTTTTTTTTACAGATATACTTTTGGTCTGGATATCATTGAAGTGCCTGGCCAGATATTTAGCAAATATAGCTTCTACTTGTTTAAAGCCTGCTTTTTTTTTTCAGAGTAATGACATATGTTCTTAAGTGTTATATGTTGTGGGTAACTTGTTTTTAATTGTTCGTATTCTTTTCTTGCGGAGAATCGAGATAACTTTATTTTCTTGATGGTGTTCTATGTATTCTTTATAATGTTACTTGGTTTTTCCGTGGTCAGTTTTTTAGCAAACTGGGTTTGACAAGGTAGTATTTCATGAAGTGTCCCCTATGCCTAGAAAATTTCTTCAGTGCTTTGTGTAATGCTCTTTCTGTTAAGTTAGGGAAATGTTTTCTTCCTTCACTTATCTCCAGAAATAAAAACAATATATAATGTTGTTAGCAGCTACTGATTTTTTTTTCCGTTGTGAAAAATTGTTCATCTGCTCTGCTTGTGAGCCTCCAGTCCAACTGCCTGGAGGAGCTGGGAAGTAGCCTAAAACATGAGCTCAAACTTGACAAGCTTTTTGGTAAGCCTGCATGATTTTATGAGAAGCATAGTTAAAATTTCTACATGCTTTTTCCAGCTTTAGTAAATGACATGATGATGATATTTCTTTTTGCCCTGAAGTGCCATTCCTTATTGGGAACTTCTGGCAACTGAACTTGGATGCTGTTCCTGTCATACCTTTATGAAAGTAAAATGCATATATATTATTGTTTTGTAAAATGTATTTTCTTATAACTGTTTTGAAAGCAAAGGTTTTGTGTATTTTTTCCCCCACTTCCTTTAAGGTACATATGGGACCAGTGCAGCCAACTGGCAAGGTATGTGTTTATGATTATGTCTCTGGGAGTTCCTTCCATGAATTTTTTAACTTTAGCTTTGGTCTTGAGAGCTAATGCTAGAGCTGTAGTTGGGACCTGGGTTTCAGGGAAGAATCATGTGCTACTATAGTTCTTAGGATCACAGATTGAGAAACGAAGTGACCTTGGGGAATCATTACCTCACTCCATATATAGATAAGGAAACAGGCCTGCACAGGTTCCATTTTGCCTACTTTCTTCAAATGAGCTAAGATTCAAACTGATGGCCTCTAATTTCATTGTTCTTTTCAAAGTATCCCACTAAATAGGTCTTTGAGCCAATCCACATGTGTGGGATGACTAAATCAACTGGGGCCTAAGCCCTTTAAGTGTAATAAGATAGAAATGGAGGTGATCCTCCATATGTATTTTTTCTACATTCCTTTGAGTAATGGGCATAAGTTGAATTGTAAGGATTTGATTGGTAATTCTTGCTTGTTTTGATCCTTGGAGACCTATCTTCAAATATAGCATAGTCCTCAAGGCCTCCGAAGAGAGGGGAAGATAATGGGGAAATTTCAAGTAGGAATTATTTTTACTGTGTTTTCTTAACTTTGATTTCTTTAGGATAACATAAAAAACCTAAAGGATAGCTGTCTTGGGAGCATTGTACAGCATGTATCTGTGTGTGTGTGTGTGTGTGTGTGTAGTGCCAGATTATATCTATAGGAGAATCTTTCCCTAGGCTACTAAGTAGGCTAAAAAATGAGAAATAGCACTGTTGGAGTTCAGTTACAGAAAGACCTACGGTCTATCTTTGCTTAGTCAGCTCCTTTTTAATTGTCCCTTACTGTTCTGATGATCCTCTATGCTTCATGGAATGAATAATAATTCCTGAGTCCCTTATTGCTGAATAAGAACTCTCTGTAGAACTTGGCTACTTAGCTGTTTTCTTATATCTCAGAGTGTGTGAGTTCTTTTGAATTATCCCTATTTCATCCCCCACTGCAAAGCCCAGCTCATCTATCTGAAGCAAAGACCAGCCTTATGGTTGTTGAGTTCTCATTTTGATGTTTTCTTTTTCCATTAGGCTATGAAGGTTATAATTATTATGGTGCCCAGAACACTGGTGTTACCCCTGGGGCTACCTATAACTATAGTACAGCTTCATGGGAGGCTGCCAAGACAGACAACACGAGCCTTGGAGATGGGAGTACTACTATGCAGATTGCCACCTATGGGACAGAGACTGGCACTGATAATTCTGATTCCCTCATTGCCAAGATCAACCAACGCTTGGACATGATGTCGAAAGAAGGAAGCAGGGGCGGGGCCGGCAGCAGTGGGGAGGGCATGGAAGACCAGGAGAGGTGATTAATGGATTTCTTATTCAAGAAGTAGTGCTAGCATTTGCCAATTACATCAATACAAAAATCACAGCTTGCATTTCCTCTTGGGAATGGGAGGGTCCATTGTTCTCAAACCCGGTTTTGTGTTCCTCAAGCCTTCTTCTGTTTGTAGTAAGCGAATTGAGACCATCTGACAGTGTATAAGCATTTTAAGCAGGTCTGTGTTAAAGATTTGTTAACTCTAGATGTGGCTTAACTTTTGACTGATGCCTAATCTACATCTAAAATTCTTAGCCTTGGATTCTGAGTCTAATAATATATTCATTAATGTCTCTACTATACACCAAAGCCAGATTCACTGGAATACCACTTGCTTCTGCCCTTGTCAGTTGAAGAAACTAACAAATTGAGCATGTCGAGTGTGAGGTTTGGGGGTGCCTGTGTGTCAAGTATTTTGGCTAGTAGACATGATTTATTTTATGAAGGACAAATCTATTTTTTGTTGAGCTCTCAAGTAGCCACAAGCAGTGGGTAATGAAAACATCCCATTTAGAAAGAGACTCATGCTTCATGTTGTGATATTGGCATATACCATGATATGGCCAACTTTCATTTTCTCTGAGCATTCTATTTAGTGGGACTAATTATTGACCTGGCTCTGTGCTTGTTCTTTAGCTCTTTCAGATTTGAGTCTTTTGACTCATACAACTCCAGGGCTTCGATGACTGATCACAATCTCTACCGCTCAAGTTACAATTATGATTATGACCTCAGACCTGATCAGAATGATGGCTTTGGCAGTCAGTATGATGACCACCAAGACCTGTCTCACAACCGAGCATCTCTCTATGGCATTGTTCAGGAAAAGTGTCAGAATCAGTTCCGGGATCGGGGTCATCCCAACACCTTTATGCGCAATGACCACTTCATGCCATCCTCAAGCTCAGAGCGTTTATCTGCTCGATGGAATGAGTTAAACTATATGGGTGGAAGGGGAATGGGAGGTCCCTGCCCCAACAGACTGCCTTCTTTGTTTTCACAAGCTGTGGTCCCTGATTATGGCATGATGGGGATGCAAGGAATGAGCAGGTTTAGCAACATGCCTTATGGATGTGGCAGATCAAGGAACAGAATGAGAGACCGGGTGAGTTCTATGCTTACTAATCATTATCAGTTACTTAATGATTGTCAATTAGACCTTGTTTTTTTCTTTTTCTCATATGATCCTAGTTTCTTGCTTCGCTTTTTTTTTTCTTTGTTGGTTTTGCTGGTTAGTTGAACAGTACCATTAAAATTTATTTATGTTTTTAGTCCAGAAGAAGGGGGTTTAATCACTCTGGACAAGATGGCATGAGCAAGAAACGCAAGCAGTCCCAAAGTGGTGAAGAACCAGACTACAAGCAGGCCCGGACAGACAGTGAAGGAGATGATTCAGATAATGGTAAGTTCCAGAACTCTATGATGGTATAGATGCCTTGCCTTTTTTATTTATTGTCTTATTTTTTAAATTTAATTTATGTTAAAGTATTTTTAAATTTTTGAAAATAAACACTATCAAAATAAGCATTTATCTAAATACAGCAGAACACAAAATGAAGATTGTATATCAAACCATGAATCTCCATTTCATAGTGCTTACTTTAAAAAAAAACAAACTATATAATAAATTCCATACACATTACTTTCTTTTGTGTGTGTCTTCTTTAAAAAAAAAAAAAACTTTTCTCAGTTACATGTAGAAACAATTTTTGACAATTGTTTTCTGACATTTTAGAATTTGTATTTTTTTCCCTCCTTTCTCCCTTTACCCCCCCAGGCAGTATGTAGTCTGATATAGGTTATATTAGTACTTTCATGCAGTATATATTTCCATATTGCTTATGTTGTGGTAGAAAACACATCATATATACAATAAAAATATCATAAAGAAAATAAAGTGGAAGATGGCATGCTTTGATCTACACTCAGGCTCCAACAGTTAATTCTTTGGCTTATTCATATTACTTTCAAAATTATCCTGCTTGACTACTTGTTTTTCTAAATTTCCTTCTGTTCTCTTCTGTATAATTAAAAAAAGAATGTTTTCAGCAGCTCCCTTTTTTTAGTGTCACTTTTACTAATATCAACCTGACCCTTTGTCCTAATTGAAAACCAGAAGGGGGGGTAAAATAATAGTTGTAACAAATAAATAAAGTCAAGCAAAATGAATCCACTTAGTGGCCATGTTTAAAAATGTCTCTTTGTACTTTGTATCTCTCTCTATCAAGGAATGGCTCATTTGGATATGTGGTTGGTTGTCGCTTTGCTCAGGGCCCTTTCAGAATTGTTTTTCTTTATGATGCTGTAGCCTTGATATAAATTAATCTGATTCTGCTCACTTGATGTTACATCAGTTATATTGGATTATTTTTTCAGATCATTTCTTTCATTACATTCCTAGCTTTCTCCTAGTTGATGAGTATCCCCATTAGATTCTGGCTGTTTTTCTTTCAAGCCACCACATCCCCCCACCCCCTCTTTCTTGCAGTTATCACCTTCCTGTTTCATCTTCCCTCTTTAACTCCCTAGTCTCTGGCTACACTTGTTTCCATATTATTTGAGATATTTCTATATCAAATTCTGTGTGTATGTGTGTTTTCAATCTTGTCTGTTTCAGCTGAGTGAGGTTCATCTGATGCTTAGTCCCTTCTCCCTTTTCCCCTACTTCCTTTCACACATTCTAGTTGTACTACCTTCTTCCACTCTTTTATTTTCATGTATTCCTCCCTTCTTTTGCCCTTTCTACTACCCCCAGAAGACTTATCAGTTCGCTCTCCAAAACCTGTTCTTTTTTAATTCCCTTAGAACCCATCAGAATTTCTGCTCAGCACATAGTAGATTGATTGAAGGGATGCTTCTTTATCTCCAATTAGAATGTTAGCACTACATCATCATACCGCTTAAATTGATCAAATAAATTTGCTATTCTGGCTCTCTGTGTACTCATATTTATGTGTCCAGATTCTTACTCAGCTCTGTTCTTTTCATCAGAAATACTTGATGCTGTTCTTTCCTATCAACTTCTGCTCCCCCTTTTCCCCCTATGTGATTATACTTAGTTTTGCCTTTTGGAAAATTGTCTTCCAGGATATCTTGTTTATAGAAACTGCCAGGTATTGTATAGGATTGTAGTTTTTGCTGTACAAGCAAAGAATGTTCTTACTCCTTGGGGATTAGGGGCATGGCACCCCTGTGATCTGGAAAATCCACATAAAATTTTTTGGCTTTCACATTCTTTTTACTTTATCATTTAAAAAGAAATTGTGTGTACTTATGATATTAAAAGATAAATTGTGTAATATTATACAACTATGTATTTTGTGCATTTCTGATCTTCTAAACTTTTTCTCTGTTATCTTTAACCATCACAATTATTTAGGTTTTTTAATATACATTTTAACTTCAGGTATTCATATAATCCTTGTGGAAAACTCCTTTTTTCCCCCTTCTGATTCTCTGCATCTAATTTCTCTGGGGTAATTGTGTTCTTCCAGGCTCATTTTTGCAAAATCTCTAGACTTACAAAATTTTGTGCTGGTTGGTGTTATCTGTGTTTTATTGATGTCTCCAGCCTCAAGTCCTGAATTATGGTTTTGTGAGCTGGAGCCAGGCTCTTTCCTTGATTGCACTTGTGGTTGAAGTGGTAGGTCAGTTCTTGTTTGGTCTTGCTGAGATTCCTGAGTTCACTCTGGGGCATTCCTAGACATTAGGGGTTAAGGATTCTAGGCCATCCCAGTCTGAGTGCTGTCTCTTAACCTCATCGATCTTTCAGTATTTCTCTAAATACAAGTTGCCAAGAAGGTGCTGGCCTGCTCATTGTTCTAATGCAGCTGATATATAGGGAATTGTTTTGAGTTTATCAAGATTTTCACTCTTGCTTGTGCCAGATTTTTCACCAAGGAGAAAGTGGTGCAACACAGAGGGAGGGCAGTGCATCAGGTAAGCGCACCAGCAAATAGTGGGACTTGTGGGAAAAAGATGTCTGGCTCTGACTAGGGGAAAGTACTGTAATGGTCATTTTCCTTAGCCCAGGATTCAATGAAAGCTGCTAGACAATGGGAAAATGTAACACTTGGGCCAGCAAGAGGTGGGGCCATAGAGAGGCAAACATAGATGATAGGAAGGGAAAACTGGAAAACCCTTAAGAGATGCTACTTTGACCTCTGCTAGCCCTGAGCCTTCTGCTCTGGAAAAAGCCTAGCCAGAGTGCAGCATTTTCATTGGAATGAGAATGGGCCAGATGGGTGGAATTTATTCTTCAGAGAACCTACAGAATAGGCTCCTTTAAAGAACTTCCATTTTCAGCCATAGAGGGATACCACCTCTCCTCTGCCCCATATGACATAGTGGCTAGCTTTTGTCAGTGATCCATTTCCCAAGGTGGAGCATCCTTATGTCAAGGCTTTAGTAGGCTTCCCCAAGACCAGATTTGAGTGTTTTTATTGTGTGATTTTGCGTAGTTGTACAAGTACAATATTAAGTGTGTGTGTGTGTGTGTGTGTGTGTGTGTGTGTAATGTATTTATTAAGTGTGTCATATAACATGTTATAGCAGAACTGTTTGTATATATGTCCTTCTGAAGAGTTGCTAAAGTAATAATTATCAAAGACAGTTTTTATAGACTCAAATCATTGAGCTGACCAAATACATGGATCATTAAAGACCACTATCGGTATCTTCCCAAGATGGTTCCCATTCTAGTATACATTTACAGGAGCTATTCTATTTGACTTTTCATTCTCCTTTCATTAGCATAAGATATATATAATATGCAGCACATGTATAGGTCCAAGACTGAGTTAGAAAACATTTCAGTGTTTTTGCATTTGCATAGCTGCACTTCACAAAATTACACCACCATTATGTTCTGGGAAATGTGGAATATTTAATGGCAACCACGAGGCACATAAACAATAGAATTACTGAATCAGTAGAGTAACTGTAATCAAATACTACATGGCTCAGTGGACAGAGCATTGGACTTAGAATCAGGAAGATTCATCTTTATTCATTCAAATCCAACCTCAGACACTTCATAACTGTGTGACCCTTGAGCAAGTCACTTGACCCTATTTATTTGCCTCAGTAAAATAAGCCAATGAAGGAATTGACAAACCATTGCAGTATATTGCCCCCCCCCCCCCCAATGTCAAAAGAGGCCACAGAGATTGGCCGATGCTTCTTGGACAAAAACAGAGGCTACAAAGCCAGGCCTCCAACTCTTGGTTCAGGTCTAGGTCAAACCAAATCTAGGGCAGTCAGCAAGATCTGGAGAGATGAAAACCTGAAGCCTAATCCTGGGCTGCCATTCTTGTAGAGTCTACAATGTGGACTATTGAAAGGGATAGGGGAAGGGGACTGGAAATTACTACCAGCAGGTAAGAGAGACCAAAAGCATGTCAAGTGCCATACTCTAGAAGGTCACCCTGCAACCTTTAATCAGACTCATTCATGATCTTCCATAGACCCCCTCCATCCAAACAAGACGACAAAACCTCTAGCCAAGCTTTTTCCTAAATCAAAAAGGTTTGACTTTTTTTTTTAAGCTGTTTGAAAAGCAATGTAGCATAGGGCAGGTAGGTGGCTAGAGATCCAGGCCTCGTGAGAGAAAGTACTAGATTCAAATCTGGCCTCAAATACTTCCTAGCTATGTGACCCTGGAGAAGTCACTTAATCACTTCAGTTTCCGTATTTGTAAAATGAAGATATATCATCTATATTGGTTTTTTCAAATGAGATATTCATACAGTATAAACCTTAAGCACTATATAAATGGTAGTTATTTTAATTATCTTTCACTAACACAATTCCTCCTAGTTCTTTATAAGCAACGTTATCAAATCGATAAAAAAGACATTCTTGACATTGTGCAGGGAGAAATAATTCTTTAAATTAAAACAACTACTTTATTCAAATCTCTGTAATGACCAAAATCTTTTATGTTAATGGTCTCTTAATGTTATCATTCCATTGCATACAAAAGCTTTTCATTTTCATTTAACCAAAAGGACTAAAAAAAAGTCCTTTAGGTACCTTTTAGAGCCTTCCTTCTCCAACAATGATAACTTTGAGCATCTCTTCTTGATATTAATGCCATCTGTGTCACCCTTTAAAAAAAAATTAATAATGCTCTTTTTTTCTAGATCAAACCTGTTTCAGGTCATTCCTCTGGTGGATCAGTTTGATATTTATACAAAATGAAACACTCAAAGGTCATACAACTCTTAACAAAAGATTTACTTAACCATAGCAGAAAGATAGGCATTGAGGACACCTCAAGTTGATTCAGTTGAGTGGAGCTCCCTTGCCTGTCAGGCCTGTCATGGGCTACCAGCCAAGAATCAGAGAGGGTCTGGAGCTCTTCATGACTTTTGTACTCAGGCAACCAGGAAGTGATGCAGCATTGCTGCTGCCACAAAAAATGTTGCTATATTTTGATATATAAGATATTTCTTTCTGTCTTTGGCCTTCTTTGAGCATATACCCAGCAGTGGGATCTTTAGGTCAAAAGGTCTCATTCTTTTTTTTTTTTAAACCCTTACCTTCCGTCTTGGAGTCAATACTGTGTATTGGTTCCAAGGCAGAAGAGTGGTAAGGGCTAGGCAATGGGGGTCAAGTGACTTGCCCAGGGTCACATAGCTGGGAAGTGTCTGAGGCCAGATTTGAATCTAAGATCTCTAGGCCTGTCTCTCAATCCACTGAGCTACCCAGCTGCCCCCTCGAAAGGTCATTCTTGCATAATTCAAGGTAATTTTCTAAAATGGTTGGAGTAATTCACAGTGCCATCAACAATGTATTAGTTTGCCTGTCTTTCCCCAACCCCTGAAGTACTGGTTATTTCTGTTCTTTTGCCACATTATTTTGTATTTTTCTTATTGCTAACTTAAATGAAAAATATATTAACCCATTATACTATGAGTTAGGTACTATGCTAAGGGTTGGGAAGTTTAAATGGGTGGGGAGAAAACTTCTATAGGAAAGGGATGGTCAAGGATGTATGAAATCACAAGGATGGTAAATAGAATTTTCAGTCAGTGTGTTGACATGCCCTTTCCAAAAGCAGTGAAAGTATTTATCTGATCCCAGAGTCAGAGTTGAACAGCAGAAGGCAGGGAAAGAGGGAATTTGATGCAAGTGAGCTGGTAAGTCAAGGTCTATTAGTTGGGTCTATTAGCTAGATATACCCTCTCCAATTAATAATGACTCCTTTTAAGTGTGTTTTTTTAACACTTAGCCAATGGGGAATAGTTCTTAGTTTTTGTTTCCTGGGTTATTTTGCCTATTAGACCCTTATTAGAAATAAGGACCCTCCTTTATGCAGATTCTTTTCCTTATCCATAGTTCCATAGATTCTATTCAGTTTCATTTATTTTAAAATTATTTTATCTTTTGTGATTGCCTCTTTCATGTCTGGTCAAGAACTCTCAACCTAGTAAGAGCTAAAAAGGGACCAAATTGGGGGCAGCTGGGTTGCACAGAGGATAAGAGATCTAGACCTGGTGTCAGTAAGAGCTGGGTTCAAGTGTGGCCACAGACATTTCCTAGCTCTGTGTGACCCTGGGCAAGTCACTTAACCCTATTTGTCTAGTCCTTTCCCTTTTGTCCTAGACTTGTTACTAGGAGAGAAAATAAGGGAACTGGGTTTTTTTTTTTGTTTGTTTTTAATGAAAGTTATCAGATCTCGTTCTTTTCTAGTTTTTAGTAATATTTGATTACATTCATGTCCTATAACCTCATTTTTGCCAGAATTACTTTCCTGCTTTTTCAGCAATTCATACCAAATAGAACATTTTTCCTCAAGTACATATCTCTTTCTCAAATCTAAATTCTTTGGTAATTTCTTTATTAAATCAATCTCAGCATCATTTAACAACTCTTCCTTTCTCATTGGAATTGTGTGACTTTGGAATTTTTTTCATAATTTAATCCCGCACCTCACTTACATATAAAAAAAAATTTCCAACATTTTTGAAAGAATATTGAGTCTTGAATTCTCTCTCTCTCCCTCTCCACCCCTCCCCCAACCCTTCCCCTTGAGATGGTAAGCAATCTCAGAATAGATTTTACAATGCAATCATGTGTAACATTTTTTGGAATTTCATTTTTGAGACCTTTCCATACTGCCTAGGCTTGCTTTCCTATATAAGATTCCACCTACTATTGCCCTGAACCTTTGAAATCTGCTCTCCCAAAATCAGATCTTGAGTTTAGATTATACCCCACTTTTCATCTCAGCCATAAATTCTAAGGTGGTATGATCATAAAAGTAACTATATATAAATATATATATATATATACATATATATATATATATAATATAAATTACTTTAATTTCTATCCTGCCAGCTAATTTCTTTTTGTTGATGAGAATCAGATCCGGAAGAGTACCTGAAGTTATTTATTAAAAAAAGAAATTGGCAGCTGAGTAACTCAGTGAATTGAGAGACAAAGCTCAGAGATGGGGGTCCTGGGTTCAAATTTGACCTCAGAGACTTCCCAGCTATGTGATCCTGGGCAGATCACTTAACCCTCATTGCTCAGACTGTACCACTCTTCTGTCTTAGAACCAATACACAGTATTGATTCTAACATGGAAGGTAAGGATTTAAAAAAACAAACAAGAAACTGTTAGTAACTCTTTTTTTTTGAGCAGTGAGAAAGCATGCCAAAAGATGTCCTAATAATCTGTTCCCCTCTCTACTGTTTCATATCTTTTTTCTCATACTTGTAATCTGAACTACTTCTGGTTAAGTGATCTCCAGTGTATTTCACAGATGATAATCCTTTTGCCTTTACCTCCACTACTTTTCATCCAAATGCCCTCTACCGTTTCTCTCCTGATTCCAATTTTCTCAAGTAAATATCTTTATTATACATTGTCATTCTCTCCAATTTTGCCCATTCTTTTCCTTTAGAAAATGTAGGTGCTTCCAGAGACATAGTTCCAGTCATGGGTCCCTATCCCACCAAGTCTCAGTGATATTTAGGATATCAAATTTGTCGATTTCTATTAATATTTCTAGAAGCTCCTTGCAAGCGGAAATTGCTTCATTGTATCTGTATTCCAAGCATTGTGCATAACCTGTAGAACATAGTAGGTATTTATAAATGTTGATATGTTACATGTAAACTTCTTAAACCATGGAATTTAGTGGTGGTCCTTTTTTGAAATTTGATTCCTTTGTATGTGGGTCTCCTGCTAGTTTCCCTACATTATAGATACATTGTATTATATACATACATATGTATAAACAGACATTTTTCACCATCTCTTTTAGTTTAAAATCGTGATTTCATCTGCAAGTTTTTAAGCAAATACATTCTTTAAAAAGCAAAAATTGTGCTATTCTTTCTTTGTATAGCACTTTCATTTCTAAATATTTCCTTCCCCACCCTATAGCAAGCTATCCTATCCCTTGTATCATAGGATAAAAAACAAAATTTTTTTTTAAAGATAGCCCAATAATATATATGTTCTATATATATAGAAAGGAGAGAGGTACATTTTGTTTTCATCTCTTAACCTGGGCCAGGCTTGGACATTATAATTACAGTGTTTGTTACTCTTTATATCCACATTATTGTGATCATTGTGTATATTTTCCAGTTTTTGTTGCCTTCACTTGCATTAACTCCTAAGTCTTCCCATGCTTCACTGAATTGTTCATAGTATTCTATCTTATGGCACAGTAGTATTCCATTACATTCATATGCCAGATTGTTTAACCATTCCCCATTTGATGGGAAGGTAGCCTTGCAAATAAGCATTTTATGTAGCATCTGGTATGTGCCAGATGTTATGCTAAACTTTGCAGATATCTCATTTTATCCTCACAACAACCCTGTGAGGTAGGTGCTATTGTCCCTGGTTTACAGTTAAGGAAATTGAGGCAAACAAAAGTCAAGTGACTTGCCCAGTTCTCATATCTGGAAGTACCTGAAGCTTGATTTGAACTCAAGTCTTCCTGACTCCAAGCTTAGTACTCTACTCACTTTACCAACTCTCTGCCATTTGATAGGTACCTCCTTTGTTTCCGGTTCTTTGGGCAAGTATATTCTTACCTTATTATGTGACACACTTCATCCTTGGGCAGGAGCCCATCATTACTATAATTCAACTAATGGTCCAGAAATCCAGATCCCATTTTCAGATATGGCCTTTTTCATTAGCTATTGCTCCCTCTATCTGCCTTTGTGTTTTGAAATCTTTGCTTTGATAAGTTTTCTGTTTCTTTCCTAGTTCTTTAATCTCATTCATGACATTCTGGCAGCAGCATCTGTGCCCACATACATAGCCAGAAGAAAGTTATGGTCCTTTGGTTTGATTAGCTTTGGAAGAGTCTGTTTCACTTGCTAGCTACATGCCAGCATACAGACTTTGTTGTGTATTCCCTAAGACTGCTTAGAAAGCATTTACTATTCCCCACTGCTGATCTCTTATAGGTGCTTCCTGACTATTCTCTTAATTGATAACACTTATGAATTTGTATCATTTGGAGGACAAGCATCTGCTTCCTACTCTGAAGGTTCAGCCTTCTCTTTGGCAAAAGTCTCACATTCTCTGTCTCTATTTCAACTAATCGTACTTTTTCTTATGTCTCCTTCGGAGTCCCATGATTTTGTTGGTGTGGGTACTCCTTCCACCACAGCCTGCAACTCATTCACATCTTTGTAAAAGTTTTGTGAAATGCCATCACAGAAGATCACTTTACGACTCCCCTTCTGTTTTTGTCATTCCAGATTTAACTTAGCTGCTACTTGAGTGACAGATACATAGTGTGCCATCAAACCCATATAAATCCAGTTTGACAGTAATTTCCAGAACTTATTTTCTACTAGCATAATCTTTGAAAGCCCACGGCTACTTTATTTTCTACATTCTTTTAAATACGTATTTGCATACACTTTCTTTGACAATGTGATGAGAATTATCATCTAATACCATATAGGGAACATGTGAAAGCAAAGCAGAATTCAGTGTTTGGTTGGAAAGAATTAAAATTCTTGACTCCATGTTGACTCTTTTCTTTGTGTCTGGCAGATGGTGGAGATGGTGATTACCAGTTGGAAGATGAAGGCAACAGGGGTGTAAGTGAGCTTTATAGATCTTCTGTTTTTCCACCTCTATCTTCCAATTTCTCTTAGTTCTTGCCTCTATTCTTATTGGTTTTCACAAAGAGAAAGGACCAGCTATTGGTGTAGACTTCATTTCATCTCACTTCCTAAGGATTTATTTGTAGAAATAAATCTATGAGTGGACCTAATCCAACCTTTCAGGATAAATTAGATTCTAAAGATTCGCTTCAAGTTTATAGGCTTCAGCGTCATCATTGTTATGTAAAAATTTAAGAAAGAAACTATTGAAGGAACAATGCATTATGCATCAAGCATTAAAATTAGTGTGACTAAACTATATTTTCTCTTTTCACTAATTTCTTACTTGCTACATTTCTATCTCTTTTAGTCCAGAACTATATATTTTCTGTAGATTACTAATTGTCACCTTAATCTTTCTTTTCTGTAGCTGTTATGTTTATGTTCATTACTTTTCTAAGGGATTAACATAAGGAACTAGGATCTTCTTAGATAGCTTTTTTGAATATGTCTTTTGGATCTAGACCCAATTTACAATCTCTATTTGTCATCATGTAGTTCTTCTAAATTCATAAGTGAAGTTTAGCAAATTTGGTACATCCTAGCCCTCTGTATTTTGAATTCTGAGTTCTCAAAGCCTTGAGAAAAACAGTCTAGTAATCAGGAGTACTCAGTTAAAGATCAGTGTTCTTGAGTTCTTTTTCTCATGCTGTGGCTTACTGTTAGATTCTGACCTAATCACTTAACTTGGGCTTCCTGTATGTTAAATGAAAAGAATTCCCAAATATACAAAATCTCTTTCCATTGAGGAATCATTTGGCTGATATCTGAAAGGTAATATAATTTTATTAGCCTCTTAGAAGATGTTCCACGCGTTCAGTATTCGTAGGCCATCACCTATAAGCCCTTTTTCTCAGCTCTTTCTCTGTGGTTGTTTTCACCTTACTCCTCCCTAGAGTACCAGTGTGCTGCTTTTCTATTCTTATCCAAGTCTTGATTGAATCAGTGTCTTCATTTGAGCTAGAAATTTATTAATGAGTTTCAAAACTGTGATGGAATCTAAAAGGTAGCTTTATTGTAAAGTTAGAAGTTTCCCCTTTTAAAATAATTAGGTGGATATATTCTTTATCAGTAATTCTGATGCATTAGGTGATATGAGTGTTTTTAAGAAAAGCTTTAGGTTTAGAGTCAGAAGATCTGGATTATAATCCCAGTTCTATTACCTGAACTTCCAAACTTGAAGGAACACTTCTTCTCCCTGATATAGTTTCCTTATCTATTAGAAAAAAAAATTTTTTTTTAATGCTGGACTAGACAGTGTATTTTATTTTAATTGTTTTATTTTCAGTTATAAATTCTCCCTTTTGGCCTTCCCCTTTCTTACTTGTTGAGAAAGGAAAGGAAAAAAAACATTAAAAATTTAAGTAGTCAACAAATACAAATTCCCACAGTCATGTTACCCAAAATGTGCTTTAAATTGATGCTCTGCGTCCATTACCGCTCTCTGGAGACATTAATGAGGTTTCCCTCATTAAGAAATGAGAATAAGAAATTCCCTCAAAAGAAAACAACCCACCCCCTTCATCATTTCTTAAAGCACTATATAGCATCCCATTACATAGATATACCATAACTTGTTCAACCATTCCTCAGTTATAGGGTACCCTCTCAATTTCTCATTCTTGGCCACTAAGAAATGCTGCTCTAAATATTTTTCTATATACAGATCCAATTTCTTTGTTCTCTTTGGGTTATAGACTACTAGATAAATCTTAAGTTCCCTTTTAATGTTACAACAATCTTAGTTTCAGTAGCAGATTTACAGTATGGAAGGAGTTGTCTGCCTCTGTATTAATGGAATGTCAACTAATGCTTCAGGCCAAAGACCTGTTGGTACTGGAAGATGCTTTCATTAAATTGTTTAAATCTCACAGAATTGTGTGTGTGTGTGTGTGTGTGTGTACACATATATACATGTGTGTATAGAACATTGTTATTGCATGTTTTCAAATTATGAGTGAAGAAATGATCAATGAGAGATTCAGTTCTTCTTCAGGAGATCCACTATGGAACTCTGTTAACATCTGTTTACTGAGCCTATACATCTCAGAAGGGTTTTTGTTTTGTTTTGAATAAGCTCCTTATTTCTGTGTGTTTGCAGTTAGGAGTGGATGGTTTTGTTTTGTTTTTATCATTATCACCTACAAATTACCTTGAAATTGTAGTATCTGCTGATCTTTTCTAACATTTAGAAAGAGTGATTAGAATTGTAATCAGAGCTTCAAGTCCTGGCTCTGCTGTTTATTACCTTAAGTAGGAAATCACCTCTCCTCTACAGACCTTAAGTTTTATTTATTGATAAAATGAGTGCATTGGACTAAATGATTCATAAGTTTCCTTCTAGCTCAAAATCTTCTTATTTTCTAATCTCTTAAGAGAGGTTAGTTTAATAGTTAATAGTTTTAGCAAATTCTCAGTAGAGCTAATAGGAAGACTGTTTAATTCCCAGTTCTGTTTTCTTTTGTTTTCCCAATAGCCCTATTTGGAATTGATCCATATTATCCACAGCCCCATTAAAAACTCTAAACTTGTGTGTTTGCTTGTTTTATCAAAATGTAGCAAATACCCAGAATCCCACAAAATTATTTCATGGTGCTGTATTAAAGTTTGAGGTAAGAATACTAGAAGAGGGAGAAGATTAGCAGGACTGAGATTCTTATCTCTATAGGGAGTTGGCTATCTAAAGACACTGTGTCATTTTCAAACTTTGTATCTTTTCCAGGATGAGGAATTGGAAGAAGAAGGAAGGAGGAGAGGTAGGAGTTACCCAGCATCTTCCTGCTCTTAGAGTTTCACTGTATTTCAGCTTTGCACTGCCCCCATTCCTCCCATTTCCCATCCCACCCCCCACCCCCTTCAGCTCTCTCTCTCTCTCTTTAAGTGGGGTTCAGTGGTAGCCAGGAGAGGGCTTAGTATGCAAGTGCTGGGCCTGGCATGGAGCTGATGTTCTGTGAAACAGGACAGAGAGTTACAGTTGCTTGGAAAGGCTGTGAGGGTAGGGGGATCACACAAAGGCTTGCTCAGATGTCTTTGATGTGACACCTACTGGAAACAGTTTCATTCATTCCAATTATTGATATTAGGAACCAGTTTTCTCGTAGGATGGTAGAAAAGCTTGTCTGAAGTAAATTTTTCTGTAGGTATGACAGGGGAAATCACAGAAATCAGAGAGAGAAGAGGTTCCATCTATCCCATCCAGTCTGTTTTCCCCCTTGGCCAATGCAGGTTCCCTGAAATATTTTTTTTCCTTAACTTTATTCAGTCTGTAACTTCCTTGGTTGCTGGTGTGAATTTGATTTCCATTTTCACTGCCATGCTTTGATGCAGTGTGTTGAGCTACAGTGCAGGGGCCTCTATCCCTTTCCTTTGTGTTCAGTGGCTGTGGCGGGAAATACCTGCCCAAGCAGGGGGCTTGGGGAGGGCAAGTGGACTTGGATCAAGTCCCTTCCATCTGTCCCATTGGCTTCTCCCATATTTTCCCTCTGGGTGCCAGACAGGGCCTAGCCCTGGGGTCACAAGAAACTACTAACAGGCTGATAGTTTTCATCAGCCCCACTGTGGGGAAGTGGCACTGAAGAGATTTCAACATAAACTACAAGACCAGACCAAGCAGTGGACCCTTCAGAGGGAAATAGAAAATTGGAGCTTGGAGATGGTGGTGGTCTTTCCAAACACCCCTTCTTTCTACTTTCCCTCTGGGCCCTCTCTAGATGAACACTGCTTGGAAGAACCAAAGTTTGATTCCTTCTTGACCCTCCACTTACATGAACCTGTTTCTATGCAGGATCCTCTCTTAAGACTCTCCTTCTCTTATATTTTCAGGGCTTAGCTGACCTTTCTGAGATTCTTCCATCCATGTTTATTGAAGAGGTTATGTCTATAGCATGGGACCATACAGAGCACTAAACAGCTCTTGCAGTGGGGTCTATGCTAAAGCGAAGGTGAAATGTTTATTGCGCACAGGTCCTGGTACCCGGAATGACTTTGCTATTTAACAGCAGTAATAGTTTCAGGCAGTGACCTCTTGCCAAAAATCCCACGCCCTTTTGAGAGGCTTCTGAGCAGCGCACGCCGGTCGCCATCTTCGTGGGACAGTCTCGTGACTGGCATCAGGGGTAGGGGTTACAGTTCAGATGCTTATTGATCCTTTTTCCAGTCTCCTGCCCCTTTCCCCAGCCCTCTTTGAAAGATCCTGGTCTTTAGGATCTTCCCATATCCCTGTCACTGGCTTATGTGAGCTGTGCTCCTTGACTCTGGGGCATTGGGCTATACCATTCTTATAGGGGGCTTCCTGCACTGGCCCCAGGGGATGGACTGGAGGACCTGTTGGTCTTTTCCATCTCTTATTTCTAGGATTGCTCCTCCCTACCCCCACCCACCCCCAACACCTCTGACCCTGGATTCAAAGTCATAGGTTCATAATTTTTGTGAATGGAAGACAGTTGTTGGGCCAGCAAATATTGGCCAAGCTGTATAGTTCAGACAGAGACTGATTGAAAGAATAGATGAGGCCTGACTTGGGGATGGGGAGGTGGTGTGTAAAACGGTTAACTTCCTTGAGGCTTTGAAGTTACCATCTTCTCTCCATGGAAATTTCACTTTCTCTTTAAACATATTTAGAGAAAATAGAGTATACATTTTAGGTCTGGAAAACTGAAGGAAAGTGAGAGAAGCAAGATTAAGTTAACATAGGGGAAGAATAAATGATGGGAGAAAGAGAAATGACCATGGTTATGGAGGCAAGTAGATGAAGGCTGGAAGACATCACAGTTTTGGGGAAGGTTGGGGATAGCAGCCTTGGCAGATTTCTAATGTTCTAACTAACATCTTTATGATTTAATCGACTCTGTTGGGGAAAACTGGATTTCTCATCAAAATCCCAGAGGAGTCCAAGCCTTTTAAGTCCCTTGGTACCAAATATTCTTGACTCTGCTACTAAAGAAGGAGAATCCGTCTTTACAAACCCTTGTATCAGGGAATAAGGTGACAGAATTTCTTTACATAACAAGGCCCTAAAACTTATCTTATCTTTACTTCTATCCAAATTAACTTGAAATGTATTTCTCTGTTGCAGGGGATAAGGGTGATGAAGATGATGAAGTGAAAAAAAAGAGAGAGAAACAGCGAAGAAGGGACAGAATGCGGGACCGAACGGCAGACAGGTATGAGAGGAAATAAGTAAAGAGCTAGATGATTACTAGTAAATCTGAGTATTAAATTTAGGAATAAAGATAAGAATAGAATCTGAGTGTTTCTGTTGGAACAGAGTGGACTTTGGTTGGCAATTCTTAATTTAACATCTTAATTCTTCAAAAAGAGATTTCAAATAATTATTCCAAGAATCAAGAGGAATTTTACAGAACTATACAAGTGTACAAAAGCTAAATTGGGTTGTGAAATTTTAGCTTTTACAACATTCTGAAGACTCAACAGCTTTGTGTGGATTAATCTTCATTGAGAATTAGTCAGTGTTTTTAAATTTTTGTTTATTTGGTTTTATGTAAACTATATTTCCCAAAGCAAATCATCCTTCTCCCCAGAACCATCACTTACAACAAAGAAGAAAAGAGAAAGAAAAAAGTATTTATCAAGTTAAGAAATTGGGGGGGGGTATTTTTTATATTGCTCTACACCCAGTATCTCCCCATCTTGTGCCTTCTCGAACAGAAAATGGAGAAGTACCCTCTCACAGCTCTTCTTTGAGATCACACTTGGTTGTTATTGTTTAAATTTAAGTTTCAATCCTTCTTTGTTTTGTAATGACTGTGTTTATCTATTTCCTGGTGAATGTGAAATTTCACTTTGCATCAGTTTATTGAAGGTATTTCTATGCTTCTGTATATTCATCCTAGTTAACTATTTCTTATAGCACAATAATATTTCCATTACGTTCATATTATCACAACCAGCTTAGCTATTCCCCATTCAATAGGCATCTACTTTGTTTCTAATTCTTTGCTCCTACAAAGAGTAGTATAATAAATATTTTGATGTACATGGAATCTTTCTTTTTGTCATTTACATCCTTGGTAAGTTAACCCAGTAGTAGAATCTGTTGGTCAAAGAATAGGGATATTTTAGTCACTTTGTTCAAATAATTCCAATTTGCTTTGCAGAATGGTTGGAGCAAATCACATTTCACAGCTCTGCCATTAGTATATTAGGGTGCCTACCATTTCCAAACTATCAGTTTGTTCTTTAGGAGATGAAACCTCAGAGTTGTTTTGATTTGCATTTCTTTATCTTCTTACCATCATCATTTGACTTGTATCATACAACCAAAACTGTTAAAGAAACTGTGGGAGAAATGGTACTAATGATCTCTTAATTTCCCCTGTTGATCTTCATCACTTCTTGAATACCAATCCTCTTTTAAGTTTTCATGATATTACTCCTAATCCTCTTTCTACTCCTAATCTTCTTTCTACTCCCCACTGCTTCTTCTCAATCTCCTTTGTTGAATCTTCATCCATATAATACCCACTAATTGTGGGTATCTCAAATCTCTTCCCAGCTCTCCTCTTTTTGCTCTGTACTCTCTTACCAGTTCTCATAGATTTTTAGTTCTATAGATCAAGCTCCAGTCTCTCTCCTGTCCTCTATCTAATTTAACAATACCAACTGCCTTTTGAACATCTAAAATTGGATTTCCTGAAGCCACCTCAAACTGAAGATGTCCAAAACAATTTATCTTTTTCCCAAAACACAATAACCACAACTGTTTATTAAACATTTACTATGTGCCAAGAACTCTGGTAAGTTCTGGAATACAAATATAAGCAAAAAGAGAGAATATCTCTGCTCTCAAGGAGCATAAAACATAAAAGGGACCTGAAAAGAGAGCAAGAAATTGGGAGCAGAAATGGGATGAGGTACCCATATAGAAATAATCAAAACACTCCTTTCCCAACTTTACTAACATTGTCCAGGTTACCACCATCCTCATAGTCACCAAAAATACTTATCCTGCTTATCCAATTTGTTGTCAAGTCCTGTCATTTCTGTCTTCATAACATCTCTTCTCAAACACTGCTACCACCCTGGCACAAACCCTCTTCATGTCACACCTGGATAATTGCAAGAGCCTGCCAGTGGCTGTGTCTGCCTTGAGTCTGTCCATCATCCAAACCATCCTCCATTCAGGTGTCAAATTGAATTTCCTAAAACAAGGCTGTCCATATCAGTCCCCTATTCTGTAAATTCTAGTGACTTCTTATAGAAGTCCCTACTATTTCTTATACTTCCTCTTGCACTATACCAGCTATGCTGGCTGACTTGCTGTTCTTCTCATACTAAGTTCATCTGCTGCCTCTGGCCCTTTATACTGGTTGTCCCCCATGCCTAGAAAGTTCTCCCTTCTCACTTCCATCTTTTTGCTTCATTGAATTAAAGAGTTGGGTCAAATCCCACCTCATGCAAAAGGTTTTCCCTGGTGTCTCCAGTTTGCAAGTGCCTTTGGTCTGAACTTGCCTATCTATCTCTGTATGTATCTGGTATGAATACTGATCTGATTCTCTTCTTTAAAAAACAAACAAAAAACCCTTACCTTCAATCTTATAACCAATACTAAGTATCAGTTCCAAGGCAGAAGAGCACCAGGAGCAAGACAATTGTGGTTAAGTGACTTCCCCAGGGTCACATAGCTAGGAAGTGTCTGAGGTCATATTTGAACCCAGGTCCTCCCAATTCTCCCTATCCATTGAGCCACCTAGCATTTTGTTTCTAGGAGAATCACAATCTTTATTAACCTTAAAGAGAGCTCTGAATTATCAATGGGTGGTTCTTATCCAAATCCCCTGTAATAAGTAAACTGTTAAAAAATATATTTTTTGGTGTTTTTTAAAAAATTATTATTATTTCCATGTGTTTGATCTACAGCATTTTCTTTCTTGCCATGTTTTTTTCTATAGTACCAGGGATGATAAAAGGGTTGTTTTATTAATGTAGAATAAAAACTTTTTAGGTGGTCCTATTTTAACAGCAAGAGTGAGACATTGCCCCAATTTAAATGTTCCAGAGTTCTAGTCCAGTAGACACAGTGTACAAATTTTTATTTCCATAAGCTTCTTCAGTTTTCATGTCTAAAGTGACTTATTCCACTAGAGCACTGCAGTGTCCACACTTTATTTACCTGGTGGATTGTGCTTTCTACACTTAGCTAGGCAAGTCTTCACTTAGTTGAGACATAGCCTCACTGAGTCTGTTGTACTCCATGCCTTGTTAACATGAGAGGTTTAGAGATCAGAAGAATGTAGGATTTTAATAGCTAACTATCATCCTGGAAACGGCATTTTAATGACTAGTGTGTATATAACACTTTAAAGTTTGTAAAGTATATTGTGTATATTTCATTCAGTCCCTAAATGACTTGTGAAGGGTCTGAGACAGGATTCCAATTCAAGTATTGCTAATTTTTTAAGTTCAGATCTCTTTCCAGTGCACGCCTTTATCTCTAGTACCTCAGTTTTCAGTTTCTTTCTTTTTCAGAAGTGGAAAGTTGTCCTTGTAGTCCCCCCCATAGAGCTCTGGTGAGGGAAATGTTTTGTCAGACATAGATTAGGACAACAATCTGAAGCAGCAACAAGTGCCTTTATGCTGTGTTTAGGTGTTAGAAGAGGACTATAGTGGGTAAGTTGCTCAGCACTTCTACGCATTATGACCTGGCACAATAGTATAACCTTCCCTTGTTTGAGGTACCAAAGATGTTCTTGGTGATGTCACTGCTTCCATTTCTTATATAGGTGAATGACATTCTGTACAGACCCAGTAGAATTTGAAAACTCCAAGGCCCATGTGAGGTCCTTGATTTTGCCCATCATGTTCCAAGTTTTTGTATTTTGGTGAGTGATTTGAGAAAGGGAGGAAAGAACAAGTAGGTTTTCCCAGATATCTGCCCTTTGGGAGTAGTTCTTGTGGGACTGTTTTGGACTAGGCCTAACTAGAGCCTGTCTGGTAGTTTAAGTTTGGGATTGGAATAAAATGAAACTTTGATAGATCATCTTAACATTTAACAAAACATAGAAGGGTTATTTGGCAAGGACATAGCACTAGTTCAGGGAGATACAACCCCCAACCCCCCATGAAACATATAGGGAGACGGGTATATTCAGTTGAAGGCAATCTAACAGTTCTTAAAGTAGGGGCAGTAGTTCCCCCTAGACTGGGCTTTTTATGCCCTACTACAACCAAGGAAGCTGAATTACTGGCTTAAATCTTAGTTCTGTGCACCAGTCAATCCTCAGGCTTCCTTTCCTTTTATGGAAAAACTAGCCCAACCTAAAAGTCTGTGGCCCTACCAGAAGTTTTTCCTTCCAAAGGAGGTGATTATTCTGATGATGAAACCTAACTAGACAGAGCTATAAGAGTACATAGGAGAAGAGCCAGCTGCAGCTGGGAAGACTGAATTAAAGCTTTAAAGTTTTTTATAAATTCATTAAAACTAATAATTTTTATGCAAACTAGTTCCTTAAGTGGCTATATTTTACATGCCCCAAATGAAGTAGAATAAAAACATGTTTTGGTGATGCCCCCCACCCCACCCCCTTTCCCTGTAAGGAAGGAAAGTTCTAAAACTAAGATAATAACTTAGTTACCACAAATCTCAAAACAAAAATCATTTCAAATGAAGGGAAGGTATATATTGAGGAAAAAATTAATTTCTCAGCTTCATCCTGGAGATCATTCTTAGCTATGAGACTCAAAAAAATTCATGAGTTGTTGGTTTTTTTATTTTAATTAATGAAAATTCACTTTTTTCCTCTTCTCGCCTCTTTCTTACCCCACCTCTATCTCACCTTGCTTCCCTCAGTAAAGAAAAGCAAATATGCATAGCCATGCAAGAAAATTTTCATATTCTCCACATCCCGTTTCCCCTCCCAAAAGGTCTTAATCTGCATCCTGAGTTATCACCTCTCAGGAAGTAGAGAGTATATTTCACCATTAGTTCTCTGGAATTATGTTTGCTCATTTGCTTTTATTAGAATGAGTCTTTCCAAGTTATTTGTCTTTATTGTTGTTGTTACATAAATTGTTCTAGTTCTGCTTACTTTTGTCCTTTATCACTTCATAAAAGTCTTCCCAGGTTTTTTCTGAAACCAATCTCTTCATCATTTCTTATACCACAATTCTATCACATTCTTATAACATAACTTTTTCAACCATTCCCAATGGGTGGGCTCTCTGAATGTCCATTCTTTTGCCACAAACAGAACTTCTATAAATATTTTTGTACAGATGGATCCTTTTCCTCTTTGCTCTCTCTAGACTATCCATTTGAATTGTTTTCTGACTCTTATTGTGGGTCTAATTAACAGAGGATGATCTTTATGAGAACTAAAAAGTCATTCCTAAGCTTGAAGAATTTGGGGTTAACTTTTGGAGTTGTCAGCTGATCCAGCCATTCTGGAAAGCAACTTGGAACTTTGTCCAGAAAACCATTCACTTTAGAAACCGTTAAACTTCTTATTTATTTGCCCCAAAAAACACCAAATGAAATAATTTGAGGCCCCTGAGTTTCTATTGTTGTAACATATTGCAATGCAGCCTCCTCCAAGTCAGTGCTGAAAAACATTCTAGTGTCAGCAAAATATCCAGGTAATGATAACAGAACAAAGAGAAATCCTATTTCACTCTCAAAGTAGCTTGCTACAGCCTTATCCTTAACCATTGCCCCATGGCAAGAAAGCTAAGGAGCTATCTATGAAGCGATTGAATGTGGATCATATCACACATCATATAGTCCACTCCTTTCTTTTACAGATGAGGAAACTGAGGCCCAGGGAGGTTAAGAGACTTGCTCAAGGTCACACAGGTACTAAGTAATAGAATTTGACATTAAAACCTAGTCCTTTTGACTCTAAATATAATGATCTTCCCTTTTCACCATGTTGCTTTCTTTACATTCATGTTATTGTTCCCTTGGATAGTTATTGTTTTCTTTATATTATTTCCATTCAGGTCAGCTAAAATTTATTGAGATCCTGTTTTGTGCAAAGTACTATGCTAGGCATTGAGTATACAAGGATAAAATAATCTAGAAATTTAAATTCTACCGTGTGATACTATTTGAAAACAAATGCATACAAGTTAATGTGATTGGGATAAAGAGGTAGCATTTGAGCTGTGTCTTAAAGGAACTTTTGAGATTCTTAGGAGTAGATAGGCAGAAATCAAATGCCTTCCAGTCATGGAGGATGATGGTATGTGAGAAAGCTTGATTGTAAAGGTTGGAATACAATGTCATTAATTTAGCTGGAATAAATGAAGGGCCTTAAATGCTAAGATGAGGAATATGTATTTTGCTCCATTGGCAGTAGAGAGCTACAGATGGCTTTTAAGAAAGGGATTGGAGTTAGTAGACCTGTGATTTAGGAATATTATTTGCTGGTTTTAGGATAAATTGAAGAGAAGATACCCAGAATTAAAGATATATTGTCAGAATTCAGTTATAATAATCTAGGCAAGAGATGCTAAGGTCCTTAACAAGTAGAACTCCTTTTGTGTAAGTGGAGAGAAGTGGATATGTGTGAGCTGCTGTAGGAGGTAGTATGAACAAGCAGCTTACAGGCAGGCAGTTGGTGATATGAGACAAAAGTCCAGGAAAGAAGTTAGGGCATCTTCTAGTATCTGACTCTTCATGATCCCATGGATCATAGAATGCCAGACCCTTCTGTCCTCTTATCTCTTGGAAATATGTCCCAAGTTTCATATTCATTCTTCCCTATCTATCTCATCCTCTGCCTTCTCCTTTTCCAGTTGCCTTCCATCTTTCCCAGTATCAGGGTCTTTTTCAGTGAATCCTGTCTACTCATTATGTGGCCAAAGTATTTAAATTTTAGTTTCATTATTTAAGCTTCCAATGAATAGGCTGAATTACTTTCTTAAAATAATGACATATTTGATCTCCTTGCTGTCCAAGGGACTTTTAAAAGTCTTCTCCAGCACCATAATTTAAAAGCATTGATTCTGTACCACTCAGTTTTCCTTAACTTTCACAACCATACATTGCTACTGGAGAAACCAAAACTTTAACTGTGCCAACCTTTGCCATAGTTTTCCTTCCAAGAAGTAAATATCTTTAATTTCATGGCTACAGTTACTGTCTATAGTGATCTTTGAACTCAAGAATATAAATCCAATATTATTTCCACATCTGTCTCTTTGCTCAGAAGAGAAGGGACCGGCTACCAAGGTCTTGGATTTTTTTGATATTGAATTTCAAGCCAGCTTTTTTGCATTGTCCTCTTTCATCTTCATCAAAAGACTTCTTAATTCTTTTTCACTTTTTGCCATCAGAGTGGCATTAGCTGTATACCTGAGATTGTTGATATTTCTCTCAGCAACCTTAATTCCAGCTTTTATTCGTCTAACCTGGCATTTCACATGTTAGTTAAATGTAATGTTAAGTAATGTAAGTTAAAAAACGTGACAACATATATGTATAGCCATATCATACTTCTTTTCCAATCTTAAACCAATCAGTTAGTTGTTCCATGTTTGATTCAAACTATTGCTTCTTGGCCTTCATACAGGCTTCTCAGGAAACAAGATGATCTGGTACTCGCATCTCTGAAGACTTGGCCATATTTTATTGAGATCCATACACTCAAAAAGGCTTTAGTGTAAATAATGAAACAGAAATACATGTTTTTTCTGGAATTCCCTTGTTTTCTCCATAATCCAGTAGCTATTAACAATTCTGTCTCTAATTCCTCTGCCTCTTGGAAAACTAGCCTAAAGCTAGACATAAATTTCAGAGATGAGAGGTGATCCCAAGAGAGTCTTTGGGAAACTTCCTTTTAAGAAATAGAAGTTCCCTAAAAGTAAATTGGGGATTTGGGTAATTATCTCATAAAGGAGAAAAGATAAAGCACTTGAACAAGAATAAGATTACTAGTAGAAAGCATGGTCACATAATCTTAAGAGAGGATCATATGCCCAAAATTGTCAATTTTTAACGAATGATCAAATTGGTCATGAACTCAGAAAGCCCAAGGATTTAGCAATTAAGGAATTCACCAGTTAAAGTAACCTTTAAGTGTTTCAGGAGAGTAGAAAATTAACTAGAGCTTAAGTTGAAGCAATGAGATTGGTCCTTGGAGATACAAGGACAAAAATCAAACAACCCTTGCTCCATTCTGCAGTGGGGGGAGACAGTATGCTACTTGTACGCATAGAAGTATATAGCCAATATACGTATTCAAGCAGTTACCAAGTATCAGGGCAAGAAGCACAAAAGGTTCAGGTCAGAGTAGTATTTGGCCACAGTGATCTTCCTCAATCCCCGGCAGAACATTTAGCAGGATTTTATATACTTTAAGAAAAATCATCTTGCTTTATTGTTCTCTGAGCACTCTCCAAACCAGTTACATTGGCCTACTGAAGTTCCTCTAACATGTCACTCCAAGAACAGTCCACTGCAAAGGCTCTGTGCCAGGCCAATATAACTCGATTGGAGAGAACTCATAGAACCAGTAATAAGAAATTTAGAAAAGGAAGATTATATATAGATTCTGAAGGTTCGCTTAAGAAGGTAAAGTGAACTGGTGGGGAAGCAGAGCTAAGATGGTGGAAGATAATTCCTTAAAAATTAGAATTGGGCAAATGAAAGCTAATAATTTCATGAGTCATCAAGAAACAAGCAAAATTAAAGAAGAAAAAGTAGAAGAAAATGTGAAATATCTCATTAGGAAAAAACAGCTGACCTAGAAAATGGATTTAGAAGAGAATTATTGAACTTCCTGAAGTACATGATGGGGGGGGGGGGGGGGGGAGTCTAGACATCATTTTTCAAGAAATTATTAAAGGGGGCAGCTAGGTAGGTAGCTCAGTGGATTGAGAACCAGGCCTAGAGACGGGAGGTCCTAGGTTCAAATTTGGCCTCAGCCACTTCCTAGCTCTGTGACCCTAGGCAAGTCACTTGACCCCCATTGCCTAGCCCTTACCACTCTTCTGCCTTGGAGCCAATACACAGTATTGACTCTAAGACAGAAGGTAGGAAGAAATTATTAAAGATAACTGCCCTGATATCCTAGAACCAGAGAATAAAATAGATATAGAAAGAATATTCTACTCATTTCCTAGAAGAGAGACCAATATGAATATTCACAGAAATAATATAGCCAAATTCTAGAGCTTCCAGCTCAAGGAGAAACTATTACAAACATTTAGAAATAAAGATTAAAATAGCATGGATGATATAAAGATGACACAGGATTTGGCAGATGCTATATTAAAGGATCAGAAGGCTTAGAATGTGATACTCCAGCAGGCAAAGGAGCTAGAAATACAACTAACAATCACCTACCTAGTAAAACTTAGTGTAATCCTTCAGGGGAAAAAACATAGATATTTCATGAAATACAGGATGTT
Source organism: Monodelphis domestica (assembly GCF_027887165.1). Classification (NCBI taxonomy): domain Eukaryota; kingdom Metazoa; phylum Chordata; class Mammalia; order Didelphimorphia; family Didelphidae; genus Monodelphis; species Monodelphis domestica. The sequence continues at coordinate 83,973,104 of NC_077229.1, forward strand.
CAGTTCCTGATGAAAAGACTGAAGCTGAAATAGAAAATTTGGCTTTCAAATACAAGGCTCAAAAGAAGCAAAAAAGGTAAACAGAAGAAAGAGAAATAAGGAATTCAAAAAGGTTAAACTGTTTACATTCCTATCTGGGAAGACAATACTTATAACTCCTAAGAAATCTCTAATAATGAGGGCAGTTAGAAGGAATATATATAGATAGAGGACATGGACATGAGTTGACTATGATGTGATAATTTTAAAAAATAAAATTTAGGGATATGAAAGAAGAATGCACTGAGAGACGGATGAAAAGGAAGTAGAATGGGGTAAATTATATCATTTTAAAAGTTGCTGAAAGGAAGAGATTTTACAGTATGGGGGAAGATGGCCAGAGTGGGATGATGTGCCTGTTGCGTTATTCTTGACCGTTACACTCATCATCAGAATTGGGGAATGATGTACAATCATGGGGAATGATGTACAAACTCACTTGAGTATAGAAATCTCTTGCATACAGAGAATAGGCCTGGAAGAAGATAAAAGAACAGATATCTGATTGAAAGGAGAGTGGATTGAGAGAGGCAATGGACAGTAGCCAAATGAATTCATAAGGGAATGCTACTAAACATTTAATGAATAGTTCCAATACTTTGTAAACTATTTGGAAAACCAGTAAAAGAAGGAGTCCTACTAAATATGGCACTGATAACTAAACTAAGAAGAGCAAAAACAGGAAAAAAAAAGTATAGATCAGTTTCCCTAATAATGTTGATGCAAACATTTAAAATAAAATACTAGCAAGGAGATTTCAACAATGTCACAAAGATCATACTCTGTGACCAAGCAGAATTATACTAGGAATGCAGGGCTTGTTCAGTATTGGGGAAAACTCATCATAATTGACTCTCCATAATAAAACAAGAAAAATTATCTGATAATCTCAAAAAAATACAGAAAAAAGTGGCAAAATACAATACTCATTAAAACCACTAGAAACCAATGGAATTTCCCTTAAAAATAATAGTCTCTATCTAAAACCATTAATAATCATTATCTTTAATGAAGATACGGTTGAAGCCTTCCCAGTAAGATTAGGAGTGAAGCATGGATGCCTATTATCACCATTATTCAGTATTGTACTAGAAATGCTAGCTATAGCAATAAGAGAAGAAAAAGAAAGAGAAATTAAAATAGGCAATAAGAAAAGAAAATTCACTTTGTAGATGCTATGGACTAAAAACATAATTTAAAACTTTTGTAAAGTTGCTGGATATAAAATAAACCTACATAAATCATCATTTTATTACCAACAGAATCCAGCAACAAGAGATAGAGAAAATCCATTTAAAATAACTATGGGCAGAATAAAATAACTTGAGAGTTTACCTGCCAGGACAACCCAAGAATATGAACACAATTACAAAACACTTTTTCACACAAAGTAAAAGCTAAACAAATGGAAAAATATCGATTGCTCGTGACTGGGCTGAGCCAACATAATAATCGTATTTCTACCTAAGTTAATTCCGTGCCATACCAAAATACCAAAACGTCATTTCATAGAGCTAGAAAAAATCCATTTATCTGGAGGAATAAAGAGTCAGGAATATCAAGGGAATGATGAGGTGGGGAGGAGGAACTGTGAAGGGGAAGATATCCTGAATAGTATCAAATCTCAAACAGTGTTAAAAATTGATAATCGTCAAAACAATCTGGTACTTGCTAAGAATAGGGTAGTAGATCAGTGGAATAGATTAGGTACACAATACATAGTAGTAAATGACCCATAGTAATCTAGTATTTGATAAAAGCAAAGAGCCAAGCTTTCAGGACAAGAACTCACTATTTGACAAAAAACTGGAGAGCAATTTGGCAGAAATTAGATAGAGACCAACAGCTCACTCCATATACCAAGATATGATCAAAATGGGTACGTGATTTCAATATTAAAGGATGATACTATAAGCAAATTGGAGGTGTGCTGAGTAGTTTTCCCATCACATTTATGGATGAGGAAAGAATTTATGACCAAAGAAGACAGGATTGTGAGATGTAAGATAGATGATTTGTATTACATTGCATTGAAAAGGTTTTGCACAAACCACTAATTTAGCTAATATTTGAAGAAAAGTAGGGACAGAATTTTACAGCAAGTTCTCTGATTCTCAAATATATAGAAAACTGAGTCAAATTTATAAAAATACTAGTCATACCCCAATTGATAGTCAAAGGATATGCAGTTTTCAGTAGAAGAAATAAAAACTATATATTCATATGGAAAAGTGCCCTAAATAATTTTTTATTAGACAAATGCAAACCAAGGTGATTAAGGCACCATCTCATCCATAGTAGATTGGCTAATATGCAAGTAAAGGAAAATTACAAATATTGAAGAGGACATGGAAAAATTGGCACACTAACATATTCTTGGTGGAGTTGTGAACTAATCAGACTGTTTTGGAGAACAATTTGGAACCCTGCCCAAAGTGCTATAAAATTGTATAACCTTTAACCCAGCAACACCATTATTAGGTCTGTATCCCAGAGGGATCAAAGGAAAAAGTCAAAGGGTCATTAAAAAAAAAAATTTTTTTTTATGGCACCTCTTTTTGAGGTGACAAAAAATTAGAAGTTGATTATCCATCAATTGAATGACTGGACAAATTGTGGTATGTGGTTGTGTTCAAATACTATTTTCCTCTAAGAAATAACAAGCAGTTGATTCAGAAAAACCTTGACTACATGAACTGATACAAAGTGAGGTGAGCAAGTACCAAGAGAACATTAAACATAACAGCAATATTGTACAATGATCAACTGAATTAATTAGCTCTTCTCAGCAATATGGTGATCCAAAACATATCTGAAGGACTTGTGATGAAAAATGTTAACTATCTCCAGAGAAAGAACTGATAGAAACTTCATGCAGTTCAATGCGTATTTTTAATTTTTTTCCTTGAATTTTGGGGTTTTGTTTTTGGTTTTTTGGTCTCTTTTTTGCAACATGACTAAAATGGAAATGTTCTTGTATGACTGCATACATATCTGATTATGATCACAGAGAAGGTTAAGGGAAGGGAGGGAAAGAATTTAGAATTAAATTTTATTAAGGTTAAATTTTTACATGTAATTTGAAAAAATGAAGCATAAAAATTTTCACACAAAAAAAAAGAAAGAAAAGAGTGAGGAGTGACATCAAACCTCCACATTGTGAAAATCATTTTAGAGGATAAATGGAATAGAAAAGATTTCAGGCAGAGAGAATAATTAGGCTACTGTACTTAACCTTTGAGAGGTGATGAAGTCACAAAGGTTGTGCCTCTATGAGTGGAGAAGATGTATGTTTTAGATGACATGAATATAGAACCAAGATTTCACAATGACTGCTGTTGGGTAAATGAGGAGGAATTATGGAGGAGGATGCTGAGGTTGTGATTACAAGCAATTAGGATGGTGTGCTCAAAGGTTTTAGGGAAATTCTAGGGAGAGAGAATTTGGGGGAAAAGATAATATGTTCTGTTTTGGACACATTAAGTTTGAAATATCTACTAAATCTCCATCTCAAGATGTCCATGTCATTGGAGATGCATGATTTTATCTTCGTAGAGAAACGAGTGCTGCACCTATAGATCTGTGAATGGTGTGCATGGAGATTATCATTGAATTCAAAGAAGCTTATGAAATTGCCAGATGAGATAGTATAGATCAAGAATTCATGACCTTGGGTCCATAAACTTTTTGAAAACTTCTTTTTAATATAGTTTAATTTTTTTTTTGTATTCTGAGAAGGGGTCTATAGGCTTTACCTGACTGTGAAAGGTGAAGAATTTCTGATATAGAGGGTGGGAAAATATGGGTATAGGATGTAGCTTTAGAGAATATTTGTTGTTAGTGATCTGGACAAGAAACCAACAAAGGAGACTAAGAAGAGTCTGACTGAAAAAAGGAAAATGAAAAGAAAGTAATGTTATAAAGAGAGACTCTCCAGAAGGAGACAATAATAGTGTCAAATGAAGAGAAGCCAACATGGATCAGAATTGAGAGGAAGTCAGTAGATAAAGCATTAAAGAGATAACTGATGATTCAGCAGTTTTAGCTGAACCAGAACAATAGTCTGGCTTTCTAGGACTTAGATCAGTGATGGCAAACCTATGTCATGGATGCCAAAAATGGGACACAGCATGCCACCCACCTAGTTCATTTCTAGAAAGGTTCCCCTCTCCTTTTTGCCATGCCTGATAACTTTTTTTTTTTTTCCATATCCCCACTCCTCTGCCCAGCAGCCCAATTGGAGTGCACAGAGGATAAGGTGGGTGGTTCACAGGTGGCAGAGCTGAAGGGAAGCGAAGCATTCAGGCCACTCTCCTTCCCCTCTCTACACTCTCTGAGGACATTACTCATTTAACCCACCCCTTTGCCCAGCAACCCAATAGGAGCTTTCTTCCTCCTCTTTGTGGAGTAAAGGGAGGAGCAGAGCACACCTGGTACTTAGGGGAGTGGCCTGACACTCCATCTCTAAAAGATTGACCATCACTGGTTTAGAATCTGATGAGAGGAGAGAGAATAACATCAGTAAGTGTAGATTTCTTTCTCAGGCAGGTTAGCCACTAAAAGGGATGAGGATTATAGGAGGGGCCAATAGGGATGGGTTGATCAAGTTTTTTGAGGATGGAAAAACATAGGTATGTTATTAGGCAGTTGGGAATGATAATGAGGAGAGGGGTGGGAACCAAAGCCACATATACAAGTGTTTGTGTCAGCAAGAAGGGCTCTCTCTTAATCTAAGACCAGTGTGAAGGAAAATGGACAGATACCTGAATGAGATGAAGTTGAGGAAGAGCTTTGGGCAAGTTTTTTCTGTGCCATAATCTTCAGCTTGGAGGTTAGGGGGGGAAGGGTTGCTATGGGAGGCTAGAGAGAGATTTGAAGAGAGACTAAAAGCTCTGGAGAAAGTGGGATAGAAAATCATTATAATGGCTTATAATGTTTTATTTGCAGAAATGAGAACCTTGTTAAATTAAATAACAAATTTTTAGTGGGCCCAGTAAACGCAGTTTCTTCTTGCTCTTTAACAGTATGCAGGAGCAGAAGAGGTAGATCTTGGGAATAATCCAGAGTTGGTTTGCAAAGCAGTTGAAGACAGAGAACAGTTTAAAGTTGAGTTGATTCACCAAGAGGTCAAGATAAGGAACAGAAGAGAATATGGTCAGTGCAGAGGTATTGGTCTGGGTAAGAACTGAGAGGTGTATGTAATGGATGTCCATGAGTATGTAAACAGGATTAAGGGTAGTAAGCAAAAGGGAAAGATAGAGTGATAAAAGTATGATCAGATAAGGGAATTTCAGAGTTCAGAAGTATAGAAATGGAACATTTGTAACAAAGTCAAGAGTATAACAGTTTCTGCATGCAGTGGAAGAACAGAACATGGGAATGGAGTACTTTTAGGAATATTAGGATTTTTTAAGGACTCTCAATTATTAAATATTTATTATTATAATATAATATATTATAGTATAAATATTAAATAATAAAAATTAAATTAAATATTAAATAAATATTAAATTCCTTTAAGTATGGCAAGGAGATGGAGAGGAGTAAGCCTGCAAACCAGACACGTGAATCCTTGAAGAACTGAGGAGAATGTTCTGAGGTCTGTTATACATGATCCTCATGATCTGATTTGGATGATAAATGTAGATCGTGTAAACTGAAAATGAGGAGAAGTTGAAAGAAAATGTACCCAGGACTTTTCTTTTTCTTTTCTTTTTTTTTGAAAAGGACAAGTAAGGAAATGGTATTGTTGAGAGGGTGTCTCATGTGAGTGAAGATCAAAGGACTGAATAAAAGAAAGTCTTCATCTTGGAACAGAAATTTTAGAGGGCAAAGTGGAAGAGATGCAGATCTGGAGTGGGTTATAGTTGAGGATATTGGAGTGAAGGAGCAGCCAGTTTGTCAAGGGGAATAAGGTTTGTATTATTGGCAGCTTTACTGGGATGAGTGTGAGTATAAGGAGTTTAGAAGTATGTAAACCATTTAGCAGTAGGTGTCTAGGCATAGCATTAAGCGTTGGAAAGAAGTTCATTGAGGAGGCATGAGATTAGATTGTTCCAGACCCTTCCTTTGGCCTCTTAGCAGACAGGGGTGTGTTCTGTGAAGACTCAGTGAGGCCTCCCTCATACCCTGAGCACGTAAAAGTAAAGGAAACTCACCAATGATCAGGGTTCCTTGTTTGTCCTACATAAGGTCATGGGGGGAAGGGGGCAGGTAGGAGAAATGGAAAAATAGCATAGAGCTGAATAAAATACTGACCCAGGGCATCATTTGGTAGAAGACAATGACCTTCTATATTTGTGGGTTAGAAGACAAGAGAAACTGACTGAGGTACACTTAGGGTCTTGGCCTTCAGTGAATGTGGGTGTTAGTGAGTGATCTGACATCAAACTGAATTCTGACTTGGAGCTTGATTAGAAGAATCCAGGAGTAGTGCTTGGACAGTTTTGCCCTTCCACACAAGTATTTTGTCAGTTCTACCTCCCTAATATCTTTCACATCTGTCCCTTCTTAGTCTTACCACAACAACTCTAGTTCAGGCCCATATCACTTTTCATCAATGACCTCAATTGCTCTCCCTGCCTTCAATCTTTCCTCTGCAAGTTATCTTCCACACAGGTGCCCAAGTTTGGTTTTACTTTGATGACTTGATTGCAATTCCTATTTCTTTGATTTCATTTGATGAATAGTAAATTTTCCCTGCAGGCCTTCTTTTATATTTTGTCTTTGTTTTTTTGTTTGTTAGTTTGTTTCTTTTTTTTCCCTTTTTTAAATTTAGAATATTTTTCCATGGTTACATGATTCATGTTCTTTACCCTCTTCCCTCCCCACTTCCAGAGGTGACAAGTAGTTCCACTGGATTATACATGTATCATTGTTCAAAGCCCATTTCCATATTATTCATGTTTGTAGTAGAGTGATCTTTTAACATAAAAATCCTAATCATATTCATATTGAGCTACATGATCAGTCATGTTTTGTTTTTTTTTTTCCTGGGTTTCTGTTCCTACAGTTCTTTCTTTGGATGTGGATAGCATTCTTTCTCATAAGTTCCTCAGGATTGACTTGGATCATTGCATTGCCGCTAGTAGAAAAGTCTTATTACATTCGGTTGTGCCATAATGTATCAGTCTCTGTATATGATGTTCTGATTCTGCTCCTTTAGCTCTGAATCAGTTCCTGGAGGTCTTTCCAGTTCTTTATTCCTTTCAGCACAATAATATTCCTTCATCAGATACCACAATTTATTCAGTCCTTCCCCAATCAGTGGATACCTTCATTTTCTAATTTTTTGCCACCATAAAGAGCGGGGCTATAAATATTTTTGAACATGTCTTTTTCTTTATTATCTCTTTGGGGTATACCCAACAGTGGTATGGCTTGTCTTTATACTTTTTTAAAAATCCTTATTGATATTAAGTTGCAAGTTGCAAGGCAGAAGAGTTTTAAGGATTAGGCAGTTGGGGTTAAGTAACTTGTCCAGGGTACATAGCTAAGAAGTTGTCCAAGGCCAGATTTGAACCTAGGACCTCCTTTCCCTAGTCCTGGTTTTCCATCCATTGAGCCACTCTGGTCCTTTTATTTTATTCTTTGTTAGTCTTTGTATACCTCATGGAATTAAACTTCCTAAGATAACTATTTTGGGTTCCTTCTAATCAATTTGAGAATAACTGCCTTATAGATCTTGTCTCCCAGTCCTTTTTTTCTTTTCTACCTCACTCTTAGAAATACCTATTATTCATCAATGATTTCACCACTGAAATAAGATTTTCACACTTACTCCCTCTTTCTTTCCCTTCCTTTCCCTCCTAACTTCTCCTTTAGACCATTTTTTCTTCCTGAGGGGACTACAAGAATGACTTTTTCTTCATTGGTAATTAGCCTTTGGGTATATGATATATTACTCATTATCTTTCCTTCTGCCCCTAATTATGTATACTCCCATTGTGTGATTTGGTCCTGCAAAAGAAAAAATGATTCATCTGGAAATAGAATTTATGGGTTTTAGTTCACAACATTTCAGGCCTTTTTCTCCATCATCATGTCTATTTGACTTCTGTTTTCATCCTTGTATGCATTTAGAAAGAAATATCTTAATGGTCTCTTATTTTGTTTTTGGTAGTTGCTGTGTTTGTTTATCCTTGTATTTTCTTTTCCTTTTTATTGTAAGGTCTTATTACTATGTCATTTGTTGTCAGCAGGATTGTTAAATTTAACCGTTACATGTCTTGATATTTTCAGCATTGGGTTTCTTTTATTCCCCTTGGAGATAATCTTTAAATTGGAGATTCTTTCCATTGACACTTAACATTTTCTGTGATCACAGGTTTTTCTGAGGGCTGGATTCCTCTGAGGGCTTAGTCTCTGACCCTAATGACTTCTAAGTTGACAGAACTAACCCCAATTTCATGTTAGGCTCTTTTACTTCAGTCTTAGTGGAGAGCCACACAACAAATCACACACATATGTTACCCTAGTTTCTTTTCCTCAGTTCTGTCAGAGCTTTGTTGTGGCATAAGAGTGCTGCCATCCTACTAACAGGGCCTGAGCAGGATTCTGCTTTTGGATTTCTATGGCCTTGGAGGGGAGGGATGTAGAGATTTTAATTTTCTTGCAATCCTTCAGATTGATTGCCCTCCTGCTGGAAGCATGGTGGGTGGTGGGGGAGGGCATGTTGAGTGAGCACAGTAGTGGATAGCAAATAATCTTCTTTGCTATTGGTTCATTGTTTGGTTTCTACGTGTCCTAGCCCATAGAGAGAGTTGGATTTGCTTTATCTCTTAAACACAATTCATATTTTGGAGAAGATTGGAGAAAATGTCTAGTCCTCAATCTTGTTGGTAGTACTTTTTTGTATTTACTTTTTGAACAGTCGTATATGTATGTGGTGCATTCCACAGCCTAATGTAAGTTCTTTGAGATTATTGGCTGTTTCAGTGTTGTCTTTGTATCCTAAGTACCCAACATAATACTCCACACATAACCCAGGTAATTAACAGTACTTGATTGACATGTACAAATAAATACATAAAATAAGGTATATGTAGTATGAAAAAGGATGGGTGGGGATACATTGTGTTCTGGGGAGCAGAGGAGAAACCCATGTTTCCTTACATGCCAGAAGATGAAAAGACAAAAGAAATATGTCTTAAAATGAAGGAATAGTTTAAGTATTGAAAGGGTATTCTAGAGGTTAAAATGGAATAAGTCTAGAGGATGTTTACTTGTGAATATGCCAGAGTAGAGTGAAGGTCTTTTAAGAACAGGGGAGAGACCTGGTCCTAGTCATAGACAGTGGGGAAAGTAACTAGTTGAAGACAAAAGAAAGTAACAAATGGGAGTGATTGGGACAAGCTTTCTTAGAAAGGACAGAGGATAGAGGAGAGGCCATGGAGGATAGAGCAAAGGAGCAGAGAGAGAGAGAAGGTGGTTCCTGCTGAAGAGTGTTCTTGAGATACTTAGGAAGCTACGGTTTTCATTTTCTCAGTAAACAATAAGCTCTTTCTCTTGTGAGTGGTAGAGGTGCGTTTGGATGCTGAAGTGGAGGTTTGGATTAGTTGGAATAAGTGTGATAGTTTGGAAGAAGAGAAGAATCCTTGTCCAGCTCAGTTGGAAAATTACTTGAATTTGTGATGGATCCATTAAACAAAATTGTATTAGTTCCTTCACTAGTTTTCAGAAGCACTAGAGTTGGAGGGAACAACTTGCCTTTATGACAAGTGATATATTACTACTACCACCACCACCACCACCACTCATGCTTTTTACTATTTAATGTTCATAATATTCTTATTGTGATGTTTTGCTGGAAGTGAGAAACTAAGGTAAAGAAATGTCATTATTGAAATCAGTATGGCAGCTGATCAACAAAGGGATTAGAAGTCAGTTTACTTTTCTCCTTTATCTAGGTCACTCTGTTGTTTATGCATCCAAACTGAGGACATTATTCCATTCAAAATATATATATAAAGTCAGATGGTGTGGGATAGGGGTACAAAAATAAATCAGGGTTCATAGTGTCAAGGTGTTTCATTTGCACTATAAAAGTTACTGGTATTATCATAACTAGTAGAGGAGTTCATGATGTAGTCACTTATCTCTTAAAAACTATCCAGCGATAATCATAGGTTCTTCAGCTCCTCTTTATGTAGTATTGACCTTAGAGTCATCATATATGCACATCACCAATATAGGAGGAAAACTCAGTTGGCTCACTACTGTGCTTTATGTTTCTTTCATTCCATTTTAGGATTCAGTTTGCCTGTTCTATATGCAAGTTCCGTAGTTTCAAAGATGAAGAAATCCATAGGCACCTACAGAGCAAGTTCCATAAAGATACACTGCGTTTCATTGGTACTAAGCTACCTGATAAGACAGTGGAGTTCTTACAGGTAAGCTGTAACATAGGGCAGAAGATCTGATAATTGATGCAGAAATGTACTTTAATTAAATGTTTATCTCCATTATTTAAGTACCAAAGGAAAGCAAAGAGAAGAGATGAATTGGTTTCCTAAATCTTAATCTTTTCCAAGTAGCTTAAATGACAAAACCTATCTGTCTTTGAAACTGCAGTCAAGACACCTTTTTTAGTGAACTATCAAGGCACTTTAAAAAAAAAAAAGTTACATTCTCTTAAGTATCAATTCTAAGACAGAATGGCCAGGGCTAGGCAGTCAGTTAAGTGACATGCCCAGGGTCACACAACTAGAAACTGTCTGAGGCCAGAATTGAACTCAGGTCCTCCCAACTCCAGGTGTAGCTAGCCCTCTGTTCACTGTGCTTCCTAACTGCCCCAAGACACATTTAATACAAATATGCATATTAGTTTTAACCTGGCATCATTGAACCAAGTGTTTTTTGTTTAATATTCTGATAGCTGTGTTTCAATATTTTTTAATCCTCTATATTAATTTATAAATATGGTTGTGAGAAATGGTCTGTAGGCTTCACCAGACTGCTGGTGAGAAGATAAAGAGCCCTTGAGTGAAGCTACTTTTGTATATAAATCACCCCTTTCCTCTTTATTTTGTCCTTCAACATTTTTAGGAATACATTGTGAACAGGAATAAGAAAATAGAGAAGCGTCGTCAAGAGTTGAGTGAGAAAGAAAGTGTCAAGCAAAAACCAGACCCTTTCAAAGGTGAGTTGAGAGGTTTTAGAAAAAGAGAAATTAGAAGATGCACATATGCCTCATAGCATTTAGCGTGTTCTGAAAATCTGAGAGCAAAAAGGCTAAAAAGTGAACCATGGGCTATGGTTATTTATAATAGTATATTTAGCAGAAGAAAAGCCCACAATCAAACACACAACTAGGGAGAAAAGATCTCTTTAGAATTTATAATTATTCCTTTTAGACAAAATGAGAAGCAAAGGGAACACAGAGTTGATTTTACACATGAAACAATTTTAACTAATGTTCTTCATTTAAATGGCATCAAGATACTTTAAGGAGAAAAATGCGAGGAAAGTGAAAGGGTTACAGATTTCGAGTGGCCATAGAACGCTGTAAATACAACTTCAATCATATGGACAATGATTAAACAACTCTCATTTGGATCTATAGGAATTGGCCAGGAACACTTTTTTAAGAGAATTGAAGCTGCGCATTGTATGGCTTGTGACATGTTAATTCCTGCCCAGCACCATCTTCTCCAGCGACATCTTTATTCTGCTGACCACAATCACAACCGCCGTGTAAGTGCCCTTGCCCTATTCTCAAATCAGCTGTTATGGTGCAGAAGGTAGGAAATTGATAACAATCTCCATTTGAGTAATCTCTCATTATAAAAACATCTTGTGGCCATTTGAGGGATTATGTTGGAAGGGAGCTTTTTCTTTTTTTAAGTTCAAATTTAACCCTATCCTTTGAGGTTAGACAACTTCATTTTACTGAGGCTTGGTTGAAATTTACATAAGATTAAGAATTTTCCTTGTGTAAAGTCAAGAGATTCCTTACCATCTTCTGGAAATTTGTTCTATGTAATCTGACTTTTAAATTACCTTATACTATTTCTGATTATCTGAAGACATCATACTATATGTTCCTTAAAAGCAAAAAATGTTTAGCTTTTGTTTTTGTATTTGGAGCACCCAGCTTTATTACCTTGCAAAATTGACTTTGGACAACACATTCCTAACACTGAAACCTCCATGTCTTGCTGATTGCCTGAATCAATAAATACTAATAGTTCTATACAGATTTTTAACAATGTAAAAGGCTTCCCCCTCATCCATTTTAAACAAGAAAAACCTCGCTAGCAGAAATTAAACAACTTGCCTTCAAAAAAATAACTTAAGTTAAATTTGAAACCAGATCTTCTGCCTTACAACACCATCTTCCTCCCCTCCCCCCTTTTTAAAACCCTTACCTTCCACCTTAGAATCAGCACTATGTATTGGTTCCAAGGCAGAAAAGTGGTAAGGGCCAGGCAATGGGGGCTAAGTGACTTGCCCAGGGTTATAGCTAGGAAGTGTCTGAGGCCAGATTTGAACCTAGGACCTCCCATCCCTAGGCCTGGCTCTCAATATACTGAGCTACCCAGCTTCCCCCCTCACCATGCCCTTCTGAGTCAAAATAGACTGTGAACTACTACTTCCCTCTGGTTTTTTGTTTTTAGATAATAAAACTTAACATTTATATAGCTCTTAGTATACAGTGTCAGAATTTTTATAATTATCTCATTTGATCCTTACATCAACCCTAAGAAGTAAGTACTAAGTACTATTATTATCCCCATCTTACAGAAAAGGAAACCAAGGCAGGCAAAGGTTAAGTGACTTGCTCTCAGGGTCACTTATTTAAGTATATAAGCTGAGTCAGCTGTCTCAGAGGGTAGGGTAGTTCTGTCTAGGTGTAGCAGTCAGTCAAATAATGGATGAGAGGTACTGAGTGATCAATCCTACATGCATAGGCATCACACAGTGCTCTGCCATGGCATGAGGTTCGTTTATTAATGTAGATTCAGTAGTGAATACATACTTTTCTGGCACACAATCAATTTTCTATATACATGTTTCTATAGAACCTAACAACAAACACAAAGCCTAAGGAGATAGTCAACGAAATATTGCTGCTATGAGAGAAATAAATGAATGACATGAACAGGGTTGTCTAGAGATTAGTTCTCCCTGACCTATGGGTTGACTAGTTAGGAGAATCATTGTTACTTTTGGTCAGTTTTCACAATCAATCACAATTACTTAGGAGATGGGTAACAAAACATTTCATAGCTAGGTACAGGGTTAGAGAGGAATTTAAGACAGACCAGAATTGGGATTTTCCTCAATTTCCAAGTTGTATATTTCTTGTGCTTGATTCAGGCACCTGGCAAGGTTGCTTGGTTGTTATGTAACAAATCAGTGGAGTGTGTCCTGTAGACCTGTGGGCTTGAAGGTGATTGATCTTCTTGACTTGCTTGGCTTGTATGGGAGTGAATGTAACTGTGGAGAGAGAAAGGAGGGGAGTAATGGGTAATAATCTGGGGGGATTAAGATGGGATATATGTGTTAACCCTATAAGTATTTGCTCTCTTATAATTTCTCCTGTATTGGGGAGAGAACAATAATCATAGCAATTCCATTCATAGAGGAAGTTAGAGGGAAAAGTCGTACAAAAGGGGGTTCAGTGGGTGCCTTATTTTCTGGGTGCTGATTTGCAGTCTCCATTTCCCCAGACTATGACCCTGTCAAACAGCAGGGGTGTCTCCATTTATAAGGCTTGATTTTTAACTCAGTCTTCCTGACTCCAGGCTTAAGTGTTTTAGCTACTACTGTACCTTCTAGCTGCCTCTAAGACATGTAATATCATTAGTATATTGATTGCCCAGTGAGAAATCTTCCTCTATCAATTCATATCAGCACCTCTCTAGTTTGTCTTATTAACAGTAGGTGTATAATCTGTTTTCTTTCCCTCAGAGGAAATAGTCAAAAAGTAATGTTATGTTTGTCTTCTCCTGTAGCTTGCCGCCGAACAGTTCAAGAAAACAAGTCTACATGTGGCTAAAAGTGTCTTGAACAACAGACATATAGTGAAAATGCTTGAAAAATACCTTAAGGTTTGTTGGGGGAAGGGGAAGACTTGTAAGTGGGTAAGCAGAACCTTTTTTTTTTTTAAACCCTTACCTTCCATCTTGGAATCAATACTGTTTATTAGTTCCAAGGCAGAAGAGTGGTAACTTCTAGGCAATGGGGGTCAAGTGACTTGCCCAGGGTCACACAGCTGGGAAGTGTGTGAGGCCAGATTTGAATCTAGGACTAGCTCTCAATCCACTGAGCTACCCAGCTGCCCCCTCAAGAAGAACCTTTTGAAATATTGGACATAACCTGTCTAATATAGATGTACTCACAATGCAAGACATGGGAATCACTAGATTTGAGAGAGAGACAGAGAGAGAGAGTGAGAGAGAGAGAGAGTGAGTGAGTGAGTGTCTGGATTTTAGATGTACACAAGCATAGTAATACATGACTTATTTTAGATAATTATAATTAGCAGTTAGACAATGATTTAAGTTGATAGCCTATTTGCTCATAAACAACTGAGACTTTATGATGGCCTTTATATCCCGTCCCTAGTAATTTTTAAGGTAACCCTTGTAAATATTTTCAAATTATTCTGGGTAGATAGAGTATCTCTTAGTTCCAAAGTATCCTGCTTTTTCATTTTGTTAAATACCCATAATTTTGAAATTTAGAAGATGCTTTTAGAAAGTAAAGGATCAAGAAACATTGTAGATTTTCAATTATGCAGTGGGAAATTTAGATTATCCCTATTATGGAAGTTCTGGATTAGGACAGTTTTTGCAGTTTGAGAAAAATTAGACTTTGGAGAACTTGTTACCTGGTGGTTCTTGTTTCTATCCTTTTTCAGTTATTAATATATGGACCCATTTCATGTCAGCAATTTTTAATTCTTACAGTCTTCTAAGTATTCTGAAGCATTCATGTGGGTGCCTTAAGATATGCAAAAATAGTGATTCAAGTCAGGTTCAGATTAGTTACCTAAATATTTGGGAATAATTCTTTAAGTGGAAAGTTTAGATTCATGTTTTAGTACAAAATTTGAAAAGAATTACGGAAAGCAAAATTGTCTTTATGATGTTTTATTCCCCGTGTATTTTTAGTACAATAACCCCATACTCTTATGTATAATATCCATAATGTCCTGGCTTTTGTTTTCAAATGCACTATTAGAAATATATAGATAACATGAATCCATCCATGAAACCGTTAGTTACTAGTAAATTTTTCCTATAGTCTATTTAATACTATTTTTGTAGAGATATCTCTCACAAGAGATGGTTCTAACTTTTTTGGTATGGAATTAATGTATTATTTATAAAAGTGTCATTGGAAAAGATTCTTCTTTTTCCTAAATTAGCTCAACAATCATCAACAATATGATCTTGTTTGGACTACTTGTGGTTTTTGTCCATATATTTTATAAGATCTCTTAAATTTTTCTAACTGGATTCAACAACATACGCCCTATCATTTATTTTGAAGGTGTAGATTTTTGCTCATTTTTTGTTCTACTTTTTTATGATAGGTCGCTCATGTTTATATTCATTCACCTAGGGTGAAGATCCCTTCACAGATGAAATAGTGGATCCAGATGTTGAAGGAGATGAAGACAAAGAGGAAACTGCTGAAGAGGTAGTGACAGCAGTGTTAGCAGAGGTCATTGCTGCAGCAGTCAGGGCTGTTGATGGAGAAGAAACAATACCACCACAAAAGAACAGTGAAGTGAGGACCAAAGAACAAAACACTGTTGATACTGGTGAAGCTAGAAATGATGATTTTTCCAGGCAGTCACTGGAAGAAGAAATAGTAAGCAAACCAACATGTGAGAATGGGAATACATGTGTAGGAGCCAGCAGTGGAGACAGCCAGAACAAGGATCTGGATGGCATGGGATCTATCAGTGCTCAGGAAAAAGAAGCCAACATAGAAAACTTTGGAGCAGAATCAGAAGATGAGATTGTGGTAGAATAAGTTTGAGGGGTTTGGGGGGGAGTTTCTTTTTCTGTGGAGGTGATTTATTGGGCACTATTGTAGAATCCATGGATATTTTTCTTTGGATACAACACTCAAGTATATTGCTGGAAGAAAAGGGATTTCAGAAAATGAACCCATCAGGGCTGTTTTGCTGGTGTATTCCGTAGATTTGCTTAGTTATGCTATGCTTTCTACATCCCTTTGTTTTAAGTTGAAGATTGCACAAAGTTGTACATTTCTTAAGAGATAATAGAATATAGTTCTCCTTTTGACCTTGGATTGAAAAGCAGCATTTAAAAATAAAACTTGATAATTCACTACTTCTCAACTGTTTATTTTTTATTTTTTACAAAATATTCATTTTTACAGGCACTTACCTCTTCCCACAGTTCTTCCTCCCCATTGAACAATTAAAAAATAAATAAAAGCTTCATAACAAATATGCATAGTTCAAGGCAAAACAAAACTTCACATTGACCATTTCCAAAAATATATGTATCTGCATAAAGTCTATCACTTCTCTGGTAGAAAATAAGTGGCATCATCTTGAGTCCTGGAGTTTATCATTGTATTACTCAAACTTCTAAAGAACTTCAGAGGTATTTCTTCCCCCTGTGTTATTTTCATGGTGTGAATTGTTCTATTTCTGTTCCCTTCACTCTGAATCATTTCATAGAGATCTTGAAACTTTCATCATCTCTTACAGTAACAGCATTATTCATATACTATAATTTATTTGGGTATTTCCCTTAGTTTCAGTTTTGGCTACTATGAAAAGAACTATAATATGTAAATATATGTTTATGTATAATATAGAAATGTATACAAATTGGCTGCTTTTCTTTTTGCTCCTTGAGCAGAAATGAATACTAAAGATATAATTTTTTGGTTAGGTAGACAACAATAAAATATTTCAAAGTATTAATACTTAACCAGTTTTAAAACTCATCTTTTTTGTCCCATTTTGGGAATGAAAACTAGAACTACTCTCTTAAGTAAATTTTGGTGTCTAAATACAATGACTAAGTAACATTTAGAATTGTTTTACTTACTGCAAATATTACTAGGATTTTCATTAGTACTAGCTACCTCAAATGAAACATTACCAAATAACTACCAAGGTTCTAAATCATAAGGAAAGATAATTTGATTGGCATATATATATATATATATATATATATATATATATATATATATATATGCCTGTTGAACACTTACATGCAAATAATTATGCAAGATATAGAGAATAAAAAGTGGTTCCTTTCCTTGTGTAGTTTATTACCTAATTGGAGAAACAAAATAACTGACAAACAGTATAATGGATAATGAAATAATTTCATTCAATAAGCTAGTAAAAAGTGGTAATACTGGATTTTTATTAATTTTTCCTTATACCATAAGAAGAGATTGGTCCCCATGATTTATATTTTTTAAAAATACTTTTGGGTCCACTATAATACTGTAATAATGTAAGTAAAATATTAGATGTCATATTAATTTTTAAAAATTGTGATTGCCATTTATAAAATTAACTCTTAAGTCACAAGTCTGTTAGCTCTTAGCAATTAAGTTTTATTCAAAATGGAGATAAAGAGGGAAATGTAGGAAGGAGACAGAAAATATCACCTAGCTAAAATAAAATGCCCTAAGCTGAATCAGGAAGCCAAAATCCGAAGCCCACCAAGCCGACGAAGTCAGAAAAAAACCCTTGAGTACACAGAAGCACCTGATTTCCTAAGCCTGTGTTCCAACCCGGAGAGAGCACTCCACATCCTGCACCACACCTTTTTCTTTCTAGCCCCCTCCATCATGCAATGTACACATGCAAAATGGAATGCAGAGTAGGATGAGCTTCGGGAGAACAAACCTGGAGAGTGGATTCTATCTACACACTACAAAAATAAATCTTAAGGTTTTAAGTATAATAGTTTTGAAAGACAGTAGTGGATAAAAAATAATTTATAATAACGGCTTCCCTATCAGCAGGAAACTGTCTTCCTTTTAAAGTTTGGAGGCCAGTTGTTACCATAACACTGCTTGAAAGTTAGGGGCTTATTTGGCTTCAAGGAAAGAGCCTGGTATAATGGGAAAGGCATTGGGCTTAAAGTAAGATAACCTGTATTCAAATCCTGCTTCTAGTAATTGATCCTTGTATGACCAAGGTCAAATTAATTAACCTGACTAAGGCTATTTCTTCCTTTATAAAGTGGGAATAATAAGATTAAGATTATCTATTTCAGAGGGATGAGTGAAATCTTAAGAGCTCTGTAAACCTCAAAATTTCTTAGACTTATAAATGTTGGAAATTTCACCATTGGGAAATTTCATACTTGAAAAATTCCCTATTGATAGTGGGTCTTGGCTATTGGAATGTGAACCCCATTGGCATGAGAGTTTCCCCCTCCTACCTTCTTAAGATTACTTTAGGACAGAAACCTTTTGCTGAACAATGGAAAGGACTTTGACCTATGCTTAAGCATAGAACAGGAATTTCTTTGAGCCATGATTGATTTTAGAATTGATACGATGGAGATACTTGGAATCAATCTCCACCCTATTCAGTCCTAACAGGATTGAGTAAGGGCTGCAGCCTAGATCAAAATTTAATTATTTGAATCTCTACCCTACTCAGGTTAACAGGATTTAGAAAGGGCTGTAGCAAAGGATCAAAGATTTAATTATTTGAAAATATGACCTTCAACAGACATGTGCAAAGCCAGAGACCTCTGGGCGGTCCTGGGTTAAGCTAGAGCCTCCATTGGCACAGGGAAATTGATGGACAGGTGATTGGTAGATGTGAGGACTGAGGGGAGGGAACTTGGATGGTTTCCTTAAGGATAGGGGGGGGTCTGGAGACTCGAGGTGGTGGTTGAGGAGTTTGTCTGAGTGGTGGGAGTGTGCTCTGAGAAGCTTGCTCTGAAGGAAGCTGAAGGTGGGGGCCTCTGAGACTTTCTCCATTTTGGTCACGTGAGTAATAGGGACTGATCTCTTTTCTTTGCCCCAGCTATCTAAGGGCTTGGGCCTTTTGGCCCAGCCTAAACAGAAGGGGTATTTAAGCCCTATTCCCTTCTCTCCCTTTTTCTCTCTCTCTATCTCTAATTCCTTTCTTCCTCCTATTGTAATTAAACTCCATAAAAGATTGACTGCTGACTTAAGTTTTCATTTAGGAATTACATAGCTGAATTCCTTGGCGACCTTAAATTAATATATATCAGTCTTTTAAAGTGATTTCCTTGTCACAGCTCTGTAAATTTAAATTATTACTATGGATACTAGACAATCACATTCACTTCAGGACAATATTTCCTAAATGTTTCATGTAGCACCAATGTTCTACATTACAAGAGAGTCACATGAGAATTTTTAATGCTAGTTATATCTTAAAGGTACCCAAAATATTAAAAACAAATATGTATCAGCAATTTTTTAGTGTGAAGCCATGGTTTATTAAATCATGCTTTAAAATTTCTTTCCTAACACCTTTCATCACAAAGACATTCTATAGTCTAAGAGCATTGCATTTATAGATTCCACTAAATTTCAAACCTAGAAGTGTTCAGTGACCAAATCTGTTTGGAAAGTTGATAACCTGCTTACAATCCTGCACAGCTTCCCAGTGGAATCACACATGGATACTATAAATATAAGAATTTACCTGGATAGGATTGCACAAAATGGGTTTTAAAAGCCTGGATAATAACTGGAGAAAACTCTTAAAGTCAAGAAATTGATAGCCTTTGTGCAGTTATTTTACTGATAATCTGGAAAACTTTCCAAATAGGGAGCAACTTGCTGTATTTAGGATCTTTCTCTAAAGATGCTATGGGCATGACCCCTCTGTGACTAGAAAATAAAAGTAAAGATAATGTCCTCTGTGAAGAAACTGAAAATGCAATGAAGGACAGAATTGGAATTGAATAATATATCCCTAGTATTAACTGCATATTTTTTCTGGGCCAAGATCTCACTGGCAGTCCTGCCATAGTGGAATTCAATTAAATTAGGTGGAAGAAGCCTAATAAATAGCAGATAATAATATTGGAGGGTCAGAACTTGACCTTGGGCCTCTGGAACACCAGGTTCTGATAGTTCAGTTGTACCTTAGCTTGATCAGATCTCCCAGATCTCCATGCCATTTCCTGAGCATCTCCACACCTTTCACCTTCCTCCCATTTCCAGCACTCACTTATAATTTAATCTTCTCCTAGAATGCAAGTTCCCAGAGAATAGGATGTGTCTTGTTTGCTTCTTTTTATAGCTCCAGCACTTACCACAGTGCCTGGCACATAAGTGCTCAGTAAATGCTATGTGTATTCTAGGAGTAATTGTCCATATAATTTTAATTTGGTTCAGTACCCTGGAGGACACAAAAGATAAAAAATGGCAGGTTGATAATCAGGGAAAATATATTTTACTGAGGAAGATAACATGTATGAAAATAGTGTGGTGGAGGTAAAGGAGAGGCAGAGAGTATGCTCTAGGAAACCTAAGAGGTATTTCAGCTGGAAATTTGGGCACAGAACCAATTAGAATTAGGCCTCAAGGAAGATTCAGGAAGATATATTACATCTCAGAAACGTGGATGTATGTATACAGATACAGAGATTTCATTGTACTGGTTAAGTCACTGATAATTTAAAAATATTTTAGTAATAGTATTAACTGAGAAGTTATGGGTAAATGAAGGCCTACTTCTCTTTCATTTGATGCTATAAAGAACACATAAGCTAACAACACTTTATGCCTAAGCCATCTAAGAGTTAGTTAACCTGCACTTAAAATTTTTTTTCTTTATTTTATTCCAGTAACAAATTTACACATGAGTTTTCCAAGGTTACATGATTCATGTTTTCTCCCTCTCCTCTTCCCTCCCCCACTTCCTGAGTTGACAAGCAACTCCACTAGGTTACACATGTATTATCACTCAAAACTTATTTCCATATTATTCATTATTTGTGAGAGTAATCTTATAAAACTGAAATCCCAAATCATATACCCAAATAAACAGTAAAAAATCATGGCTTTTTTTCATTTCTACTCCCACAGTTCTTTCTCTGAAGCTGGATAGCATTCTTTCTCATAAGTCCCTCAGATCTTTGCATTGCTGTTAGTAGTAAAGTCTATTACATTTAATCATCCCACAATGTTATATGTAATGTTCTCCTGGTTCTACTCATTTCACTCTACATCAGTTCATGTAGATCTTTCCAGTTATTTCTGAAGACATCCAAATAACCTGCACTTTTAACCAACAAGAATGATGTCAAAATTATGTACAGGTATACAGTGCCCTTAATGAAAGTTGTAGCTGTCTTTTTAAAAATCTAAGGTAGATATTGGCCTAGTAGAAAGATGTACAACTAATTCTATTGTTTAATAGTAACACTAGAATAGTAGGCTTACAAAGAATTTCAATCCTCTTAAGATCATTCATTTCATACAACTTACCTTGCAAATGAGGAAACAGGTCAGTGAAGGTTATGTAGAGCTAGAATTAGCTTCCCAGAATAGTATTGTTTTTACAATAATATGCCTTGAAAATGCTGGCAAATGTCATAAATTTTATAGAATAAGGATGTTAGGGAGGAATGGTGGAACAGGCTTAAATTTTTCACCCATGACCAAGTATGACTTAGAGCAGCTGGCCTTCATGCCATTGTGGGGTAAAGTAGACATCAAGAAAATGAATCCTCTGCTGCCTATGTACCTTTTTAACTCTTCCCTTGAACTTAATTTTACAAACTATTCTAAGATGCTAGGCTGCCCTTTAAAGCATATTTATACACTTGATGTTCTCTTCCACATTCTGCATTACAGAAATTGCTATTACTTACCAAGACTGAATATATC
Organism: Monodelphis domestica; assembly: GCF_027887165.1. Lineage (NCBI taxonomy): Eukaryota > Metazoa > Chordata > Mammalia > Didelphimorphia > Didelphidae > Monodelphis > Monodelphis domestica. The sequence continues at coordinate 83,994,986 of NC_077229.1, forward strand.
TACCTAATTCAAACTTTATTACGGAATATCTTTAATCAATGACAAAGTATTAAACACTTAGTATGTGCAAAAAGGATTGTGTGCTTAGTGCTGAAGACACAAATAAGTAAAACAGTCCCTACTCTCATGGATTTCATGTTTTAGTAGGAGAGACAAAATGTATGGAAGGTTTCTGCTGCAAGACAGGAAGACCCCATGATCTTTAGTATACAATAGCAAAAGACATAACGAAATCTTTTCTTTCATATCATTGCCACCAATAAAATTTAATCCTTTTGATAATTGAACCATTTGACAGTGCCAAGGCCTTCAGGGCAAGATCTTTCTTTTCTGGGTTTTCATTAGCTGTGGCTGTAGCACCTGCATGAATAGGTCCAGGCTGTTTGGAAACAAAGGGGTCGTTTGCAAAGATGATGGTTATAGGTACTACCCTAGAAGGATTCTATTTCCATTGCTCCTGGTTTCAGAGTTCTGTGCTGTCAAAGTGTTCAATGTGGTGGTTTGAGTTTTCTGGCATATGTCACTGTCTTGTCCTCAGAGTGCCCTACTCTCCTAGCTTACAATAGGGGTGACTGCCTCCTCCACAAGAGTTGCTTTCCCAAATTGTCATTCTGAGACACCATACAAATTCTGCCCTCAGAAAATACTTAGTACCCAATGGGGAGATATAAATTACTAGGATATGGTAGAGAACATGAAATTATATAGCATCTTCTGTTGGAGATTAAAATGGACATTAAAAAGATTCCCAAATCATATCATAAGATCACTCATTTTGATCTAAATGTTCAGTGTCTACTGTCAATGCCCATTCTGATTCCGACTGAATATCTAGACAAGGGGATCATGACAAAAAGTCAATATGGCTTCATCACAGAGAATGCAAACTTCATTATCTTTTTTGAACATGATTATCAAACTAGTAGATGAGAGGAATGCTGTACAAATAGCTTGCCTAGGTTCTTACAGAGGGTATGATAAAATATATGCTATTCTTGTGGAAAAGATAAATGCTGGATTATGGTATGATTAGATATATTACAAACTTTTAATGGTCTATTCAAAAGAATACTTGTTAATTCTCTAATGGCAGCAGGAAGTCTTCAAGAAATGTCCAGACCGACCTTACATGATCTAGTAAAGCTGTCCACTTGTCTCCACTTTTTCTATTTAAGAATACCAGGACTTTTTCCAAATGTTTATCTAAAACTGAATTTTATCTATATATGTCTTTGATGTATTACTACCTCAATAATCTTGTCAAAAAAGGAAAGTGGTTTACTCTAACATGCCTTGTTTTTAACTGATTTTTTCTGAAAGAACATACTTTGCAAAAATCCTCCCTACTAGGCATCTTGATGCCTTGCTCAGTTGCTCCCGGAGGCTGCCTACTCTTCCTCCTCCTTTTCTTCCTTCTCCTCCACTGCTCTCTCTCCTCCCCCTTTCCTCTTTTCCAGCTGCTGCCCAGCTGCTGCCCAGCTGCCGCCTTCGAGTCTCCTAGACTGTCTTGGCAAACCTCAGCCCCAGCATCGTGATCAATGATGATGAACCAGGCTATGACCTAGACTTATTTTGCATCCCTAAGCACTAAGCTCGAGATTTGGAGAAAGTATTCATTCCTCATGGGCTTATCATGGACAGGACTGAATGTCTGGCACAAAAATGTAATGAAGGAGATGGGAGGCCACCATATCATTGCCCTCTGTGTCCTCAAGGATGGCTAGAAATTCTTTGTTGATTTACTGGATTATATCAAAGCACTGAACAGGAATAGTGATAAATCAATTCCTATGATAGTAGATGTTATCAGATTGAAGAGCTACTGCAATGAGCAGTCAACAGAAGACATCAAAGTGATTGGTGGAGATGATCTCTCAACTTTAACTGGAAAGAATATCCTGATTTTTTAAGATATAATTGACAGGAAAAATGATACAGACATTGCTTTCCCTGGTCACACATTATAATCCAAAGATGGTGAAAGAAGCTAGCTTACTAGTGAAGAGGACCCCTCCCAGTGTAGGATATGGACCTAACTTTGTTGAATTCTAAATTCCAGACAATTTTCTCATTGAATATGCCCTTGACTACAATGAATACTTCAGGGACTTGAAACCATGTCTGTGCCATTAGGGAGACTGGCAAAGCCAAGTACAAAGCATGAGGTGCAACTTGGTGTGTAGAGAAGCTTTGAAACACTGTAGGGAAAACCACTAACTTCACCTCTGGACCACCAGCTAAATTGTCCAATGTTTCAGCCATGCGACCTTATTAGAGCTTTTGCATGTACTGTATCATATTTTTTATTTTGGGAATGTCAGACAGTTGCTGCAGTTCTGATTGCTATTTCATTTGCACTACAAAACTGAAAGAGACTATCACTATCCCTGAGTGGGTTGTATTGCCTGAATTGCTGTCTGACTTACAAATAGGAAATTACTTAAACCATACCAACAGAATTGAAATAGCTTAAAGTATTGTGGATGTAAGAGATGTTTAAAGAGGATATATTGATTTTTTTAAATTGGAAATTTAATTTTATGTTAACAAAAAATACAAAGAAATGATTGAATATTGTTAGCTAACACCTTTTTAGTGTCAAAGAGGAAGCAGTCAATTTTAATATCTGTTCCAGTTCTGTTCCAGAATCCAAGAGGTTTGATCATTTTATGATAAACCTATCCATCTCCTGGAATTACATTATTATTTCAGGAACTTTGGTTGTTGTTGCTAAGAATTAAAATGAAAGCAAATAATTAATTTTATGGAGATGGGCAATAGAATGAAAAAGCCAAAAAAAAAAAGTTCATTGAGCTGTCTGTCCCATTCTTACAGATCATTTCCTTTCTTTGCTCACAAGTCAAAAGTAGTTTTCTTTTAAAAATGAATTGACATTCTGAACATTTTGCTTTTAAAACCTATAATGCAAAATGCTTAAAATAAAGGCTGTTTCTTAAAAAAAAGAAGAAAAAATCCTCCCCAACTCATGCATACACACACACACACACACACGTTTCATAAAATATCGATTACAAAGGAGTGCCTTTTAACAATGATAGTATGCTATCAACATTGATTAGTGTATTTGAAAGGTTTGTTTCTCATTGTTTTTTACATTGTAGACAATATGCTGAATCACTTCATACAAGCCTACCTATGTTTCACTAAATGCATTATATATATGCATATATATATATAATTCCTTATATTGCAATAATGTTCCTTTATATTCACATACCATAGTCTTTTTAAGCTGTCTTCCAAACCCTTTGGTACATTTCCTTTTTGTTTGTTTCTTTAGGGTATGGCCCAGTCTCACAGATTAGTGTCATTTACCTCAAGAAATAGTAACTTTAATCAGATGCTAATATAACAACCCCCCCCAAGCTTGTATGTATTCTTCTGTTCCTCAATGGATTATTATTGTTTACATAAAATATCTTAAATTTTATATAAGTAGAATGGTTTTGTCTTTTATATTTTCTTCTTTCCTGTGACTAGTCACAAATTTCATAGCCGTGAAAGATTTAATCTTTCATTTTCTATAATGTAACTTTTTAATACTTGGCATTTTTATACACTTAAAATTATTGATGTAGAATTAAATGTAGTGTTGGGTTTTTTTTTAACCAGACTCATTTCCATTTTCCTCAGAAGTCCTTAGCAATTCACAAACAAGAAAGGGAAGTTCATAATGAAAAGATAAAATTTTGTCATCCATTCTTGGTCAGTCTATGTTAGTTCTTTGTGATCACAAGTTTCTTAAGATATTCACTAACCATCCCCCTTTTACGGTTACATAGTGTTCAGGGAAGACTAGCATTTCTGGTGTTAAGGCTTGTTGAGTCTTTTCAAGGCCACATGTCCACCTCTGGTGTCCACTTGCCACTGAGCTCTGACCTGTGGTTCCAAGAAGCATGTACAGCTGTCACACCCAAGTAAGATTGATAAACTAGATTGAAGGTAACTGAAATCCATCAGTGAGTTAAGGCATTGTCCACTCCAGGTATTTGAAAAACACTTTGGCCCTGGTCCACATGTGGGTGGATGAAAACAATTTGTTCCAACAGCCACAAAGGGTCGGAAGCAGGTGCTGTGGAATGCTTAGAGCTTGGTTAGGTATGGAAGAAACCAAGGTCATCCATTGCATCCTGTTCCATTACCAGGTGTCTTGACTTTCACTGGACTTTGATGAGTCTGGAAGAGAGTGAGGCAAATGACTTTATGCAACTCTGCTTCACTTAAATCCAATTTATGTTTGAATCAAAAGACATGACCTTGGGAGAAGCTCGGTAGCTCAGTGGTTTGAGAACCAGGCCTACAGATGTGGCCTCAGACACTTCCTTGCTGTGTGACCCTGGTCAAGTCACTTGACCCCCATTGCCAAGCCCTTACCATTCTTCTGCCTTGGAACCAATACATACTACTGATTCTAAGGCAGAAGGTAAGGGTTAAAAAAAAAAAGATATCACCCAGTGATGTCATTTTGATATTCTTTAAGTACAAAAACCTAATAATCAGCCATCCCTTTAACTAATGTGCTTAGAAATTTTATCAGGAATGGAAGTCAAGCCAACAAACCTATAATCTGCTGACTTCATTCACTTCTCTTAAAAAAAAAAGGAGGATCCATTGCAAAAAATTACTCAATAATCAATACCAATTCTCAAAACTGATCTCAGATATCAGCTACTTATTACCAATTTTTGTCTAGTCTATACTTGTCAAAAAGATTATTATAACTGGCAGAAAGGAAAAACAAAGGAAAAGCTAAGCAACTGGTACCTTTTTAGCATAACCCAGTCATCTTGTGTGAAAGAGAATTCTTTACTTTATTGTCTATCTTGAGTTTACACTAATTTAAGTACCTCACTAGATTGTGAAGACAGAATTAACTCTCCTTTGTCTACATTTTGATTGAATCAAATCAACACAAACTTGAACTAGGTGTAGGAGCTAGAAAACCACTTAATGAATTCATACCCTACTTAGTGCTAGGTGAGAAGCCAGCAAGATACTTGGAAGAGTTTCACTCTTTTTTAATTCAAGCAGTCAGAAACTTGTGAATTCTTTTAAGAGTTCACACAAGAGTTCACACCCTCAGAAACTCAATCAGTCAGAAAGTTGTAAGAGTTCACACCCTCAGAAAATTTTCAATAAGGAAACTGCCAACCCTTTTGATAAGTATTCACCCCTCCAGAAGGTGTGAACTGGTTCCCACAAACACTGGCGTCTGGGCAGTGCTAGACAATTTAGAAGCTGTGATTGGCCCCTGTGAAAAGGGGAGGAGACAAGAAGTCAATATAAAAGGCCCTAAATTTCTGAGGCTAAAGTTAAGTTGACTCCAAAAAGGAAGTTGGCCTCAAGGAAGAAGGGTGGCTCAAGGAAAATAGTCAGCCTCAGGAGTCACCTTCAGCTGGAGTCACTGTCTTGACCTGCCTCTTGGAGAGAACTTGGGTGAGTGGCTGGCTGGCTTTCCCTTCCTATCTTCTGGAGAGAGTTTAATTCGGGTTGAAGGTCAGAAAGTCCTGGCTGAGTCAAGTACTGGAACAATATTTATTTAGCTAGGTTAATGTCTTCTCTACTCTTTTGTATTTCTCTACTTTCACTCTTCCCATCTCTTTTGTAAATAAAAGATTTATAATTTTCATATATTTAGCCAAACCACTAATTTTAACACTTACACTTGTCAATCATAATAAGCATTAGTTCTATTCTGTTTCTGACCATTCCTGGGGACAAGTGATGTTATTTTTTTCAGAATCCTGCCATGATTTTAGATTTCTCAATAGCCTGCTTTTGCTTCCATATTTTTTATTTATTTAACAAATTTAAGTTAATGGTCAAGAGTCTTTTTGTCTTCAGAATTTCATTCATATATTGTATTTAAAATTATATTATATTTAAGTTCTACTTAAGTTTACAAACCTTCCCTCTCCCCTTCTTCTCACTTCTCTTCTATGCCATCCTAGTCTTTTCCCTTCTTTCTTCTCTCCTCTCTTCCCTGTCCTCCACCTAAATTCTCAACTGTATTTTTCTCTTTCCCTTCCTTAGTTCTCAGCATCCTCTTTCCGCTTGTCCTCACTGCTTTCTTCTTCACTTCTCTCTTTATCTCCCTCTTCCTCATTTCCCTCTGGGGGCACCTCTACTATTTTCATTTTCCTTCGATCTCACCCTTCCCTTTTTCTCTCATCTCTCCCAAGCTATCTCTACCTCTCTCTTCTCCCTCCCCTTTTCCTGCTCTTCAGCTTCTCCTTCCACACTCCTTCTTCCCTTGATTCCTTTCTTCTTGTTCCCCTCATTCCCTTTTTCTCCCTTCTGTTCTTTTCTGCCCTTCCTCTTCTCCTCCTGTCTCTCTCCCTTTTTTCTTGCTCTTCACTCTATTCCTTTCTTCTCCCTCTTTTTTCTAGTCCTTTCTTTCCCTCCTCCCTTCCAGCTCTTATTCCCTCCACTTTCTTTCCCCTTCTTTATCGCTGTCAGCTAGTTTTCCAGCTCCTCCACATCTTTTCTTTGCTTTTCACTCGTTCCTTTTTGGTCGGGCAGCGTCTCACGTCCCGGTGAGGAGGCCCTACCCTTTCTCCCTCGCCGTCGTTCAGAGTTAGAAGCAAAAGCGCAATCAGTCGACTTGCGGACGCGACAGAAAACAGCTGCTCGAGGCGCGCCCTCGCGGGGTACGCGACTTTGGAGGGGCGTGTCGAAGACTAGCGGAGCGTGCGCGCTCACGCTCGTGCGTGCGTCGTGACGGCAGAGCGCTGGCGGCGGCGGCGGCGGTGGCGGCGGAGCTGTTTGTTCTGGGCTCCTGCTCCCGAGAGCTGAAACAGAGGCTCCCGGAGGTGCCTATCGAGTTGGGGGACCGGGCCTAGGCCCGGGCCCTGTGTGTGAGGATAGAGGCGGCAGCGGCCGCGGCTCCCGGACGTTGCGCTCCTCGGCTTCGGGGCTGGGCCCCGGCGCCGTACAGCCTAGAGGAGGCGGTGGCAGCGGCGGCGGCAGTGTGCGGCCTAGTCCCAGGTGAGGCAAATGTATCTGTCCTTCAGGGAGGGAGGCATGGACCGATGAGTGAAGGACGGCGTCTAGAAAGCAGGCAGGCAAGAGGATAACTGGGACCGGGCTGCCCAGCTCAGCGGGGTCCGGTCAGGAAGCGGTCCCGGGTGATTGGGGGATAGGCTTTCGGATTCTAGACATTTACTTACGCCTCCTGCCAACGTAACCTGCATTGCGTAATAGGGCCAGTGCGCCAAACACACCTACGCCATATGCGCAGCGCCGCCGAGGGGCGGGGGTACGTGGGGGGGGAATGGGGGAAGCCTGAGACGGCGGACGGGAAGGTGGGAGGGCGGCATGAGCCTGGGAGACCCCTTCCCTCAGCATGGCTCATTCTAAGCCTTTCGGACGCAGCCCAGCATGCTTCTGTAACGGGGGTGCCTGGAACCCGCTATGTCCTCTGCGCAGCGGGCCGGGCCCGGGGGTTACTCTGCGCCGCCTGCGCACAGCCGCCCGGGACAGGCGCTGCGCCTTTGGCGTAAGGGGAGGCCTCCCTGCTCGTCCCTGCGCCTTTGGCGTAAGCGCCGTCTCCTCCCCCTCGCTCCCTCCCTTTTTCTCCGCTGGCCGCCGTTGGCGCACGTGAGGGGGGACCTCCGCCCGGGGCTGCGCTGTCCGCGTAGGACGGGGGAGGGTGCGTGTCTTGTGCTGGAAGCTCGGGGGCCGGTCGAGGGGCGCGGAGAACGCCGGGCCCTAGTTGGGGGGGGCAGGGGGCGGGCTGAGATTTATGGCACTTCCTGCCGCCGCCATTTTGTAAAGTGAGCAGGAGGAAGCGGTGGCGGCTGTGGCTGTTCTGCGGCGGGAGGCACCCTGCCGGGAGCCGCCTCCGCCTGCTGCCCCCGGGTGAGCTGCGATGACGGGGTTGGGGGGAGGGATATGGCCCTGTTTAGTCCCTCTCCCCACACCCTAGTCCCCGCGGCATCTCCTTGCGGCCCAGCCCTCTCAGGACAGGGCCCAGCCTTAGTTCTCCCATCCCCTGGGCCTGAGGTCCTCTTCCTTCTCTGCGTATCGCTCACGTGGGCCTAGGGCTCCGAGGTTCCCTTCCCGGTGTAGAGGCATGCACCTAGTTCATGGGTTGGGCGGGTTGTGCAGCCTGGGTCCGATGCGGAGTCAGCTTGGCCCTTACATCCCTCCTGTCGTGCGCTTTCTCTAGATCTCTATTTCCGTCGAGCCTTTGAAATGCTTATGTGTAGCAGAGGCCTGAGGGTTTTGCTGGACCGACTCTGGAAGGAATGTGTTGCCCGAAGATGAGAAGCATTGCAATGGGGTGGGGGCCGATGTTTGGAGACCCTGGATAACCTTAGTGTTCTGTTCCCTGTTGAAAGGCACTTGGTTTTGTTTAGTAGTTGGAATTGCTTGTGTTTCTGCTCTTCGGTTTTGACTGTTTTATGAATCGTCAAAATAAAAGTAGAATCTCAAAAAAAGAAATAATCATTTCCTTAAAATGAAACCCAGCCTTTGTGAATGGGAGAACCGAATTAAATACTTATTTTAAGGCTATTGAATGAGTCATCTGTCTTTCTTAAGTGACTCTGTGACTAACCGACCTCTTGTTTCTTATAACCATCATTTCTTGTGGTGGTTATTTTAAAAATGAATCTTTTTGGTACAATCTGCTTGTTTTGGGAATTTATGAACTGTTTAGAATTAGGTTGTTTTGGTTGTTTTAGGTTTATTTCAGTTAAAATATACCCAATTTCAGTAAGTCTATCTTTAAAAATTGGAACTACTTTTCCTTGGATTTGTAAGATTTGGTTTTAAAATAAGGCTTTAAGGGGCAGTTAGTAGCTCAGTGAATTGAGAGCCTGGCCCAGAGACAGGAGGTTCTGGGTTCAAATGTAGTCTCACACTTCTAGGTGTGTGAACCTGGGCAAGGCACTAACCCCCTCCATTGCCCAGCCCTTACCACTCTTCTGCCTTGGAACCAATTTATAGTATTTATTTTAAGACAGAAGGTAAGGGTTTTTTTTTTCTTTTTTTAAATCAAGATTTTTTTAATGTACTTTGTTCATTGTGTATTATTAAATATTACTATAGTGAGTTCAACATAGCTGTGGGGATTTTCTCAGTGAATCTAAAAATCAAATCGCTTCATATTTAAAACAACTATTTAACTGACAAATCAGGGGGGAAATCTCCTTCCTTACCTCTTAATATTATAAAATTCAACTTTTTTTGTTTTTAGATTGAGACTTGCTTGAATGTTTCATAGAAGGATAACTTTATGGACAGATAATTGAATACTGTGAAAGTGGAAAGCAGAATACTAAGTTATACAGGCCTTGAATAGAATATATTTTAGTGGAATAAAAGTATAAAATGTTTTCTTTGGGTGGAAACCAACCTTGTTTTTTCACCGTTGAAGTGCTGCGAGTTAAAGTGATGATAATTAGTCCCTGCTTTTTTCTACTTTGGATTTAGTTGAGAGAAGTTAAAAGTTGTGGCAACCACTGTATTTTTACAGATCCTTAAAATCTGTCATTGAAAGTGCTTCCTTTCAAACTTGTAGCTGCATATAGGAATTAGTTAAAAATTGTCATTGTACTTGGGAATTAAATAAAGCAAATTAGTTGTTGAATTACTTTAGGACATTTCAAAAAAACTTGTTTCCTGCAACAACTGTTTATGGGTCAGCAGTGGTAATTATTGACCAAATTCTATTTTTACTGGGGGGGGTGTCATATTAGGTGATTCAGTTCTGACAGTTGATTATTTTGCAAGCATAAGTTATAGACACTTCACTTATAAGTCTTATAAATAAAGCAAAGATTACTTTGTATTTTCAAGTAATGAAAGTCATAGTTCTCATCTGTTATTGATCCACATTTTAATCTGTCATATTTAAAGTGATGAAAATATTTTTTATTTTTTAAAATTCAAAATTAGCATCGTTAGCTTATCTCTTTTATGCCTAACAACTTCATAAATGGAGATTTTTACTAATGTTTCATAAGTCTTTATAATACTTTAGCTCTTAGAAAGTACTGGACATTCTAGTTGGGTTTAAGGTTCTAGGTTGAAAAGTGGAATATTTCATTAGGAGTATGCATCTTCAATTTTTGATTTTCATTTAGACCTATTTTGACAAGAAATGGAAATGTTAGTGTTTACCCTTAAGGAATTCAATTTTTCTTTGATTTCAAATCAATAAGCATTTACTAAGTTTTTACTATGTCAAATATCAAAACAATATTATTCCTTTTCTGAAGGAGGAAGGTGTGGATAATCATCTTTTTATATACCAAAAATACATACTTGGAGGATCATGGAAAGAATACTAGATTTAGAATCAGAATACTTAGGCTTGAATAGAGACTCAACCATTTCTTACCTATGTGACCTTGAGCAAGTAATTTTTTTTCCCAGTAAAGGGGCTAAGCTAGCTGGTATATAACACCCTTTCCAACTTGGCTTCTCATCCTTTGCTTATGATTTAGAAATTCATTCTGTAAACATTTCCCAAGTACCTAAATGAAGAGTAGTGGGGAGGGGAGATAATAAGACACATCCAGAAATTAATAAGGAATGAAATAAGATTCATATGGCTTGTGGCAGTTGACTCTTTTAGTAAAGAATTGAATTTAGTAATGAAATTGAATTCAGTATTGGTCATTTAGCATAGTACACAACTGCTATAAGTTGTGATCAAGATGTCTGAGGTTGTCTGAGCCAAATTTCAGATTTTCTGTTTTATTTTTACCATGCATTTTCCTTTTAGGAGTTGCAGTGCATTAAATGGATTTTGGATTTGTTTTTATCTGAATAGAAAGTATTTTTTTTTTTAAGAAAGAAGTATTTTTCAAAAGATGAATGGGTAATCATTAAGTGTAGACTAATGTAAAATTTTTTCTGATTTGATAGACAGCTCAGGGCAGTTGAAATCTTTTCAGTTTCATGCAGATAAGAACCCAGAGAGCTTGCCTGGTATTAGTAAAAACTTAGGCTTGAACTTAGAAGTAACATGCCAAAGACCCCAATTACTATGTACTCACTGGTCATAGGCAAGTCACTTATCTTTGCTGAGGTTCTAGCAACTGTAAAAATGAGCCAGTATCACATCTTATACTAGTTGCCTTACAAAACTGAAAAAAATAGATCATTTTATGCAATGTTTACAATGCTAAAACTAAGCCTGGAGTCAGAAAGAAATTGTCTCAAATCTTACCTCTGATAATTGGTAAATAATCTTTGTTAGCCTCAGTTTTATCTGTAGAGGAATGATATTTGTCAAAGCTGAAAGAGAAAAGTATCTGTAAACACTTATTAAATGTTTACTATGTGCCAGGCAATGCATTAAGCCACTGGAAAGACAAAAAGAATTTTACGTTCTAAAGCTTCAGGAGCTTTCCATCTTCAAATTGTTAATGTAATGGAAGCTCCTTCCCCACCCTCAACTCATCCTTACTCTAGGCTCTTTCCTTTTTCTGTGGAGGATATGGAGGATACTATCTTCCAATCCACCTAGGTTTTTAGCCTTAGAATTATCCTTTCTCCTTCCTAACAGTTTAGTTTCTAAGCCTTGTTGATTGTACCTGTTCTACAATGTTGGAATTCTTTTTGCATTCTAATGAATGAGAAGGGGCCCACAGACCCCTTTTCAAAAGAATATTTTAAAATGCTTCAAATATTTAGGATATTGTGGAGATCAATTACATTGGAATTTTTGAAATAAAAAATGAAGTTCACACATCCCAGGTTAAGAACCCCAGATCCCAACAGTTCTTGCACATTCCACTAAACCTAACCTCTGTTGTAATTTAGGTATTGGTTGCAGGGACTTACTTGGCCTGTTTCCATTGTAACCCCTCTTAAAGCTATCTTTCACAAAGCTGCCTAATAAATGTTTTTGCTTATTAAAACAAATTTAATCATACCATGCTTACTCAATCCTTAATGATTCTCAATTATCTCTAGAATAAAGTAAATGCCTCAACTTGGCATTTAAAGCTTGCTACAATTTGGCTTCTACTACTTTTCCAGTCAAATCTCATATTTGTTAAAACCATATTGTGATATCGTCCAGTTTATTAGCAAAAATCTGTTCAATACCTATATGTTGGCCACTGAGGCTATACAAAGACACAATAGAACAATCTATGACCTTAAGTATCTTACAGTCTGTTGTAAGATGTGTTCTAAAATATAAAGAATGAATATGAAATATAAAGTTGCTAAAATACAAAGTGATTGCAAGAGCACTAGCTGTTGGGGGTGTTCTGGAAAGACATCTAGAAGGGGATGCTAGAACTTTATTTTGAAGGCACTTTGGATCACAAAGATAATATTAGAATGTAATTTCGGTGATGCTTTTGCTACAGAGTTTTAAGAGTCAGGTGGAGGAGAACAAAAATAGCGTCAGAAAAACCCAAGAAAGAAATAGTATCCAGAAGTAGAATTATCATATGTGTCCAATGCATGGAGGGTTAGGAAGATTGAAGATTGAGAAAAAGCAGCTAGATTTGGACTCATGCATTTTTTCCCATAGCTTTTAAAATCCCTACCTTCAAAGCATAGCTCAGGTGTCCTATTAACAGGACCTTTCCTGATCTCTTCCCATTTATTTGTTAGTGCTGAAGTTACTTTGTATATACTTTGTACTTACTTATCCATGTGTTTTTATATGCCCCAAATAATGTTGGTCCTTAAGGGAGAGGTATGTTTTATTTTTGTCTTTGTATCATCCCTTAGCACCCTGAGACCTAAAGGTAATAGATATTTAACAAGTGTTTTAAATTGGATAGAGTAATAGCTAGCATTTTTATAGCACTTTTAAGATTTGCTGCATGTTGTACATGTTATCTCACTTGATCTTTATATAAAATGTCAGTTATTAAACCTTAAAACATGGGCTCATTTATTTTAATCTATTTTGAGCTCTGTTAACAACTCTAGATTTTCATGAATAAATAAAAAATTAACAAGTACCCCTGTACTGGTGGGAAATGGGCTAATAATAATATGCTTACATATTATTTTTTAGTTAGAGCCCTTTTCATGCTTTATCTTTTGATAAAACATTTTGTAATTATATACTGAAAAAATTGATGTGAATGGGAGGTCCTTAGTGTGACTGTTTTTTTATTTTATTTTATGTTATTAAAACCCTTACCTTCCTTCTTGGAATCAATACTGTGTGTTGGTTCCAAGGCAGAAGAGTGGCAAGGGCTAGGTAGGTAATGGGGGTCAAGTGATTTACCCAGGATCACACAGCTGGGAAGTGCCTGAGGTCAGATTTGAAGCTAGGACCTCCCATCTCTAGACCTGGCTCTCAGTCCACTGAACTACCCAGCTGCCCCGCCCTTAGTGTGATTATTAAAACAGTTTTATATTACCTACTACATGCCAGGCACTCTGCTAAAGTACTGTTTTCCTTCTTTACAAATTTCTTAATTTTGATCCTCATAATCTAGGTAGGTAGGTGCTATGATATCTCCATTTTACAGTTGAAGAAACTGAGGCAAGCAGTTTGACTTGCCCAGGGTTACACAGCTAGTAAGTGTCAGAGACCAAATTTAAACTCAGATTCTCTTGACTCCAGGACAAACACCATCCAATGCACAATCTAGCTGCCTCTGTTGTAATTTTAAAATCGGTTTTTTTCTTAATTGATGAAGGGTGACAAATCACAGTGGTGACCCAAAAATTACATATTTGAAATCATAGATTGAAGTTTAGTACTCACTTTTTAGGGATTGCATTTAATGTCTCAAGGGGCCTTGGAGCTGCATTGCTATCTCTTTTCTTCCTTTTGAAACCAGGTACTTGATTAATGCAGAACAATTTTATCAAGACCATACATACTTATTGTTCTATATACCATGTACTAGATGTTGAGGATGAACAAGAATAGTAGTTATAAAAGTGATCATTCATTTAAGCTATTCCTTTAAAAAATGTATGGGCTTTTTAAATAACCAGAAAATATAGCCAAGTGTTGGAGGGACAGAAATAAGGAAAAAACAAAAGATATAAATAGAACTAGTGAATGACAAGGATAAGATGATAGAGCTTTATCATATAGAACACAAATTAGATTTTCTTGGCATCAGGAAGACTGAAATAGAACCTGTATAGAAATGCAAGTTTTGTGGAGGTAAAACACTTTGAGAATTATAATTATCCCAAAATAGAATGGTCAGTCAGTGACCTTATATAGGATTTTGTTACCACTTTATACTATTGACTCATTCATATATATCTTCAGCTAATATTTTTGAATCCAAATATAGAACTTATATTTTTCTGGATTAAATTTCTTTTACTTACATTCAGTTAAATCTTTTTTTCTTATTTCATTTTTGTTAACCAGTTACTTGATAGCCCTTTCAATTTTGTATCATAACTCAGTTCACAGAATCTCTTAAATTAGAAGGGATTTTGTGTGCCTGAACAAAAAAAAAGTCTTAAGAACTCTGGTTAGGAAGCATTTACTGACAGTGATCTGAAATATACTTCTCTGTAGCTTCTCTCTGTTTTTCCTAGTTCTCTCTCTGGGTTTAAAAAGAACTGGTCTTAACTACTTTTCCACATGATGGCCTTCTGTTACTTGGAGACTGCTATCATGTCCTTTCTAAGTCTTAAGTCTAAATATTTCTAGTTCTTTCAATTGATTCTTATTTGGTAATAACCTTAGGGCCTTCCCTGCTGCTCACATTCCGGCTATCTATGCCCTTCCTTAAAAGCAATCTGAGATTCATTAGTATTTTTTGTCTGCCCTCTTTTGACTATTGACTCATTGATCTTGCTGTCCTCTGAAACCTCATTTTTTACAGATGAGATTTTAGTGGTCCAGATAGGGGGAGGGGCAGGTAACTAACAGAACAACTGTACCCTGTACATATGAAGTATGTGTGGGGGGGTTGGGGTGGATTGGACTGAAGGGAGAAGAATTTATATTTGCCACTATTAAATTTCAGCATCTTTATTGATGCTTATTAATTTTCCATTGTTGTAACCTGTTTTGACACTAATTCTGTTATTCAAATACTGTGTTAACTCTCTCCCTTGCATTTGATAACTATTTATGTCTGTATCTCAGTTATCAATTAAACTATAAAGTAGAACAGGGCCAAGCCCAGATCCCTGGAAACCTTTCACATAGACATCAAACCATTAGTCTTTGAATACATTCCTTTTTTTTTTTAAAATAAAATACTAATTTTTTTTATACCCCCTTGATTTCCTAATGTAGGGCCACCTCTTATAACAAGAAATTAGAGGGCAGGGGTCAGTAATATAGAAAAATGAATCAATAGGGGGCAACTGTTTGGCTCAGTGGATTGAGAGTCAGGCCCAGAGATAGGTCCTGGGTTCAAATGTGACCTCAGACACTTAGCTATGTGACCCATGGCAAGTCACTTAACCCCCATTGCTTAGCCCATACCACCCTTCTGCCTTGGAACCAATACACAGTTTTGATTCCAAGATGGAAGGTAAAGGTTTTTAAAAAATGAATCAACCCATCAAAAACGGTGACATTCTATGTAATGTTCTATGCTTGTATTAAAAATTGGATCCACACTTCCTAACTGTGACTTCCCCCTCCCCAGCCCTTACCAGCTTATGCATTAGAACCAATACACAGTATTAAGACAGAAGGTAAGGGCTTTTAAAAAACTGAACCCATTCTCAGTCCATCCAATTTTGTGATTAATCCACACCTAGTCAATCTTACTCAAAGAATAACAGTAGAGACTTTTTTTTCCAAATGCTTGACTGAAATCTTCAGAAATTATGCTTACAGAATTTTCCATCTCTAGCAGTCATCCAGAAGGGAAATGGTGACACAAACTCTGCCTCCTTTTCTAGATGTCAACAAACCATCCCTTTAAATAATAGATTTGCAGATTTCTCTAGGACTTCTATTGCAGCTTGTTCATTTATGCTTACCAAATTGGGAGATTTTCCTTTTTCCAGTTTTGCAGCATTTCTTCTGTTCCTCCATGTTCGTTCAAAGATCATGAATAGTACAAGTATGAAAAAAATTGAGCTTTTCTTTAAGTTTTGACTGAACCAAGGTGCCTTTATTCAGGTTATTAGCAATTTTAGAGACATTGACTTCCTTTGTAACCCTGGGGTCCTCTGCATTGAGCAATTTCCAATTAGCAATTAGAGTAATTGTGTTGCAAAAGATGAGGAAACAGTGAAGTATAAGATTTTCAGTGAAGGTTTTGTATTTAACAAAAGGGGAACAACTTCAATGTGATTGCACTCTTGGAAAGGCCTGCTAATAATATTTAACAAAAGTGAACAATGGTAGTGCAGCTCTTAAAAACACTTGGGCCATAATATCTTTAGGTTTCCACATCAATCACATTGCTTCTACCAGTTCCTCTAATAACTTGGTTTGGTCTGAGACTAGTGATTTTAACATAACAAAAATAGCTAAGTAGTCTAATCCTTAGTTGCCTTGAATTTTAACTCATAAACCATTTATTTAGTGTTTCCAAATCCAAACATTACTCTCTTGAAAGAGAAAATAAGCAACAGCAAAAAAAAAGTGGAGTGGTTCTGCCTTCTGTTTTATTACTGGCCTGATGAATTCTCTGGACCCTTTTCTCCCTAAGATAACTAAATAAAGCACTTATCCCTTTTTGTTAGCATTCTGAGCTCCTGACACTTTTATTGAACTGTGGCTATCTTTTATGTTCATATCTGCCCTTGCAGATAAAATGTGAATTTTAAAGATCAAAAGTTGATGGATGAGTTAATAGGCCATCCTTAAGTAATGGATTTGAAGATCTAGAGAGGTATGAATTGATGCCCAGTTTAAGCTGACTCAAGCCCAGGGAAGTATAGAACAACTGCTGGGTTTCTTAAAAAGTTAATTGATTAAATCATTGGAGAAGGGGACAAAGACAAAATAAAGTAGAAATAATATTGTAATGGGAGTTAAATTTACTTCATTAATTCAATTGAGAATGACAATTAATTGGATTAGCAGGCTTTTAAAAATCTTGATATTGGTTATTCAATGTTAATTTCCTCCAAATTCTGTAGCTTTCCTATGGATTATCTGTTAATGACCACAGTTTGTAAAAAAAAAAAAATTCCATTCCCTCCTAAGACTGAGTTTAAATTTACATATTTATCTTCCTCTAAGTGAGAGTCCCCAATTTGCTCCTCACCAGTGTTAATTGCTGGTTGACATTAGAAAGCTTAGTATCACCATAAGATACTGTGTGGAACATAATGTTTTTTGATACTTCCGTGCAGTTTTTCTTAAAACACTTGCAGGTTTATTCTTTTTTTTTTTTTTCATTTCTTTGAACCACATTGCAGGTTTTTTTCATTTAAAAAATTCTTAATGGAGGTTATCAAAGTATAGTGGTATAGAACTGCCTGAAATTGAACTTTAGCCTAATTGTTAATTGAACTGTTTTCTTTCTAGCTCTTCAGAGCAAAGTTATAGATGTTTGTATATGACTATTTAGGCCTTTAAAGCAAATTTAAAAATTAATATCTGCCATTTAAAGAACTTTTACCTTTATTGTAGATCTTAAAATTTGGGGGTTTTTTGAAAGGATTTTTTTAGTACATCCCTACTTTCTTCATTTTAAAGGGCATTTGTAGTTTATAACCCAGATTAAATTTATTGTGTCTAGCATCGTTTTCTAGATTTCTGCATTGTATCTAAAATTAGATTGTTGACAAGTCCTTTAAAGAAGAAAAATGGCCATATGTTTTAAAACCAGTAATGTTGTATAAAATATGTCATGTTGGAAATGACAAAGACTTTCAAATTCTGAATGAGAATTCATCTATTTTCAACTGCTAATATCTTTCTTATAGTGCAAGCTTAATAAGCATTCTTAGACATTGCTTGCTTGAAAAGTACACCTGATTGCTTAGCATCTATTAGGTTAATTAATTAATTAATGACCTTTATTCTAGAAAAATTCCAGCTAAACTGCCCTTCCCTCAAGATTCCTGACTTCTCTTGATAGCACTATCACCCAAGGTTAAAACTACTCTGATCCTTTAATTATTCTTTTTCTTCAACTTTCCTCCAGCCAATTACTTCCAAAGTGTTTTGAATCTATTTTGAAATAGTTTCTTTTTGTCCCGACTAACTTCTGAAACTTTCTCAGAAGGTCGGTCACAGTGATCTTTTTTTAAAGGCCCTTGACAACAGTTGAGGATTCTTGCCTCAATCTCTTGGTTCCTAGTCTCCTCAGTCTCTTAATATGGACCTTTCCCACAAATTTGGCAGAGATCATAATTAGAGCTGGAAAGATCCTTAGAGGTCACTTAGTCATACCCATAATTTCACAAATGATGGGAGTTGAGGCCTCAAGAGTTTCTGACTTGTATAGAGAATTATTCTGAAGTAGTCTCCCTTTACTGAACTCAGCTTTAAGGAAAGCCTTATTCCATGACATGTCCTATCTTATCAGCCCAGATTCTGAACTAGCCAAGTCTCATCTTCCTCAGTAGCCAGCATTTCCCATTGAAGATTGAAGAGCTGATAGGAACCAGCCGGTCCGGGGGTCCTTGAAGGGGTAAGGAGATTGAGACAAGTATTGCAGGAGGGCAAAGGTGCTGACGGCAACCAAGGCAACTTTATTTAAAGTTACCACTTCTTTTATAGGAGGAGAAAAACAAGTTGGGGCTCCAACACAAGCTTTCCACATCCATAGTGATTAACAGAAGACCTTAAGTGATTATAATGCAATCCACCACACATTAATGATTTATAGGAGACATGTTGTGCCAGGGTCTGAGAAATGGGGGGAATTTCCATAGGTTACCTGATACACAAGAGTTTTCCTAGGTTACATGATATATAAGTCAGGGGTTTCTAGAGGTTTTAAACATGACATGGAAAGGAGAGAGGGAAGGGGGAGTGTGGTTGGGGATTTTCTGCTCTACGTCCCAGAGCTTTGCCCAATGCTCTCAGGCTTTTCCTCCTACAAAGAACCAAACCAGGTTTACAAATTTTTTTATGTTCATCCTAAACACATGGTAACTGCCTTCAAGTATTTGGATTCCTATTTCTGGGTAAGATGGATAGGGATTCTTCGGGTTAGTATCTTGGAAGGCAGAATTTGGAACAGGTGAAAATTTCATAGAAGTGTATTTTGTTTTAATGTATGTGAGTCCTTGATAGCATAGATTTTTATTCTGGTACATATGGCTAGATGGCCTCAAAATTCCCTTCTAACATTGAGATTTACATTTGATAGAAGATAACTGAAATGGAATTTGAATCTGGCTTCTGACTTCTAAGACTTCTAATAAAAACAGCAACTTCTAGTGTGCTTTCTTCCAAACCCACTCTCCTACTGAAGTTCCTTTTTTTCCTAAGGATGGTATCCATTTTTCCATTCTCCCAAGTTTACATTCTCATTATTATTCCTCATTCTCTATCACTATTTTGAGAATGAGGAAATTGGCACTCGGAAAGGTTAAGTGATCTATTTACCTGTGGTTACAATCAAGTTTTTTGTTGCTGTTGCAGCCAAGTGATACAGCTGACACAGCCCTGGGGCTAGAGTCAGGAAGATCCGAGTTCAAATTCAGCCTCAACGCTAGCTGTGTGACCTTGGACAAGTCACTTAACCCTGTATGCCTCTTGTTTCCTCATTTGTAAAATGAGCTGGAGAAGGAAATGGCAAACCACTATCTTTGCCAAGAAAACCTCAAAGGATGCAGCTGAAATGACATAACACACAGCTGGGATAGGATTTGGTCTTGACTCCAAGCCCTGGCTTTTCTTTTAAACCAGTGCTCTTTCCACTAGAGCTTGCAAGTGCTGCAACTCCCACCCCTAACCCCCCCTTCCCTGAAACTTTAGCAATCACTTTCATTCTCACAACTTCATCCATCATTACTATATCAATAACTTCCAAATTAAACCTTCATTCTCAAACTGCTGACTTCTTGATACTTTCTGAAGCATTTCTAGATATCCAAAAGACACAGACAAATTTTTTTTTTTGGTATTTGGGTTACTCTTAATATAGTTGGTTTCCTTTGTGATCCTGTGAATTTTATTTTATGCATTTAAAAACATTCTGAATAGGGTCTACAGGCTTCACCAGAATGCCAAAATAGTCCATGATACAAAGAACCACTGCTTTTAAGACGGCTCCACTTTAATATCCCATGGACAACTCAAATCCCAAATGATTCTTTCTTCACTTATGTCAAATAAGCTATGAAGTCCTTTAAATAATTCTACTTTCTTAAAGTCTCTCCTGGCTTTTCCATCTCTTGTTATTTGTTGCTGGGAATTGGTGCTGCTGATTTTGAGATTTCTGACTTTATGCAAAATTCTGTCTCTGTCTATCATATATTATATATCTTTAACTTTCTCCTCCCCCAGTCTAATTGTTGTGGATATATGTACCATGGCCTGACATTCCTCCCCCCCAGTATTCCAAGGCAGAACAGCAGTAAGGGCTAGGCGATTGGGTTAGGAAGTGTCTGAGACCATATTTCAGCCTGGCTCGCTATCCCTTGAGCTACCTAGATGTCTTGCATGTACCTTGCATTTTTAACATCATGAAGAAAGTAACAATGGAGTTTAACTTGAAAGTTCATTGAAAAGATTTCCTCAATCTTAACTTTAACAGCTGCCAGGCGTAAGAATTAACATTTAAAAGCTCTACCTAATGTGACATTAAAAAAGTCAGTCAGAAAACTTTTTTTTCTTTGCATTTTTCCTATCAGTATGCATCCACTTTGTTTCTGTTCCTTTACTACTGAGAATCTATTTATTAGATATTTGGGCCTCTCTTTTGACATATTTAAAACTGAATGCCCAAAGGAGTCAAATTATTACAAAGTCTTTTCTTGCATGATAGCAATTTCAGATCTAAAAAAATATTCTACTTCCTCTGCTCTACTTCACTGTTTCAATATTTTTACAACCTTTTCAGCATCGAACACTACCATCTTTTGTCATCTTGTTTTGATTTGTATTTCTGTTTCTCTTAAAGATTTGGAGTGTGTTTAGATGGTATTTTTAAATTTTTTCAATTAAATATCTTTGCTTTTCCCCTCTCTCCCCCCACATTGGGATAAAAAAGGAGGGAGAAACCCTCCAAACCTCTTATAACAAATATTCTTGGTGAAGCAGAACAAATTCCCATTTTAGTCAAGTCCAAAAAAAAGTCATTTTGTACCCCTAGTCCATTACCTTTCTGTTAAGAGGTAGGTGCTTTATCATTATGTGTTCAGTCATTTTTTTCAATTATGCCAGTTCAGTTGTTTTTAGTCAAGGGTTCAACTCTTCCTGATCCAGTTTAGGATTTTTTTTTTGCAAGGATACTAGAATGGTTTTTTCCTTCTCCAGCTTATTTTGCAAATGAAGAACTGAGACCAAACAGGGCTAAGACTTGCCCAGGATCACAGAGCTAGTATGTGTTTGAGACCAGATTTGAATTCAGGAAGATGAGTATTCCTGTCTCAAGACCCAAGGTTCTATCCATTATGCCACCTACCTGCCCCTGCTTCATTATTGGTCTTCTAGAATTGTAGTCAGAATTCTCAAATACTTCAATGCTACTTGTCTTTACCATGTTGTTGCTATGGTATAAATTCTCCTGGTTCTTCTCAACTTCTCTGAGAGTTTTGTTGTGTGTGTTGTTTTTTTTTTTTAACTCTTACCTTCCGTCTTAGAATCAATACTGTATTGGTTCCAAGGCAAAGAGTGGTAGGGGCTAGTTAATGGGGTTTAAGTGACTTGCCCAGGATCATACAGCTAGGAAGTGTCTGAGGCCAGATTTGAACCTAAGACCTCCCATCTTTAGGCCTGGCTCTCAATCCACTAAGCCACCTAGCTGTCCTTTCCATCATTGTATTTTACACTTATCCCTTTAACCACTAGTCATGGTGGGGGAATTGAAATTTGCCTTCCATTACCATATTCAAACTCTTCCATTCACTACTGTCACTGAAACCTTTCTTCCTTTGAGGTTCTTATAATCCATATTTATTACCCAAAGACATTTTTCAAAACATTCTCATTCTTTCATTTAATTCAGTGCCTAGTTTACAGTCTTCTCTCCTTCAATCTCTGTCTACATACTAGAGGACTTCGTTATATTTATTGATACTCTCAAACACTTCAGGGCAGCTAGATGGTATAGTGGACAGTCAGGAATACCTGAGTTCAAATCTGGCCTTAAACCTACTAGCTTTGAGACCCTGGACAAGTTGCTAAACCCTATTTGTCTCAGTTTCCTCATATGTAAGATGAATTGGAGAAGGAAATGGCAAATAACTCTAGTATCTTTACCAAGAATACTCCCAATAGGGTTACAAAGAATTGAAATTATTGAACAACAAATACCATAACTTCCTGGTTTCTCAACTTACTCATTTTCCTTTCCCTACTCCTCCACCCTGCATCAAGTACACCCAAAGATGGTTATATCTCACCTTGACCTTGCCATCATAACTCCAAACTGTATCTTTACTGTGGTCTTCCAATCCCTGAACTCTTTTGACCATCATCCTTTCATTGACTATATTCTAGAACCCTTCCCCATCTTGACCCTTTGGTACAATCAGTACAGTTCTATAGTTGTCAATCTTGTTCTGCCAAGCTTCAGTTTTGGATTACTTTCACTATCTTTGCTCTTACTTGCTAGTGATCAAAGTTGAAGAAAATAAACTCTACTGGACCCAATAAAAATTTGTGCTGTATGAGCTCAACAAGACTTCAAATGGAGCAAGATAATCCTCCCTAATTGACTCAGCATTCCACTCATCACAGTGGCGTTTCCAAACTTTATCTTTCCAACCTTCCCTGGTTCCCCTATTCCCCACCTTCTCTTCTGAGAATCTTGCCTCATATTTCACTGAAAAATACTGCAATCATTGACCTAGAACTTCAACTTTCTTCTTCATCTCACCTGACTCAGATGAAACTCATGACTTTCCCTGCCTTTATCTCTGAATCACCTGAATAACCTGTATCCTTGCCAAAGCAAACTCTTCTATATGTGTCTTCTGCAGATTGTCCCCTCCACCATCCCCACTCTCTTGAATTTCATCTACTATATGCTTTCTGCTGCCTATAAACTCCCGTGTCTTCCTCTTCTCCCCCAAAACATTCATTCTTCCATCCCTGTTAGCTATCACTTGCATCTCTATTCTCTGACTAAATTCCTTGTAGGTAATTCCTCCTCCTTTCTTATCTCTGTGCACTTTGGCTTCCAATCTCATCTCTCAATTAAACTTCTCTCTCCAAAATAATCACTGTTCTCAACCAAATCTAATGGATTTAGATCCTAATCCTTGATTTTTCCAAAACTTTGGGCAATGTCAAATATCCTATGCTTATTCTCTAGGTTCTTGTGAAACTTTCTCTTGATTCTCCCACAAGTCCAACCCTTTCTTGTAAGACTCCTTTGCCTTGTATCATTCACTGTTCCTTGGATTCTGTACCTTGTGTCCTTTGGCACACTGTTGAATGTGAGAGTTCTCTAACTCTTGATATAATTTTCTTTGACCTCATTAGGGTTCATCATGGCGGGAACATACGCACTGATGATGGTAGCAATTGCACTGTCATGACCCTGTCCTTCATTTGGGGAGGCACACAAGCCTGTTGACTAAATTAGATTTGATTGCAAAACCTTATGCCAGCTTCCCAGAATTCCTCAACCCCTCATGCCTGGACTATTTAGCAATATTCTAGCATTTGGTCTCCTTACCTCCTCTTTCTTTGTACTAGTTCATCCTTTGCTTGGCCTTTAAAATCCTGTTCCTTTTCCTACCTTTAAAGTCTTCTTAAATTCTAATACCTTTACTTATCTCTTTTTCCTCCCTTTCCCCATATACTCTCTGATCCAGTGCTACTGGTCTCTTTACTATTTCTTGAAAAAGACACTTCATCTAACTCCCAGGTATATTTATAATCATCCCCTATCACTAGAGCTTAGGATACTAGCGAATTTAGAGAGATTAGAAGTATTGGAAAAGTAGTATTGACATTTCAGTAGTTTACTTTGGGAATACTATACATTTCTCCTATCTAGTTGTAAATAGAAGTTAATTATTATAATTTGATGACAGTTTGTCAAGAATTTAGAATACATTGCTTTTTGCCTAGACTTCTGTTGTATCTTAACTTATTGTTCTGTCATTTTATTCATTTCTGACTCTTTGACCCCAGTGAGGTTTTCTTAGGAAAACTACTGAGTAGTTTGCCATTCCTTATCTAGTGCATTTGACAGATGAGGTAACTGAGTCAGATGTGGTTAAGTGACTTATCCAAGGTCACAAGCTAGTGTCTGAGCTGGATTTGAATTCAGTTATTCTTTCCTGATCCAGCTTCTGACTGCTTTGCCACTAGTGATATGACCCTGGGCAAGTCACTTAACCCTATTTGCCTTAATTTCCTCATCTGTCATGAGCTAGAGAAGGAAATGGCAAAACACTCCAGTACCTTTGCCAGAGTACCCCAAATGGGGTCAGAAAAAGTCACGACTCCAATTAAACGACTGAAAAACAATTGATTTTCATGCTTCTTATTTCTCTCCTTAACTGCTTTTAGGATCAGATGAAAACTTTTGTGTTTAGCCTCTAGTCATCTGATCCCTTAGATTTAATACACATTACTCCACTTTACATGTATTCTTGTGTTTTTGCCAGACTGGTCACCTTGTCTGTCTCACAGGAAGTTCAGTCTTGTACTTGGTGCCTTTTCAAAGCTGTTTCTTGTATTAGAATATACTCCTTCTTTCCCTATGCCTTTTACAACTCCTATTTCCTTCAGAATTCAGTTCAAGTTTCTATGTCCTATAAAACCCTTTAACCTAAAATACCCTCTGCTGCTAGTGCCTCTCAACTCCCATCATCTTGTGTGGGATGTGCCTTATGTTCTGTCCCTCTGGTGTGAGCTGAGCTCTTTTCAGGGCTGTCTACCTGCTACCCAGCTCTCACTTGTGACTTCTATAAGGTGTGGCATGCACAATGGTCGTGCAGGTTAAATGAGGTGAGGTTAACCAGCAGCCCTCAAACCTGTTGGTGAGTTAATGGGATGCTCCCCTAAGCTTTGAAGACACCTCTCCTATATCCCCACCCCTTGGATAAGTCAGAACAGTTTGCTGTTCCAATAGCCATAAACAAAGAGGTAACAGGCACTGTGGAGTGCTTAGAGCTTGGTTAGACATTAAAGAAGCCAAGGTCATCTACTACACTACATCCTGAGCCATCACTAGTCATGTTGACTTTTGTCTTGCCACTGGACTTTGATGACTCTGGAAGAGAGTGAGGCCAATGACTTTATGCATCCCTGCCTCATTTTAATCCAATTTTTGTTTGAGTCAGAAGACATCCATACTATTTTACATTTCACTATTTTACGTTCTCATTATTTCATTATTTTACTCCTACCTTGAAGTTCTTTGGTGATGGAGGAGCAACAAGTGTAGCTCTACTGGGAACTGTAGCCACAGCCCTATATACAGGGTAGCCCATGGCATAGGGTCATCTCACTGGACTCAAGCAACAGCCTCTGGGTTTCTGAACATAAAAGACTGCAACCCTCACCTCCTAATGTGGGGAAGGGCCTAGAAAAAGGTGCCTTTAAAGTTGCCTGCTTACCAAAGCAGGTGGGGAAACTACTCTCAGGTTGAAACAAAAAATATACTAAAACTTGACTCACTCTTAGTGTCTAGAGTGTGTATGTGTTTGAAGATAGTATGAAATTCAGTGAGCCGGAAAGACAAACAGTTCTTGTTGCAAGAGAAAGCAGCAGGGATTGCATCCAAATAGCAGCCCTGAGTGAAACAAGGCTGGCAAATGAAAACTAGCTTACCAAAACTGGAGCTAGATACACATTTTTCTGGAGTGGTTACTATAATGAGAACCAGGAAGATGGTATAGATTTAGCAGTTAAATCTAGTCAGCCAGTTATGTAAAGATTAAAATTTAGGGGAGATGGGGAGACTGAGGCAGGTAGAAATTAGTTTCTCTCTGCAAGGAGTATCATATTTTTTAGAGGTTTATTAAAGGTTAAAGATTGAAGAATATACAAGTAAGAAACATGTGCCTAGGCCAGAGGCCTAGACAAAATAACCTCACATCACGCAAGAGACCGCCTGCTCCAAAACGGAAGTCCAAAAAGAGCCAAGAGAGAGAGACCGCCTCAAAAGCCTTTGAATCAGCTTAAATACCTTCTCAATCTCGGCCCAGGTGAGATTACAAGGCATTCTGGAGAAGTGGAGCAAAGGCTTGTGGGGATTGTAGTCCTGTATTTGAGTCTATTTTTTACAGTTATATGCCTCCCAAAAGGAGTGAATGACAAGCACATGATAATAGGATTGACACTTGCAGGAAAGTGCAACATCACCATCAGTATGTGTGCTCCCACCATGACAAACGACAAACCCTGATGATATCAAAGAAATTTTTTAGAAAGACTTGGAGATCCTCATCAATAATGTGCCAAAAGAGACAAGCTTATAATTCCAGGTGAAGCATGGTAGGCATAGATACTATCTGACATGGCAGAGTCCTTGGGAGGAATGGAGTTTTGGAAACAGCAACAGCTATGATCACTTATTACTGAAGACTTGTGGCACCTTTTCATCACCAACACTGTCTTCTATTTACCTAGATGTAATAAAACTCCTTGGATTTGCCCTTGTAGCAAACATTGGCATAGACTATATCATTGTAAAGAGAAGAGACAGAAGGATGTGAATGTGAAAAAAAGTGATGTTTGGTGTAGGGTGTTGGACCAATTATGGATTTATACTCTGTAAGCTAAACATTCACATTCAACAAAAGCAACACCTCTGAGGCAAGATGTCTACGGATTAGAGTGCTTCTCTGTGTAGGAACATTTTGTTGTTGACTTATAGGTCACAAGATTGACAACAATGGAGTAGAAGAGGAGTGGGCAGCTTTCAGAGATTGAGCGAATGGCACAACATTTACTCATCTGGACCAGAATACTCACAAACATCAGGCTTGGTTTGCTGAAAATGATGAAGAAATTCAGAAGCTACTAAGTGAAAGAGAAGAACTCCAAGTCTACCAGCAGGCTAGCTCATATGTCTTTAAGAAGGCAGCATTTAACTTCAAATAAAGTTTAGAGAGATGCAAGATTCTTGGTTCAGTAAGAAGGCAGATTAAATTCAGTTTTATCCTGATAGTAATAGCTCAAAGCACTTTCATGATGCCCTGAAGGCCATTTATAGGCCAAAGACCTATGGTGTATATCAACTACTCAAAATTGGTGGAGCCACAATGATTGGGATAAGGACATGATCCTGGAGAGATGGGCTGAACATTTCCATAGTGTTCTCGACAAATAGTAATGAACCAGTGCTGAAGCCATTGATTATGTATCCCAGGTTCAAGTGAATCCCTTTTTAACTAAACTTCCAACTGAAGAAGAAGTTTTGCATGTCATTAAGCTCTCATGTGGCAATGTGCCTAGTACTGCATCCATTCCAGCAGAGATTTGAAGACAGGAGATCTGCTGTTCATACAAAAGTTAACTGACATTTTCCAGGTTATATGGCAAATTTTTGATCAAGGATGTCTCCATTTTCCATCTCTAGAAAGGAAAAGGAAATAGGTTGTCTTATGACAATTGTGTCTCTTAGTCATTCCTAGCAATATTCTTTGGCATAGTCCTCCTTAATCAAGTGATCCCCCACCTGGAAGATGGTCATCTACTCAAAACTAGTATGTCTTCAGAAGGACCCAGGAATGATTGATATAGAACCTTACAACTCCAAGAGAAGTGTCAGGAGCATAAGAGAGATACAGACCTCACAATATTCAATCTGACCAAGGCCTTTGATACTGTCAGCTTGTGGAAGATCATGACAAAATTTGGTTGCCTTGAAGTTCATCAGTATCAGACACCAGCTCCATGATTGCATGCTTACACAGGTCTTCTGGATAATGGACAATGCTTTTGACCTTTACCAGTGAGAAGCCTGGGGCTCCATCATCTGGGGAAGGCTGAGTGTTTTACAATGGGTACAAGAGTATTATTCCAGCCACAGGGCTTTACCTCCAGAGAAAAATTCCCAAGACAAAATGGTATGGAATCACCCTAAGTCAAATGTCTTTTGTACTACATGGAGAAGGGTGGGGGTGGGGTAATCTTGTCTTGGAGGGAGCTTGATGGGGGTGGGAGGGACCAGTTTTACTAATTTGATGTTAATAACTGTTACCTTGAGCATGGCTCCACATATCAGTTATAGCAAATGGAGAAATTCTGAATGCTGTGGTTAAATTCATTTGCTTTGTCAGTATACTTTCCAGAGATCACCACATAGTTGATGAGGTTGTTACATATGTATTGTCAGAGTTAGCTCAATGTTTGGGAGACTGTAAAAGAAAGTATGGAAGTAAAGAGGTATTAGACTGCTTACCATACAGAACCATTGTGCTAATGTCATCGTATGCTTGTGAAACCTGTACACTATACCAGTGCCATGCCAGGAAATTTATCTTAAAGATTCTGAAGATCACTTGGCAAGTTAAGGTACTGGACACTTAGATTCTTTCTCAAGCTGAACTGCCAACCATTCAAACTGCTGCAGAGGGCATAACTTGATTAGGCTGGTCATGTCCTTTGAATGCCAAAAGACTATTTTACAGAGCATTCACACAAGGCAAAAAGCTCACATGGGAAGTCAGAAGAAGCAATAGAAGTACACTAAAGGTCTCTCTGAAGAACTTGAATTGTGAGACATGGAAACTGGAATAGGACCACATTCAACATGACATGTGCATCAAAGAAAGTTCTGTGCTCTGAGAGCAAAGCAGAGTTGCAGTAACTCAAAAGAAAAATGAGATGCAAATTTAGAGACACCTTCATCAGAAATGTTCCTTCAAACTATTTGTGCCTGACCTATAGTAGAACCTTCTGAGCTTGAATTCTCTGATTAAACACAGTTGGAAACTTTACATTTATCCCATTATAGTGATGCTATTTTGGTCCACTTGGAGTATGAAGGACAATAACCAACTTTCTTTGTATGTGCATTTATGTACAGTTACAATTTTGTATGTACAGATGGGTCTGAGTTGTTTTTTTTGATATAGAATTCAAATTCCTTGAGGGCAAGAATTGTTTTGTTTTTGTATCCCATGTTCCTAATATAATGAATCTCATTGTTTGGTCCCTAGTACTTTTTTTTTTTAAACCATTACCTTGTCTTGGAATTGATCAGTTCCAAGGCAGAAGAGCAGTAAGGGCTAGGCAATTGGGGTGAAGTGACTTAACAGAGATCACACAGCTAGGAAGTCACTTAAGAACAGACTTGAACCCTGGTACTTCCCATCTCCAGGTCTGGCCCTCTATTCACTGTATCACCTCGCTGTTTCCAT
Source organism: Monodelphis domestica (assembly GCF_027887165.1). Classification (NCBI taxonomy): domain Eukaryota; kingdom Metazoa; phylum Chordata; class Mammalia; order Didelphimorphia; family Didelphidae; genus Monodelphis; species Monodelphis domestica. The sequence continues at coordinate 84,024,338 of NC_077229.1, forward strand.
AGTTCTTTAACAAATTCTTGATTCAATATTTGACATGAAGGCAGTTACTGTGTTGGAAGATCAGCAGGTTATATTGCTAATGTGACTTGAGTGTTTCAGAGGAGACTATGGGAGAGATTACTATTTATTTTAGTTGAATTGATTCAGTTTTGTTTGGGAGGCAAATCTGAGTTCTAGAAGGAGCTAGTAGAGTAGTGGACCAGAGAGCAATAAAATTTAGTTGAAGGCAGATTAAAAATAAAAATAAGGTTCAGATTAGATAATGATTGGCTAGGGATTTTATACTGATCTAGAGTAAAATATTTTCCAAGATTCTTTGGTGGATAGGGCATTACATATAAGAGCTTTTCCAATCACAGTAAAGATGATAGTGTATATCAATTAGGGAAAAAATATTCTTTTATTTGAAACCATTATGTACTTGAGTTTACAGTAAATCTTTTGGATTATTCTGTAACAGTATTTTGTTGATGCCATTAAAATATTACAATTGTAAAAATATTATTTAAACCCTTTCCCTGTTAGTAGTCATTCTGAAGGGGGGTGGAGTATTAATAGATGGAAATTCACAAGAAATAATTATCAATAGCTTCCCTTTGCATGGGAGGAGGGGTGGTAGCAGTGTGTATATAAATTAGGATGATTTTTGAAAGAGAAGATTTTGAGAGAATTATCACTCTGAATCTCCCTTATTGTGCAACTTTTTAAGTTATAGAAAACCACTGAAAGCCAAGAGGAAAGATCTATAAATATTTCTCAAACTTCATATACTGAAACTAATGCACTTCAGTAGTTGTGTCTTTCCATTTTGGGCACATTTATAATTTTAGCAAGTTTGCTTTTCTGGATCAAAAGTCATCAGCAAGCAAGAAAACATAAGAATAGGGAAAGGGGAACATTACCTGCTGGGGTTCTAATTATGGCAATAAAAGGTGGGGCAAAATCCATACAGAGCAAGCTTTATATAAATGTATGATTGATCACCCCTCTATGACTTCTTATCCTGTGTAATTCTCATTTGTGTCTTCCAGTAAATCCTCTATAATGGATATAATCTCTGGTAAAAGTAGATGCATTGCATTCTGAGACCATTATTTATATAAGCATAGCCCTACATCAATATTTTGAGAGTATATCTCTAAAAAGCATTAGAGGATAATGTAAAAAAATGTGCTGAGTCTAAATAATATCCTATTTTGAGGTACTTACATCTCTGGGCATGAACTCATTTCTAAGATGAAAGCAATTAGGAGAATTCGGCCATTGTGAAATAAATCAACTATATAAGGCATAAAGGAACCTTGCTAAGATACTTATTCCATGCAAAAAGAAGCAGTGAGGCTTTGAGAAGATACAAAGGGGTTCACAGAGATAAGTGTCATCAAAAAGCTAAAGTTCTGCCCAGGATAAGTAAGAATATTTTTTAAAAAGGTGAAAAGAATAGTTGAAAGCAGAAATGCTGAATGTGAAGATCACAAAAGGCTGTGCTAGGAACTCAGATGAGCTGGCCAAATACTAATGAAAAATTCAATAATTTTGCTTTGGGGAAATTTGAAGATTAGTGGTCTGAAGAAGCTGGAAAGGAATCTTCTGAAGTAGAAGTTATAAATCAGTTATGTAAAAGCTGAGGAATGATAGACATCACTAACAGCAAATGAATACCATTTGTGAAAAATTCTACAATACTAATTCTGTAACTGACATTGGTGTTTTGTCTTGCTACATGTTGGCTACAGAGACCTACATGTTACATGGAAGAAATGTAAGTTAGAGTTAATTAAAAAGTAGAATTGATTTGCAGATCTCATCTCACTTGTGGAGATGTTCGCATCTCATCTAGTATGTTTCCAGTCCAATATTATCCTATTGCTTTGTTTTTAAAGAAACTAAAAAATTTTAAATTATGACAGTATTCTTCTGTAAGATGGGATCATATATTTAGAGTTGAAAATACTTTTGGAAACTATCTAATAACCCCTTGATTTAACAAATGAAGAAAATGAGGTTAAGTTATTTGCCCAAGGATAAATATCTGAGTAGCTGATCTATTTGAATACAGATCTTATCTAAATCCATTGCTCTTTCCACTATACTATTGAGAAGCCTTAGACTGTTCCACCAGTTAATTGTGATCAAATCCTGTTTGGTCCTAGAGTCAGCTTTCAACTATCTTTCATTATAACATGATCTCTGGAAGCTCAAGCAGAAACATAAAGAGTAAATCCTTACATACCTTTGCATTTGGCATTTTGATTTGAGGGACAAGTAGCAGAATTATATGATAACACAGCATACATATGTCAGCATCTTTAATACAGTTGTGATTATTACTTTGGCTCAGAACCTTTCCTTATTGTCTACAGAATGAAGGTTAGATTCCTTCCAGCATTTTCTCAGATTTCTCTTCAAATTATTTGAATTTTGTCACCTTGGATAAGTAAGATGAAGCATTTGAACTACATGACTTCTAAGGCCCCTTTCCCACATGTTGTATACTATCTCCTTTTGCTGCAATGACACCAGCCTATATTAATTGTTCTTCATACTGGTCCATATGTCTTTTCCTTAAAATCATTCTCTGCAATCTTTTTTATGTAGTTCAAGTCTTTTAAGTACCTGCTATACAAAAAGAAAAATAGGCAGATAAAACAGCTACATATATAACTATTCATTTTTCATCATTGGAACAATTAGAATAAATGGACTATACCCTTGGTCCAGAATTGAATGGGCCACATTTGAGTCATTTGAAGTGTTTTTGATCTCAAGCAACTCAGCTTTGTGTGAAGTGGAAGTCTAAGGGGATTTTGAAATAACAAGATGCATCCTTTTTAGCCACTATTCAAAATGAGACACTGGGGAAACCCATCTTTAAAATGGAATATATTGAAAGGAAAACGTGGGACAGAGCTTTACATCATGGACCTGAAACAGCCTTCTTTCAAATGAACAGTTTTAAGAAAATAGACTTGGGTTGGGGACAGATTTTGTTTTAATCTAGAAATAAAGGACAGCAATGTTAAATTGATTAGTTTTACAGTAGATACAAAGAGGAGTTCAGGGCTGGACTACCTGGGAGAGGCTAATGTTTTACAGAGGATGATTCCAGGCATGAACTTGACCTGGAGAGGCCTCTGACAAGGCAGTGATGGTGAACCTATGGTACAGGTATCAAAGATGACATGTGCTTTTACTACTAGAAAGGCAGAGAGTCTTGGGCGAAGCTTTTCCCTTTCCCTTCTCCACTGCTCCTGATGACATCTTTTCACATCACCCACCCCTCTGCCCTGCAGCCCAGTGGGAACACACAGAGGGTACAATGGGCAGCTCATAGGCAGGAGAGCTGGAGAGAAACAGAGTGCTTGAGTCACTCCTCTCCCTCTCTCTACACTCCCTGAGAACATTTTTCACTTCACTCTCTGCTCAGCAGCCCAATGAGTGCTTTTTCCCTCCCCTGTGTAGCGGTGGGCAGGGTGTAAACTACACTTGATGGGAGTGGTGGTTCTGGCACTCCATCTCTAATAAGATTTGCTATCACTGCCTTAAGTAGCAAGTTCCTGGAGGACTGGAGAAAGAACCCAAAGGATTGTCTCCCTCTGTCTAAAAGGGTATTAGGAGGCCTTTGTATTAAGGATGAGGGTGAGGAATAATAATATTGAAGAGTAATGCCAAATGCAAAGGTTTCTATTAAATGCAAATTACTATTACTCTTAAATTATTAAAGTTACAAGCCAAAATAATACTCTGAGAATTATGCATTCATTCTACCTCATACATGTTGGACTAGTGGTGCTTTATAACTGCAAATCTTAGAAGACTTGATGTCAATAAAATCAATTGCAAGTGACTATGAAAGGGTAATGGAAAAAAGACTGTGGATTTTAAATGTGCAACATATCACCAATATGACTTGTATGCAGAAAGTAAAATAAAAGATAACAGAAAAGGATAGCATAAAATCAGAGAGTGATAAATGGAAAGCTGGAGTACACTGACATCCATTTCATATTAAAAGACCTAGGGAAAGGCCTAATAAATGTTGGAATAAATCTTTGGAGGAATGATACAGAAGAAAAAAGGAAAACAATGCGGAATAGGGTTGGTATTATAAATTCATCAAAATATTAAGTACTTTTAAAACTAGACTATTATTTTATTCTCCATTCAGAATTGTATTTTTATATTCAAATGAAACATAAATATTTCCATAAAATATAGGTCTTGTATATTGACTTTCCTATTAAAGTCATGTCACCTTTATGTTTATTTTTTTAAAAGAAGGGAGGTGGTTGAATGTCTTCCATCAGAGTTTCTTGCTTCCCAAATTATATAATTCTTACCAGTGTATTCAATAGTATATTAAAACTTTGTCTACTTAGACTACTGACACTATCACTTAGAAGATTTTCACTAGTATTTATCCATCTTTCATTATATTACTAGTGAATAGGAATATCAAAGTACAGATATAGCTGAACAAAGATGTTTTGGATGTGTAATCTCAGCAGCTGTTTGTAGAACTTATGTTTATAAATCAAATTCTTGGAGTGGAGATGATAAAGAAAATTGTTGCTTAAGTTATTTGAAGCATACAATTTGTTCTTCTGGTAAATTGGCTCTATGACACATCATAACCTTAATGATGTATTGTTTTTCTTTTGCCTTTTTATGTTTACATTGACTTGATTGAGCTTTCAGTATTCCGTTTTCTTCCCTTTCCTGGCTCACAGAAGCCAGGAAAGCTAGTTGTTGTTCAGCCTTCAGATGTATCTGATTCTTCATGATCCTATCAGTCATTAGCACACCAGACCTTTCTTTCTTTCACCATCTCCTGAAGTCTGTCCAAGCTCTTGTTCATTGCTTTCATGACATTTTTTATCCATCTCATATGTAGAGTTCCAGCCTTCACAAAAAGTTCTTGTGTGGGTTTTAATCATTTGTGGAGGGAAGCTAGGGACTGGGAAAGCAATGGGTAAAGATTAAAGACTATAGAGAGGAAGAGATATAAATTGAACAAACAGACAAGGAACACAGAAAGAACTTCAGCATCTACAGCAGATCAGCACACAGAGAGCAGGTCTGACCTACTGGACTGATTCATTATAGGTTTTCCTGAAGTTGATCAAACAATAGAAACAACAAAACTATTAACATAATATTAGGTCCAATTACATGATAAAGGAACCAGTGGCAACACAATGTAGCCAGGTGCCCAGGAAAGAAGAAGTTCATTTGAAAGTCCTTCCTGACTTTAGATAAACCTCTTTCCTGGAACACTGGTTCAAACTTATTCAGATGTTAAGTGTGGGTCTGACATTTCAAAGGACCTTTACAAATTGTTGGCTAGCTTTCAGACTGTAGATAATAATAGAGGCATAAATTTTATTTAAATCAAATCCAATTTAAGGATTCAGAAATCAATCATGTGACATTAGAAATAAATCCATAAGTCTGGCCCATGAACACTTTGCTCATTAGAGTCAGCTTTTGAATATATAATATCTTCATGATTTGTTATTATTTAAATCCATTATCATCCTGTGCCATCCCCATCTCCTTTTGCCTTCATTCACCTCAAAATCAGGGTCTTGGTTTCTCATTTATGGCCAGATATATTTAAACTCATGCTTCAGTATTTGTCCTCCCAATGAATAACCTTAATTATATTTTATATATTGACTGATTTTATCTCCTTGCCGTCCATGGGGATCTCAAAAGTCTCCATAACCACAATTCAAAAGCATTAATTCCACTGGGCTCACTTTTCCTTAGAGTCCAACTCTCACAGCCATACGTTAGAAAAAATCGTAGCTTTGACTATATTGGACCTTTTGGGGCAAGGTGACATCTCTGCTTTTTAGTATGATTTTCCATAGCTTTCCTTCCAAGGAGCAATCTGACAATTTCTGTTTCTTCTTTCTCTGTTTACCTAGAAGTGAAGGGGGACCAGTTGCCATGATCCTAATTTTTAAATATTAAGCTTCAAGCCAGCTTTTATACTCTTACCAACAGACTTCTTAATTTTTCTTCACTTTCTGCCATCAGAGTGGTATCATCTGTATATTTGAGATTTTTAGTATTTCTCCCAACAACATTAATTAATTAATTCTGACTTTTGATTCATCCAGCATGACATTTTTTACATGTTGTATTCTGCATACAAGTTAAATGAGGTGCTAGTATATAGCTATGTCAAACCTTCTTTCCCAATCTTCAATCAGTTTTTCCATATTTGAAGAGGTAGGTAATATGATATACTAGAATGAGAGCTAGGCAACTAACTGCTGTTTCTTGGCCTGCATACAGGCTCCTGAGGAGAAAAGGACTCCCTTCTCTTTGAAGACTTGCTAAGTTATGTGATCTACACAGTTAGAAGCTTTTGTGTAGTTAATGAAGTAGTAGATGTTTTTCACTTTATCAAATGAATGATGGCAATTTGGTTTCTAGTTGCTCTTTTTCTTCAAAGACCAGCCTATACTTCTGGTAGTTCTTGGTTTACATATTGTTGAGGCCTACCTTGCAGAATTTTGACCCAAATCTAGCTGGCATATGAAATGAGTGCAGTTACTGCATTTATTTGATCCTTGTGATAAGTCTGTGAGGTAAGTGCTTTTATTATCATTCTCGTTTTATAGAAGAGGAAACTGAGGCTGAGAGATTAAGTGACTTACCCAACATCACACAGAGCTGGTTTTTGAGACAGATTTGACACTCGGGTCTTCCTGTTGTCTCCCCAATTATCACATTACCCCCCTTGAAGGTAGGAACTGCCTCTAGCTTTTTTTTGTATTTCTACTTGACAGTAAGAATGTAAAAATATTTTAGAATTCATTCACCATTCAAGGAGAAAGTATAAAATGTCCTGATTTTCAAAAAGGAGAAGAAAGTCCTACAAAATATTAATGAGTTTAATAGCTATTTCTTATTAAATTCTGGGATTGATTATTAAAATGACAGCAAGCACAAGGAAATGATGGCTGAAATTGTTATTTTATACTGCTTGTCTTTTATGGCTAGGCCATTGAGGACTGTCATGAACATAGTAATTGATATTTTGAGCTTTGGGTTTTAAGTTGAATTAGAGAACTTTTGAAGTTTCTTCTATTTTAAAATACATGATTCAAATGAGTATTTTGTGTGATCATACTTCAGTGTTAATCCTGAGTGATATCAGCAAATAAGATTCATTCATTGTTGTGAATTAATGGTATTGCTACATTGGAAGAATATCTTAACTATTTCAAAAATTAGATGTTTCCTGGTTGGTTTATTTCAGTTGCAAATGAAAAAGTCCCTTTTCAAAAAAAAATTTTTCCCTATAAATATTGGTTATAGGGTACGTTTGGCACACATGATAGCTTCTTTAGCTAGACCTAAAGAGTCAATTTCACAAATTGAAATTTTCACAGATGCCTTCAGAAAATGACTTTACAAATGACTTCAGAAAAATAGGATAAGTGAAAAAAAGCTGGCTTAGAGAAGCAAGATCTGCTGTGCATACTTTAATTATATTCTTGATTTTTTTGCTTTTAAGGATCTCATTAGATAAAACTGCATTTTTATGTTTTATCTGGGGCCTTGCCTGCACATTTTAAATGTGAGCAGAAAATAGCAGTTAAAATTAAAGCAAATAGATCAACATTCAAATGTCCAAATGAATATTGTTCTTTAGGGTAGTAATCAGTTATCTTTATATATCGTCTCCTTTGCTAGATCCTCAATCCAAATAATTTCCAATTAACACCTCTAAGGTATGTCACAAGGATTTGTCCTGAGTCCTTTTCTCTTTTCCCTCTCTTACTATATATACTTCACTTGGTCATCTCATTACCTCATTATCTCTGCTGCTGGATTCTCGAATATTAACTTCCTCTACCCTCCTATCTATCTTCCTTTCAGGCATCTCTAACTTGCTATCTAGTCAACATCTTAAACTTAACACATCCAAAACAGAGCACATTAGTTGTCCTTCTAAACATTCTCCTCTGACTCTTCTCACCACCCCCGCCACCCCTCTCCAAATCCCCTTTATTGCTGTTGAGACAATACCATCCTCCCAGTCCTTCCGGCTCCATAACCTAGTTGTCATCCTAGACTCTTCACTCTCACATACACCCTGCCCCCCCAGTACTTAATGTGTGCCAGAGCCATTATACCACCTTAAACAGCATCTTTCCTCCTTTGCTCTGACACTGCCACCGCCTCATCATTTCATGCTGGTCTATTGCAATAGATGGGAGGTCCTGGGTTCAAATGTGGCCTCAGACATGTCTTAACTGAGTGACCATGGGCAAGTCACTTAACCCCAGTTGCCTGGTTCTTATTTTCTGCCCTGGAAACTTTACTGTCTTTTAAGGTAGAAGGTAAGGTTTTAAAAAAAATAACCCAGAGTATAAAATCTCACCCCAAATCCTTAGCCTTTTTACAAAACGGGAGAAAAGGAATTAACAAATAAGCTAAACCTTTTATTTTGCTTCCCCTAGAAAAGAAAGTTAAAGCAAGTTACTCTCATCATTTTCTAATGTCTATAGATATTTAAGTGTTTTCTAGCACCCAAATTAATCAGAAACTTTTAAAACATCTATTAAGCAGCTCTCTCTTTTTTTTTTTTTAAACCCTTACCTTCCATCTTGGAGTCACTACTGTGTATTGGCTCCAAGGCAGAAGAGTGGTATGGGCTAGGCAATGGGGAGGTTAAGTGACTTGCTCAGGGTCTCACAGCTGGGAAGTGTCCGAGGTCAGATTTGAACCTAGCACCTCCAGTCTCTAGGTCTAACTCTCAATCCACTGAGCCACCCAGCTGCCCCTAGCTCTCCTTTTTGATACTACAACCAACATCTTGATATGTAGGTCCTGGTCACCTGGACTATAATGCAACAACCTATTTGATGGTGCCAGTTTTTGCTTCTAATCTATACTACTCTGGTCCATTCTCTCTACTAGACTGTCAAAAGTGGTCTTTCCAAATCACATATATGAACATGTCACTTCCCTATTCAAACAACTTCAGTGACTCACTATTACTTTTAGGCTCAATATAAAATCCTCCATTTAGTTTTTAAAGCACTTCATAATGTGACTTCTTTCTAGTTTTCCAGGTCTTAGACCTTAGTTGACCCTCCTTTAGTGATCTAATGACATTATCCTCCCTGCTGCTGTTCTATGAACAAGGCATTTCATTTTTATTTCCTGCATTTCGCTGGCTATTTTCCATGCCTGGAATTCTGTCTTCATCTTTGACTCTTTGGGGTCCTAAACTCTTTTTATCCCTAGTGCCACCTTGTATGATTGATTATCTCCATTTTAACTTGTGTGTATGTGTGTGTGTGTATATATATATTTGGTAGATAGTTGCTTGCATTAAATTTTCATCTACCCCTCCCCCACCTCCCCCAATGATTGAGCTTCTTTGAGGATAAGAGACTATTTCTGCTTTTCTCTTTGTATTCCCAGTGCTTTAATAAATGCTTGTTGGCTCATTAAATTGTCCAGTTCTTGGCAACATTATCTTTGTTATATAATCTTGTAATTAAGAGAGAGAAAAGACTGTTGAAGAATTTTACTGGATGAAGCCTGGTTTCAGTCATTCTAGAAGGCTCTTTGGAAATGTAGTTGAATTTAGTGTGGATTAGATTTGGTTATGCCCAGGAAGAGACAAAGTCAATAATTGTAATAATATAGAATAAGACTAGAACTGAAATTGGTGAGAGAAGGCACTTAAATTCACAAATAATAAGTATCTACATATGCCTGACACTTTCCTTGGGGATAAAGAAATGAAAATGAAAGCCTCTATCAAGAAAGAACTTATATTTTATAGCAGAAGAAAACATAGACACAAAAATAAATACAAGGTAGATTGGGAGGGGCAGCTAATAACTAGCACTATCAGAGGAAAGGACTTTTATAGGAGGTGAGAAGGAAGGTGTGAAGGCAAGAAACAAATGCTTTCTAGTTATGGGACTTAGAGGGAAGTAGCCAGTGCATAGACCCAAGACAAGAAACAGAGGAACAAGAAGATCAATTTGACTGAACTGAAGAATTCTTTTAAAAAATGATTTATTGAGTTCTTACTAGGCATCATGGATAAGAATTTTGTATAATAAAGCTCAAAGGATGGGTCAGAACCAGATTGTAAATGACTTTGAATGCTAAATAAAAGTTTTGAATTTGATCCTGTCAGTATAAAGACCTTTGGAATTTATTGAACAGGGGAATCACCTTGGTTTTAGGATTATATGTTTGGCAGCTGTGAAGAATAGGTTGGAGAGAGGAAAAGACTGGAGGCAAGGAGAAAGTTGACTTTATTTTGAATCTGGGAATTAATGAAAAAAATGATTATTGTAGTTGCCTACAGCCACAAATTAATATATTTGTGAGTTGACACCTGAGAAGGAGATTGGAAACTGGGGGAAAATGGGTAAGAGAGAGACAGACACAGAGACACAGCTCCATTTTGCATGCTCCTCTGATGATATTGAGAGAATGATCTGCACATGTCCCCAAACTTTTATTGGAGAATTTAGGAATGTGGAGTGGGGAGTAGTTGATATGAACATGTGACATGGCATAGGTTTTAACATTGGCTCAATTGACAATCACATAATCAGAGAGAAGGTTAATCAAAACATGTGACTTGTTAAGGAGTATGGTCTTAACCAGGAGATAGCTAAAGCTCTGCCCAGGAATTCTTTTGACCTTTGGACTGAAGATTTGGAAATACAATGATCAATAAGTAACATGACCATGTGTCTGGTATATGAGTACTTAGGTTACAATATCAATACATCAATAATACTTTCAATATGAGAATATACCTGGGATGCTACAATTGGGGGTGGGGTGAGAAAGCATGGAGCTAAGAAAACATGCAAAGCAATGGCCATGATTAGAATGTGGATAAATCTACTTTTTTCAGTGAAAACAAAGTTCAGATTTAAGTCACCATCTGAAAGATTAAACATGTATTTTCTCCAACTGATTATGGATATTAGGTAGCAATTAATATGGGATGGGCAAATAAAGTTATATTTGATTCAGCGATTGTTGAACCTTAATATAGGTGACTGGCTCTTAACAAGTATTTTCACAATCTCTGTTACATTTGAATGTGAAATATGTAAAAACAATTACGTTTAGCAATATTTGTGTGGATGTTAAAATTTTTCCATTTCACAATATGATTGATTTTGGTAAGAATAGTATAAAAATGGAAATATCTCATGGTTACAATGAATAAAATTAGTTGTCAACATTTTTTATGTAAAAGACTTTCAGTAAATGTCATTTTGCCTGTTAAAAAGCTGAAATACTTTATTTGAATAAAAGATGAGCTAAATAAATTATTTGTGTTTTATTTTTTTTTTAAATAAAAATGGGAAGCTATGAAAATATTTATATAAAAGGGGGGAGTATTACTACATGAAGTTTTAGAATTTCATTCATTAAGATCCCTGCTAACTTTAGAGAATCTTTCTGTAAACCTTAAACAGTATGGTAAATTTTGAAATTCCTTCTCAGTCCCCATTGATGATCATAATTTTTATAAGGCCCTTAACTTGAGTATTTATAAAGTCTGTGCCTGGAATCCTTCATTTCTGTGACTTAATCAGCTCCCAAAGTTTTAGTGATCATTTCTAGCCAATGACTCGGCTCTCTTTCTTGAGTTTCAGTATTGCATTACCAAGAACCTACTAGACATTTCAAAATGAATGTTTAGGAGACCTTAAACTCAACATGTCAAACATTAATTATTTTTTTCTCTGAATAGTTTTCTTCAAAGCTATCCTGTCACCCAATTCATACCTTGGTGTCATCCTCAACTTTGCTCATGTATATACAAAATATAGAGTAAAATGGAAAGTAATCTCAAAAAGAAAAGTCACCAGTCCATGGAGAGAATTGGAAAGACCTTTTAAAGAAAGTAGAATCTGTGCTGAGTCTTAAAGCCAGGGAAGTTGAGACAAATGAGAAGGGAGCACATTCCAGATATGGGGGAAAAGTCAATGAAAAACCATGGAGACTGGAGATGACCCTTTTTCTTAAACTGAAACATGTTGGTATGTAGAAACTGCTTCTCAATGAGATTTTCTGGGTCAAGTACTATTCAGCAATTTTATACTCAGAATTTTCATATAGGCTAGCTTGTTTCAATGATACTTCAGTTGCCAGTTTCATTTATTTTTTCTACCTCTTCCCCCCATTTTCTCTCTTGTCCTACTCTTAATATTTTAATTGTTTTGTAAAAATAAAAGCAAACAAAACATTCCAGATGGAGTATCATATTCCAGGAATAGCAACAGATAGCATTATTGGAGTAATTCAGGTGTGCAGTGACATGGACTTGAGACTCGAATGATGACACTGTCAGAGGAGAGTAGGAAGAATGTACAATAGGATATGAAAATAGAAATAACAGGAAAACAGCTGGGTATGGAGGCTGAGAATAGTGTCCAAGATTTAGGTTGTGAGCCTAGGTAACTTGGAAGGTGGCGGTGTTCTGAAGGAAGAAAAGATGCTCTGGAAAGAGAGAATTAATTCAGTTCCCTTTAAGATGCCTGGGCCAAGATGTCCAGTAAGCAACTGGAGTTGAGAGACTGGCAATCAGGAGAAATGTTAGCTAGGGCTGAATAAGTAGATCTGAGAATAATCAATGAAATCGTTGGATTCCATTTAGTTCACCTCTCACTATTCTTTGCTCTAAATAGTGAGCAAACTTAATTGTAATTACTATGACATGACTTAAATTCTCTTGGAAGAATAATATATTATCTGAACTACTTTAGAGGTCATATGAATGTATAAAAAGCAAGTTGTCTAGTGAGATATATGTAGACGTCATCATAGCATTTTAATTTACAAATTTAACATGGAAGTTACAGAACACAAACTTTGGTCTCTGAAATACAAATCCAGCTACTCTGTTTTTGTATACCTCTGAGCTAAGATTTAGACAATGAAACTTTTAAATGTAAAAACCATTTTTAATCGCTATGATAAGGAATGAATTTGTCTGGACCTCCTGTTATAGAATAATCAAGTGTAAGCTAATGTGTATTAAATTTATAGTTGGATTTAATACTTAAATTGGTGGTCGCCAGGGATTAAATTAAATTAGTTAATTGGGGAGGGAGAGTGTGTGTGTGTGTGTGTGTGTGTGTGTGTGAGAGAGAGAGAGAGAGAGAGAGAGAGAGAGAGAGAGAGAGAGAGGCACCAGGCAGGGAAAAGGAGTCTTCAAGACGATGGGCCTTTCTTGGAGGTTCAGACCTCCAGAAAGGCCAAGGAACTCACTGACCATGGTGACTGTCTAAAAGGAAAGCAGTCTGAGGTCTCCTGCAAGACCTCCTCCAGGGGTCCAGTTCCACAACCAAGTGTCTTCACTCCAAGTCTGAGTGTCTGTCTTCCCTCCAGTTCCCAGTGACTGTTCTCCAGTCCAACTCCAAGTGACTGAAAAATGAACCCTGTGTGTCTGTTTCCACTATTTAAAGACCTTTTTCTCTTGTGTCACCTCCCCTAAATTTTACCTCTACCAATCACAGCCAATGCTCCTCTCCAGGACTGCCCACTCTTTCATAGGTGGGTCACAGACCTCTCACTCAGTGTATGAAATGGGTGTTCATACCTTTTTGTAGTTAGTTCATACCTTTTTGTGGTTAAAATGGGTAGATCTATTTTAAGTACTGGGTTTATAATAGACAGGGGATTACAATTTAATCTTTACAATAAAGGAAGAGCTAAGTACCTTTATTGTTATAATCAGCGGAGAGCCAAATCCAAACTTCACATATATCTGGTAGGCTGTTGTATATGTATGTGTTTCACATTCATTTTGATACTGTGGAGTTCTAAATTGGAATTGCAGGAATTTATGTTCATATGTTGACACTATATAGTCTGAAGAAATTGCTTAAGTTTTCTGGATCTGCTTTTTATTTTTTTTTATTTTTTATTTTTATTTATTTTTTTAGTTGAGGCCTTTGGACCAAACAACTTCAAAAATATTTTGCGCCTCTAAGTGATCTTAAAAACTGATTAAGTTTAAAATCAAGCTGTGCCAAGATTTATCAGTATTTCTGTCGGTAGCCTTGTAAGGAGGTTTAAAGGTGCTCTATTGGTTCATTAACACTTCACTTTGTCTTTCATTTCATCTAGAAAATTCAATTATGAAAAAGTGTTGATATTTCTCTACAAATTTTGTGAATTGCTTTATGGCCACACTATCAACAAACATTAAGCACTTGTCCAAGTGCCAGAAACAACAAATAAAGGCCAAAAAATGCTCTCTGCCCTTGAGTTCACATTCTAATAGGAAATAAATAAGACAAACTTAATATTTATTAGATGCAGTGCTTATCCTAAGTAGATTTTTCTGTCATACTGAACTTTTTCCTTCTGGAGCATTAGGTAATCCTTATCTCAAATTATATATTACAGTAATTTTTAAATGTCTACATGGAATCTGCTTCAAATTGTTTGAAGTAAATATCAAAAACTACCTTATTTTTGGCCCCCAATAATAAAATCTTCACGTAACTGCCACCCATTCTTAACCCTGCCCCTCCAATTGTTGGGATCTCTGGAAATGCCAAACAATCTAAATATTAATGCATTAAACATATAGTTGGAATGTTATTTGGATTTTCTTTTAAACATAATTTTGTGAGATGTAGTGAAAGGGGAACTATCCTTTATTAAGCACTGACTGGGGATACAAAGGAAACAGTGATCTTGCTTTCAAAGAGCACACAGTCTAATGAGGGAGACAATATACAAACAACTATTTACATAACTAGATATATACATGGTAAATTGGAGATTATCTTAGGGGAAGGTTAACATTGAGGGGGAACCAAGAAAGACTTTGCAGAATGTGCTCCCCCACTTTTGTTAAAGATACTTTTCCACTTACATATAATGACAATTTTTAGCATACTTTCTGAAATGATAAGATCCAAATTGTCTCCTTCCCTCTCCCTTCCAGGAGATGGTAAATAAACAATTTGGTCTGGATAACGTGTATTATCATGCAAAACATAGTATCAAATTGGTAACTGTAAATAAGCTAATGTGAAAGATAGTATACTTTGATTTGCATCTTGCTCCAACAGTTCCTTCCCTGGAGATTGATATCATTCTTTGTCAAAAATCAGAAGATACTATTTTAGCTGAGACCTAAAGGAAGCCAGAGAGTGAATGAGGAGATACGATTGCTTTTCAGGTATGGAGGACAGTTAGGTGATGGGCTTTTGCTTAAGCAGTAGCAAGGGGGCCAGTATTTCTGACCTATGGAGTTCTAGGACATTTAGAATGTAGAAAGGGACCATATTGTGTAGGGCTTTAAAAATTAGGCAAAGGATTTTATATTTGATCAAGGAGCCACTAAATTATTAGTTGTTCAAGTAGGGAGAGAAAAAGAAAGGGTTTGTGGATATGACATGTTTGGCTCTTAGCTTTAAGAGGATCATTGTGATAGGTCAGTGATGGTGAACTTTTTAGAGACCAAGTGCCCAAACTACAACCCTCATGCTACATGTCATGCTACATGTGAGTCCCTGTCCCATCTCTTCTCCTCCTCTCCCCCCACCCCCATCCCAGACAGGAGAGGGAGGAAACAATCACATTGGGCTGCTGGACAGAGGGGTTAGTCAGGTGAGAAATGTCCTCAGTTGCACATGGAGAGAGGGAGGGGAGCAGCCACTTCTAACACATGTAGCCTAGGTTCATCAACACAGTGAATGGAAGATAGACTGGAACAGTGAGAGTAGGCAGGAGACCAACTAGCACTAGCTATTGCACTAGTCCAGGAATGGGGGCGATGAGCACCTCTGCCAAAGTGGTAGTATCAGAAGAGAGGGCATATATACCTAGAATTACTAACAATATTATGTAGGTAGAAGCATCAGTATTTCACAACAGATAAGATATGGAAGGGATAAAAGAATGACTTGTTTATTATGATACTTGTTCTTGGGAATCTAGTTGATTAGAATGGTGTGGCCTTCAAAAGAACTAGGGAAGTTAGAAAGAGAGGAAGATTTGGGGGGAAAGTTGATGAATTCAGTTCTGGACCTGTTAAGTTATGATAATTCTATAACTGTGTGAGGTGTCCAGTAGGTAGTTGGATATGGTGGTCAGGAGAATAATTGACAAAGAGATGATAATTGAATCTGTGGGAATTGATAGGCTCAAACAACCCTTCTTTCCAAATTCTATTACTTCATCAATTTGTGTTTCTTGGGGTTGAGTTTTTGTGTCATGGACACCTCTGACAGTCTTGTAAAGTCCTTGGACTCGATCTCAAAATAATGTTTTTAACTAATTGAGAGAAATGATAAATTTCAGTTAGGTAAGTACTAACCTATTTGTTTTTCTTATTTAATGGATTTCCTATAATCTATCTACAAACTTTAGGTTTGTAATAATGAAAAATAAATAATATTTCTTTTTACCCAGAGATATATATTTTAACAAGTTTATTAGGATGGGTGGTCAATCATTCCTAAGTAACCTCGCTGCATGCTCCCTAGCCTGCCAGTTTCTTTCTCATTCCCCCTGACCTGCCTGCTCTGTCTCTTCTCCCCATGCTTCTCCCATGGTCTTCTCATAGGTCTTCCTCAAACCTTAACTTTCTTTGACATACAGAATGTGCACTGACTTAAACTGTGGTATGTCTGGAATGTTTGATGAATAGGTAAAGTTACTCAGGAAGGGAGAGAGGGAATAAGCTTCCTTGACACAGGTGGAGTGCCAGGCCCTGCCCCTCCCAACCCCGAGACTGAGTGCCCTCACCCCACACAAGGGAGGGAGAAAGCACTTCCATTGGGTTCCTGGGCAGAGGGGTGAATCAAGTTAGAAATGCCCTCAGCACAGGTGAAGGGGGGGAGAGGAGTGGCCTGAGATCTCTGCTCCCCTCCAGCTCTGCTGCCTGTGAGCTATCCATTTTATCCCTGTGTTCTCAGATTGGGCTCCTGAGCAGAGGGGTGGGTGATGTGAAAAAATGTTATCAGGCATAGTGAAACAGGGGAAGGGAGCAACTCTGCTCCAGTCCCTCTGCCTTTCTAGTAATGAACTGGGGTGGGGAATGCCCACAGAGCACTCTTCATGCTATAGATTCACCACCACTGTTCTAGGTCAAGAACCTTTGGAATAGGTTTGGAATAGGAATCTCTTAAATTCTAAGTTCTGATTTCTATAATCTTCTAAATGTACCTACTACTTCCTCGTGATCTTTCTGCTAAAATGAGTGACCTTTTCTACTCTCCTATCATGATTACATTCTAATTTGTATTTATACTTCTTTTCATATTTTTGTTTCCTGATACCCATTGAGCTACTTGAACATAGAATACTTTGTATCTCCTGTCTCCCTACCTCTCCTCAGACACCAATAAAAAAGGTTTGAATTACCAAGCTCCTTGAACACTGGCCAGTTATAATAGGCTATGGACAGTAGTCTCTCAGTGACTGAGAATGACAATTGTCTTTGTGCGTTTTCATCTACGGTGTACCCTCATATGGCTTTGAAGTCCAAAGGCTGAGGCACAGAGTTTGTGGCACATGGGGCATGGGACTCCAGTTATGGGAGATGTGGTTGTGGCCTGGTGTCGGTGTTCACGCGCAGCGGCAAGATGTTGACATCGTTCATCTTCAAAGGTGGTGGTTAATGTGGGTTCGCCAGCTGCTTCTGACAGAGGCAGCAAGTTCTAGTTACTTTGGTATAATGCCAGCCCACTTCAAGTTTGACTTTAGCTGATCCTTGTATCTTTTCTTTGGTCGGCCTTGTTTCCTGAGTCCAGCTGACAGTTCACCATAGAATATCTGTCTTGGTATTCGCTGTGGGTCCATGCGGATGACGTGTCCAGACCATCATAGCTGGGTTTTGAGGACCATGACTTCCATGCTGGTGGAGTTGGCTCTATCGAGAACTTCCTGGTTGGTGATTCGGTTCTGCCATCGGATCCTCATGATTGACCGGAGAGAGTGTTGGTGGAACTGCTTCAGCTGTTTCATGTGCTTTCAGTACAGTGTCCATGTCTCGCAACCATACAGGAGCGAGCTGAGGACCACTGAGTTGTACACTTTGAGCTTCGTCGCAGTGCTTACACCTCTGTGTTGGAGGACTTTGGAGCGCAGCCGCCCGAGTGCCTGGCTGGCCTTTTGGATCCTCTCATTAATCTCATGGTCTATGGACCCGTCGTTGGCGATGGTGCTGCCCAGGTACTTGAAAGTGTTGACCTTAGAAAGCTGCGTGCCATCGATTGTAATGCACGGCTGGTTTGTTGGCCTCCCTGGTACAGGTAGGAACAGCACCTCTGTTTTGCTGAGGTTGATAGTCAGGCCAAACAGTTTTGTTGCGGTAGAGAACCTGTTCACAATGGTTTGAAGATGATTTTCTTGGTGGGCCATGAGAGCACAGTCATCTGCGAAGAGAGCTTCCAGGATGAGTCTCTCTGTTGTCTTTGTTTTTGCAGTCAGGCGGCAAAGGTCAAATAGTGAGCCATCCAGTCGGTATTTGATCCATCACAGCATGTTGTAATACTTGGGTGAAGTATAGGTTGAATAGTACCAGAGCGAGGACACAGCCTTGTTTCACGCCATTGGAGATGGTGAAGCGATCGGAAGTCTCTCCACCAGATAGGACTTCCCCTGTCATGTCAACATGAAAGAGCTGGATCAGTTTGACAAATTTTGCTGGGCAACCAAGCTTGCCGAGGATCACCCACAATGCATCCCTGTTCACTGTGTCGAACGCCTTTGTCAGGTCTATGAAGACAATGTAGAGATTCAGGTTCTGCTCAAGGCATTTTTTCTGCATTTGCCTCACTGTGAAGACCATGTCGATGGTGCTGCAATCTGGTTGGAAGCCACATTGTGATTCAGGCAGATTTTGCTCTGAGACAGATGACAGGAGTCTGTTGAGTATAACATGGGCGAGGATCTTTCCAGCAGTGGAGAGTAGTGAGATTCCTAGGTAGTTGTCACAGGCTGCTCGAGAGCCTTTGTTCTTGTATAGGGCTACGATGGAGGCATCTCTGAGTTCTGGGGGCATATCTTCCTCTTTCCATATGCTGGTCAGCACTATGTGGAATGCCTGAAGCTCCTTTCCCTTTAAGGCCTTGTACACCTCGGTTGGGATTCCATCTTTACCGGGTGCCTTGCCTGCACTCATTTGTTTAATGGCTTTTTGGACTTCCTCTATTAAAGGAGGGACGTCAAGTTGTTCAATGGTGCGGTTTTGGGGGATCTGGTCAAGGGCGCTTTGGTTGACTGAAGAAGGTCGGTTGAGAAGCTGACTGAAGTGTTCTTTCCACCTGTTGCTGATGCCTTTTTTATCTTTTATGAGAGTGTCACTGTCAGAGGATAGCAAGTTAGTGGTGGTGGGTTTTAATGGCCCATAGACAGTCTTGAGTGCACTGAAAAATTGTTTGTAGTTTTTTGTGTCATCAAAGCGCTGGATTTCTCCTGCCTTTTTTTCCCACCATCATTCTTGCATTTTCCTGATCTATAGGCTATAATAATATACTGTATAATAATAATAGGCTATAATAATAGACTAAACCTGGGCCCAGAACTGTACTGCTTTCATAGTATATAGGCATTTATTTACTTTAACTTTTCAAAAACATCAGGAGGATGGATAATTTCCAGAATTGTTGTGAGGACCAAATGAGATATTTTTACAGTGATTGGTACCTAAAAGATGTCTAAAAAAAATAACTTTCCAATTTATTTCCTCTTCTGCCCCTACTTTTTCAACTTCCATCTTTCCTTATCTTGCTGTTTGCAAACATGCCCATATATCCCCATTCTTAAACACCTCAAATGATCTGACTATCCATGCTAAGTACCCTCCTATCCTCTTCCTCTCAGAAAAAGTCGTTTTTGTTTGTCTTTTGCACTAAATGTTTCCACTTTTTAAGTCTCAGTCTCCCACAATCTGACTTCTAGCCTCTCCACTCAAATGAAATTTTATTCTGCAAAGTTACCAGTGATCGTTGCCAAATCTACTACCCCTTCCTCGGTCCTCATCCTTGTCTTCTATTTAGAATTTGACATCAATCACTGCTCTGTCCTCCTCCTGGATACTTTTATTTCTTCCACCCACTTGATTATATATTTTCACTTTCCTTTTCTGGATCTTTATCTCCAAGTCTCTCCCACTGACCCTAGTGGCTCCTAAAAGCTCTGATCCCTTTCATTCCTCTATGCAAATGATGGGCAATCTTTTGAGCTTGGTGTGTCAAAATTTGCCTAAAAAACAAGCATAACTTAGGTGGTATGTCACTTTGAGGGGAAAAATCCATAATTTCATGATATTTGTAGTTTAAATAACAAGAATGTATAATTGTAATATATAACTATTTAATAAACCCAAAATTAATTATTTCTTTCCTGCTTAATGACTTCTTTGTTCATTTGTCAGTTGGTTTCTTTTGTTGGTCTTGATAATTATTTAACTTCTGTGGGGTGCCCTGAACTAAGGTGAGTGAGGGGGAGGGGGAATTCTTTAACCTGCCTATTGGTGACTTTTGTTGCTGAATTTCATTGGCTAAAATCTTCAATTGAAGGTTGGTATTTTTTTGTACACTTCAAGCCCAAGCAAGAGCTACTAACTTCATCTGTCAGTCTGCTTCTTTTGTGTTTTGATATTATTTAACACTGAGAATAAGGTCTCACAAAAATATGTAGAGGGGAAAATTGTGAGTAAAACTATTGGTATATTTTTCAGAGTGCTAAAAGTGTCTGGTAATGGGGTCCAGGCACTCCTCTGTTGCACTGTGGGCTGGCATTCCATTGCCACACCCTGCCCTACCTAGGCCTTCCCCTACTGGCTGGCCCCCAGGAACGCCTCATTAGCAGTTGCCTTAACCACCAGCCTGGCTGACCTCCTGTGCTCCTCCTCCCTTCCCCTGCAGGCGCGCCCCCCCCCCCCCCTTCTGCCCCCAACCAGGCCAGGGCATGGCCAAGGCCATGACTGCAGACATGTGGCTTCTGGGCCCCAAGGCACGCTGAGCCCACATGCAGCCCCATGTCATCAAAAATGGCTACAAGTGTCAGTGTTGACACATGTATCATAGGTTTACCATCATAGCTCTATGCTCTCTCACTTATATATGTACTATCTCAACACTTGTCCTGGATTCAGTCATCAGCTTCATAATTCCCAACCCTATTCTCTTCTGTGTCTGATGTGAGCTGCTTTTTAGAATTTATTCTTAAATTGTCCTCTCTTTTGAATTTCACTATTATTACTATCATTCACTCTTAAGTCACCCAGGCTGTCACCCTTATTCAAACTTATCCCACTTTATCCAATCTGTTGTCAAGTATTTTTCCTTCTGCCATTGTAACCTCTTTAAACATATACATATTCTCTGCTCTGTTGTTTGACCTCCCTACCTCAAGCCTCTACATTGCAGTTCATTCCCCCATCCTGCTAGTGAAGTGATTTCATAAAACTCAGGTCTGACCATCTCTCTCCCTTCTTTCCTCTACCTACACACATACATATTCTTGCATTTCAGCTACACTGGCTTGCTTATTTCTTTGCACAGGACATTCCATCTCCAGTCTCCAGAGCCTTGTGTTAACTGTTCCCCCCCATACCTGAAATGCTTTCCCTTTTTACTATTGCCGCCTCTACTCCTTTCTTTCTTGGTATCATTAAAGAAGGAAAGCTAATCATCTTGACTCAGATCCAGTGTTAGGCAGGAGGCATTCATTATTCTGTTCCCTTCAATGCTATTGCCTTTCCTCATTATTTTACATTTATGCTATCTTCTCCAATA
The DNA here is from genome assembly GCF_027887165.1 of Monodelphis domestica. NCBI lineage: Eukaryota > Metazoa > Chordata > Mammalia > Didelphimorphia > Didelphidae > Monodelphis > Monodelphis domestica. Next base: position 84,046,126 of record NC_077229.1, read on the forward strand.
AAAAATAAACTTCTGGACAGGAGCAATGTTTTTACTTTCTTTTTTTTCTTCTAGAGTTTAGAACAGTATTAGCAGGTGTGTAATTGACTGAGTGACTAGAATACAAATTCCTTTGGAACAGGGGCTTTTTTACTTTTGTCCTTTTATCTTTGGATTAAGATTTAGCTATCGTGTTGTCCAAAATGACTTCATTTATTAGAAAGCTGTTCTTTTTCTATTTTATTTTTTCCCTAATTACACATGCAGAAAAAATTTTTCTGGGGGTAGCTGGGTAGCTCAGTGGATTGAGAGCCAGGCCTAGAGATGGGGTCCTAGGTTCAAATATGGACTCAGACAAGTCCCAGCTGTGTGACCCTGGGCAAGTCATTTAACATTGCTTAGACCCTACCACTCGCTCTTCTGCCTTGGAGCCAATACACAGTATTGACTCCCAAGATGGAAGGTAAGGGTTTGAAATTTTTTTCTGACAATTTATGATCTGATTTCCCTTCCTCCTTTACCCCTTCCCAGGTGGCAACTAATCTGATATAGGTTGTGATTCACATTTTTATATTTGCCTTGTTGTGAAAGAAGATGCATTGTATATCCAGGATGTACATCCAGGAAAAAAAACCTAATGAAGGAAATAAAGTGAAAAATGGTATGCTTTGATTTGCATTCAGATTCCATTAGTTCCTTCTGTGAATGGCATTTTTTCATCATGAATCCTTTGGAGTTGCCTTGAATCCTTGCATTGCTGATAATAAAGTCATTCATAGCTGATCTCCATATATTATGAGGCAATTCTAAAGCATGATATTTGAGAGTGATGTTATAGTGAGACTCAATCTCTCCCATCCAAAACATACCAAACCTAATTGGTCAGTACAAAGAAACACATTATTACTCAACTTACAATTTCCTTTACATGTATCCATTAAACATTTCTCCTGTATTTTGCCTCAAAAATTATAGATGTAACTTTAGGTTTTGAGTTCTTTTAGACTAAGCAGTTGGTGGGCTGTTTGCAAAAAAGTTTTCTGGGAGTTAAATGAGGTGGTGAATTTTTTTATCTAGAGAGATAGGCCAAAATAAGTTTTGGCCTATAAGTTCTCTATTCTCTGTAGTGCAAGGGTTCTTAATCTGGATCTGTAAATACTCAGTTTCAATTGTCATTTTAAAATGAGTGGCTTCAATTAAGTAATGAAATTGAAAGCCATACTACAAAATACTGACAGAGTATGTGAGGAGAGGAAGTTGAAAAATATCCATGAACTTTGGTGGAGGGAAATTTCATTTTTTATTTTCACTAACCTCTAACTGAAAATGAGTATTTCCTTCACTTATTAAGAAATATATATTCTGAGAAGGGATCCATGGCTTTATCAGCTTGTCAAAGGGAACCATGTCAAATGGAACAAAAAAGACTTAAGAACCTCTGGCTCCAGTTGAGGGGGAGAGTGCCTTTGAATACCCTTAGAGACTAAAGTTACCTTTAGGTTTCCCTCACAACAGCTCTCAGTCTCTGAATAAATTTTTTAATGCTTCTTTATTGCTTCTAGGCAACTCTATAAGGGTATCAGTTATGGGCAAGTTGATCTATTTCAGTTAATGTAATTCTTTTTACATCAAGGAGTTACTTAAGTTGACTGAAGTTATAGTTCCAAATCACTTCCCCTACCCCACAAAACACTAAAAATTTGTATGCACAATCTCTCTTAAAGTGCTTTAAGACCATAATAAATAATTTCTAAAATATATAATAGTGTATCTCTGCCTCATTTTTCAGTAGCAAGAAGGTTGCTGACATCTCTTATGTGTAGAACACTATACTATTCTCTTTAGTTGGCATTATATGGGAGAAAGATGACAATAGAGTCTTTGTGGCCTCCAGGACTTTACAGCCTAGTTGAGGAGATAATATACATGTTTGAAAAAGGAATCTTAGAACAATGTTAGTAAACAAACTAAACTGTAGAAGTAGTTGGAACATTTTCATAGTCAAAACTTCTAATACATGACTCAGTTCTTGAATTTAGATTTACTTACATTCCTAATATTTCTTTCACTATTCCCTTCTAAAAGACCATTTTCTTGTATAAAAGAGGGGAAAAACAATTTAGCTAAACAAACCAAGTAAAAAGAGTCTTACAATTTAAACAGTGCTCCACATTAGAAGTGTCAACTTGGTAGCCCTGCAAAAATTGACCACAACCAGATTAAAATATAATTGGGCACATGTTTAAAAATGAAAATGCTTGAACATAAAGAAGGAAACTAAGTAAATTAGGTGAACACAGAATAGTATACATGTCAGACCTTTGGGAAGGGAAAGATTTTAAAACCAAGCAAGACTTGGTTTTAAAGAGTCACAAAATGTAAAATAAATAATTTTGACTACATCAAATTAAAAAGGTTTTGTACAAACAAAACCAATGCAACTAAAATCAGAAGAGTAGCAACAAATTGGGAAACAATCTTCGTAAAAACCTCTGACAAAGGTTTAATTACTCAAATTTACAAAGAGCTAAATCAATTGTACAAAAAATCAAGCCATTCTCCAATTGATAAATGGGCAAGGGACATGAACAGGCAGTTCTTGGCCAAAGAAATCAAAACTATTAATAAGCATATGAAAAAGTGTTCTACATCTCTTATAATCAGAGAGATGCAAATCAAAACAACTCTGAGGTATCACCTCACACCTAGCAGATTGGCTAACATAACAGCTATGGAAAGTAATGAATGTTGGAGGGGATGTGGCAAAGTAGGGACACTAATTCATTGCTGGTAGAGTTGTGAATTAATCCAACCATTCTGGAGGGCAATTTGGAACTATGCCCAAAGGGCGATAAAAGACTGTCTGCCCTTTGATCCAGCCATAGCACTGCTGGGTTTGTACCCCCAAGAGATAATAAGGAAAAAGACTTGTACAAGAATATTCATAGCTGTGCTCTTTGTGGTGGCTAAAAATTGGAAAATGAGGGGATGCCCTTCAATTGGGGAATGGCTGAACAAATTGTGGTATATGTTGGTGATGGAATAATAGGAATAGGAATAATAAAGTGGAGGAATTCCATGGAGACTGGAACAACCTCTAGGAAGTGATGCAGAGCGAAAGGAGCAGAACCAGGAAAACATTGTACACAGAGACTGATACATTGTGGTACAATCGAAGGTAATGGACTTCTCCATTAGTAGCAATGCATTGTCCCTGAACAATTTGCAGGGATCTAAAAATCACTATCCACAAGCAGAAGATAAACTGTGGGAGTAAAAACACCGATGAAAAGCAACTGCTTGACTACAGGGGTGGAGGGGATATGACTGAGGAGAGACTCTAAATGAACACTCTAATGCAAATACCAACAACATGGAAATGGGTTTGAATCAAGAACACAAAGAACACTTAGAAGAGGGAGGCAGATATGTGTCCCAGTGGATAGAATACTAGACCTAAAGTCAGGAAGACCTGAGTTAAAAATTCAGCCTCCAACACTTACTAGCTATGTAAACCTGGGTAAGTCAATCCTGTTTCCCTCAGTTCCTCATTTCTAAAATGAGCTGGAGAAGGAAATGGCATACTACTGCAGTATCTTTGTCAAGAAAATTCCAAATGGGGTTATATGAAGAGTTAGACAGTAACTCAAAAACAACTCTTCATACTCACATCTGAAAAACAACTTGACAGCAACAAAAATTTCTTGAGAGAAATAGAAATTCAGGAGCCCAGTAATAGTGCTCTGAAATGTGATGAATTAAACAATCCAGTAAAGTTAAGCACTTAACAAATGAGTAAGAATAGAAAACCTTAATAATATGCTCTATATAAGAAACTGATTTTAAAAAGACATAAGAACACAAAACTGGAATACAATGACTATACACGTATTAGACGAGTCAAAAAAAGGAAGAATAAAATTATAGCATCAAAGAATTTAGACCCTGGAGAATCAAAATGTTTACATTTTCTGCAGCTTTCTCCTTTCCTTCCCAGTCTGCAAACTGAGAAAATAAATTAATTTTTTGGTTACCTAGTGACATCCAGAGTCACTTACAAGAAAGAAATCTAATTTGTTATTATACAAGCCAAATTATATTTCATTTAAATCACCTCCTACAAAATTATTAAGAAAAAACGTTGTGAATTAAATTGGCCTATATCCATGTCCAATATTTACTTTTAAGTCCCCATGGAAAGCAGAAACATTGCACATTGTTGCCATATTAATTCACATTTCTAGGAATTTAGATGATTAAGTATAGTGCAAACTGGTCTAATGTTTTACTGAAATTTGTTAAAAACTAAAGTCAGTGGCTATAGCAGATTGTATGAACAATAAATTAGTCCTTAGCTGAAATTTCTTTACCCCTCTAAGCCTGGAGTTTTTACCATAGCATGAAAAACAAATTATATGTTCCCCTAAAGCCTGTATGCCAAAGTTCTTTTGCTTACCCTGATGTTTCTCTGTTCTATTTTCTGGCATTCATTTTATGGTATAGGACTTGTCTGTTTACTTGTTGTAATAAATGTCCTCGTCTTCTTTTTTGTTTAACAATATTTGAATGTTTGTTGGATAGTTGGCATATTATGGGTTTTGTTTTCAGTTTCCGTTCATTTCTCACCTGAAAATGCAAGTCGTTTTGATATAACAATCATTTCTATGACAACCAGTGAACTCTGGGGATACCAAAATCCTATTTTCATGTGAATCTCTTTGGTAACAAGATTGGTGGAGGAATATAGGAAATTCAATAAGTCATTGCTTGTACTGGTGAGGAGATTTCATATTATACAGGTCAGGAATTTTATTACTGATTCTCTAACATACTTAGATATATACGTGTGTGTATATAGATATAGATATAGATATATATGGGTTTGTTTTTTTTAAGTCTGTGTGCAGTCTTAAAACCTAAAACAGTAACTCGTTTTCAGGCATTACAGATTTTTAAAAACTATATTTTACTTAGGAACATCTATGCATAACCTGACCTCAGAACTATACATCTGAATCTTATCTCTCAATGTTTAATTATAAATTTCATATATAGGAATCATTGCCAAATTGCCTTGGGTGCTCATTGTTCTTGGATTAGAATGCTGTCTCTTCCTCCTGCCTAGCCACTATTTACCCCATCTCAAATCAGCTAATATTAATCTTTCCCTGGTCTATTTAGCTCAAATCTCACATACATACATATATTCATACACAATAGCTTGTTTGAGAGCAAATTAAAAGTAGAAATTAATTAAGCATTTTCTTTGGATTTCTTGGTCTAAAATAATCCCTTTAAAAAATTTGGAATGGATGCTTTATTTCTACCTCTGCATGTGATTTGTTACATTGAAACTTCTTTATCCTAACTTAGATGGAAATTGTTTTCTCATCCTCTGAAAAGAGATTCTGCAGAATCTCCGTTGGTTCCCTTGACCTTTCTTTCCCCCCAGCAGATGGTACTATTTCATTTTTTCCTTTTCTAGATGAATGATCTTATTCATGCCATTTATTGACTAGGGAACTTTTTTGAGAGCTCTGCCCTTTTCCATTTTAATAAGGATTCTCAGTGGCCCTTCTTGATTAATATTCACTGTGCCTTAACTTTTTTAGATGTAAAAAACACATGAATATCGACCTGGATGTTAGAAATTCATTTTAGTTTCTTAGTTTGCTGACCAGAATGGGACAAAAAAAAATTAAGAAAATTGAGGCATTCTGACTTTCCAGAATGATCTTTGTTAAATTAATAAGCCCCTATAATTGAGTTTAGTGAAATCTTGGGATATTCAAAATGTCATTGTTACTACTCAAGGAATTATTTCCAACCACTTTAGTATTAACACTTCTTCTAACTTCCCCTTTGCCTCAGGGCCTTCCATCATATCTTATACTTGCTATAGAACTAGGTCTCGGGTTAGAAGGACCTTAGAGTTCATCTGGGGGGAACTTCCTACCATATGGATGAATGCCTTCCAAGTGCTGCATGAATATTTCCCCAGCCAGAATTCATTACTTTTTTTTTTCTAAACTGTTACTTTCTGTCTTGGAATCAATACTGTGTATTAGTTCCAAGGCAGAAGAGTGGAAAGGACTAGGCAATGGGGGTCAAGTAATTTGCCCAGGGTCACACAGCAAGGAAGTGTCTGAGGTCAAATTTGAACCGAGGACTTCCTATCTCTAGACCTGGCTCTCAATCCACTGAGTCACCCAGCTCTTCCCCCCCCCACCCCCTGATTTTGCTACTTTAAAAGGATTCTACTTAATAAACCTCAGCCTAAATCTGCCTCCCTGCAAATTTCCCTTTGTTAAGGTTCTACTCTCTTCCATCTAGCAGGAAAAAGTCTAATCCCTCCATATAACGGTCCAAGTGCTTGAAGACTATTGTTAGAGCTGCCTAAAACCAGGTCAGATTTGGTTCTTCCATGGTTTTGAAACCTTTCTACCACCTAGATATACTGTATTCCATTTTGTCAGTGTCCTTAAAGTGTCATTCCTAGAATAGGAATATTTTCCAATTGCCATCTGATTTGTTTATAATATAGTTAACTGTCACTTCCATTATTCTGCCTTTAAGCTGAATGAACTCTAGTTTATGTAATCTTTTTCTTCATCTATTTAAAATTGAATTATTTTACCCATCTAGATTTACACAATACCTCTCTCAAATTGTATAATTCCTCAGATAACATTGCCTACAATTGATCAAATCTTCAATTCTGGCTCATGTAGGGAAACTAGGTGTTCATTTAACCTGTATTTCCTTTCTTTCTTAGCTATTTCAGTCTAAAGATTATTCTCCTAACAGAGAAAGCATTGAAAATTAAGAGTTTAGTTAAGTTTTATATAATAAATTAGCATTAACTCATTATTTTGTTCCAAAAATAGTAGTAAACTAGACTTAGCAAGACAGGATTGTTGAGATAAATTCATCAAAACGATTTCACCTTTTTTTTTCTAGCACCATTTATGGTCTCTACCTTGAAGAGAAACATAGTACATTCTCTATAGGTCAGTGGAAGTTTTCTTCCTTAGGACCTCAAGTATTCAGTTCTTTATGGTTTTGGTCAACTAAGAACTCATAATATCTGACATTTCCTTTCTCAACATCCTTATACTATTTAGCTTAAATTCAAAGATATTTAGACCAATTTTCTTTCAACTTTTTTTCACTATATATAATATATACTTGCTGATATGTATATACTACTGTATTATTATTTACATTCTGAAACTTAGCTAAATTAGAAAAGTATGAGATATTTGATATTAAATCAATATAGGGAGTCACTGCAGTTTATTGAATTAGAATAATATTCAGAATGGGTCTTCAGAAGAAAACAAAACTTGAGCAGCTGTATACATATAGGATGATAGATTGAAGGAGATGAATGTTAAGACTGGAAGGGCAATTAGGCTGTTTTGTACTAGATGAGAGCTTTTGAATGATATGGTTAACATGTCAAACAGAAGGGCACAGAGTCTAAAGATGGTGCAGAGGTAGAAATGACGAGAAGTTTTGACAACTGAGTGTATGGGGAAGATAAACAGTGTAGTTTTGTACGTGGGTAACTGAAAGGATTCCCATGGTGTCCTTGACATAAATAGGAATGTTTGAAATAGTGCTAGGTTTGTGGGGAACTATAATACAAATAAATCTTTTGATGCAGAGCATATTTCAGTCATACCTACTTATTCTGACATATTCAAAAAGAGGAGTTGGAAGCTTGAACCAATGAGAAAGGGCTGATTATGGTCACATGCCATTGGAGATTAAGAAGAGGGTGGCAGGAGACCTATGTTCATACCCTCTTTTTAGCTGTTTGCACATACACCTTGGAAATTACTGTTGTACAGCATTGAATGTCAGTGCTAAAAGAAACCTTTGAAGTCATCTAGACGATTTCCTTCTTATATGTAGGAACACTGAAAACTAACTAGTCAGAGCTTGAATTCTATTGCTTGGAGTTTTCCAAAGCAATTGCAGGTGAAATAGATGACCTTAAGCTACTCTTTAGAACATTTCCTAATGTCTATCTTCAGCCAGCCAGCTCTACTCTTAGTTTCCTTCTGCATCTTCCTTAATCTAAAAAAATTTTTTTTAAGGAGAAAAAGTAGTAAATACTGTCTTCTCTCTTTGATCAGAAAGAAATCTGACTTGATGATAATTTTGGATAAAAGTAGCATCCCATGTTGTTACCAATTTGATTTTAATGCTTTAGGCAAACTTTAAATAAATTCCGTGACCTTTCATCTCTACCTCCACCCTCCCATACATGTTACATGTTACATGTTATAGTAAGTATACTGGCAGGTGGAGGGTTTTCTTTGTAGGAGATGGGGTACACCAGGGCTTGGAGTCAGGATGACCCAGTTCAATCTGGCCACAGATACTTACTAGCCAGTTGGAGTGCTCTTGAGTTATGTAAATAAACCTGTTTACTTCTTTAATCTTCATTTGTAAAATGGGAATAATATGTAAAAATTAAAATTAATATGCAATGATTTCAAGTATTATATTTTAAAGAGATTTATTAATGATCATTATAAATAAAGGAATAAAAAGGTAACAAAATAAAAACCATGTGCCCATAGCTAAGTTACCTGTTCAAAAAGCCCACTCAACCACCATTGCTGACAGGAAGCAAAAGAGACTGTGTACTCAGTATATTCCTCTGACTATATGAAGTACATAATGACAAGAAGTCAGTGAGCTCCTGGGAAATGTAGTTTTTATGGTAACAGATTTCTAATTACACAAATAATACCTACCTCCCAGGATTGTAAGGCTCAAATGAAATAATAGAGAATGCCTACCCCTGGCAAGTAGTGGTAAACATTATATAAATGTTATTTGTTGTATTATCTATTCAAATCTGTCACCAACAAAAAATGTATACCGTTCACTAAGACAACAGAAGTTGTCTTATCTAGTAGATTTAATTTTATGTATATGGAATAGTAGTACCAGGAGAGGGAGATGCCATGCGTGCCTTGGTATAAGAATATAGTCTTCTCTAGCTATATCACGGTTCACTGTATCATGGGTTTAAAATATATGTGTGTGTGTGTGTAATGTATCATGGAGTTTTTGCTACATCACAGGATTTTGCAGATGAATGCTATACTGTACGCAATGGAAATACAGTATACCACTCCTACTTGCACAAGTTTGCCAACGTGAGATTGTATATGGCTGAGAGCAAAGCAAGAGTTTCTGTATTGGCTGATGGAATGAAAAGTGACCAAGCATGGAGCTGTGTTCTGTATCCTGGGTGCAGTTTGGCTCAGTATTTATAAGAATGTGGAAAAGGTTATAGGAGAGTGAGATGGGTTTATAAAGCCTCAAAATGTATATATACTTCGTGGATTTTTCACCTATTGCAGGGGTCTTTGGAATGTCACTTCCGCAATAGGTGGGGGATCACTGTAAAGACAATTTCTCCCAGTCTTAGCTCTGATTCTATCATTGAACTAGTTACCCCAGAGTGAAAACGCTCAGATTCGACTGCTGAGCAGAGGGGCCAGGCATGTGAAAAATATCCTTGGGTGCTATGGAGAGGGGGAATGGAGTAGTACCCTCTAGTGGGAGGGACCCTTGTGCCACACCTTCACCAACAACATTCTAGGGCGTGTGCTTTTTTAGCTAGGGTTGAACTTTTAAAATGTATTCGCAGCAGGTGTGTGTGTGTGTGTGTGTGTGTGTGTGTGTGTGTTTGAAGAAAACATTCATTTGTAATTCTGTATAAAATTTTATTAATTTAAAACATTATTCAAAGAAGAGGCCCACTGACTTGACTAAGACCATAATAGCTCACACAAAAAAGGATTATTATTAAATTGTATCTACTATGGAATTGCTTTATAAGATCGTGGAACTAAAGGAATCCATATATCATCTTTCAAACTCCCTTATTTTAAAGTTGAGGGAACTCAATGAGGAGGACTTAATGGTTAAATGACCTCCTAGAAATAACTTAGAAAGTAGCTTAGGCAGAAGTAAAAAACCCCAATCCTTTGACTCTAAACTTAGGACCTTCTACTACCTTCCAAATTGGTCATCTTTTGTCTCCTAAAATTAGATCAGGAGAATGAGATTTTGGAATCAAAAGATTGGGCTTTAATTCTGATTCTGTTACTTTAACTGTGTGACTTTGAACAAGTAATTCAGTCTGATTCTCTCTTTCTCCATTAATTAATTCCACATACCAGTTGAAGCCAAGATTTATTTTTCTTTTAACCCTTTTGTTATTATTTGATATGTCCTTCACTGTGCCCCCTTTGCTAGGACAGTAGTTAGATAAAAGATCATTAAAACCTTTTAAGAAGCAAGTTTTATGAAAAACTGCATATGCAGTTTTCTTCATTGATTTTAAATTGAGGATTTTAAACATTTATGTCATTTATTTCCTACATGCCATATTCTCCTTTTTTATAAGTGTTAGTGAAGGTTAATTATAAATATTAAATCAAAAGAAACCCAGTGTGAGTTTGCTTTAAGTGCTTGATTTAGAAGTCAAAAAGTAAGTCTAGCTTCATACTTTTTTCTTAGTTGTTTTTTTAAATTAAATATTTTCCATGATTACAAGAATCATGTTTTTTTCTCCCTTCCCCCATCTTCTTAGAAGTTTTGACAGTGACTTGTAACCTTTTGTTCCTTTTTTCCCTCCTTCCCCTTTTAAGCTTCAAAATGAGGATCACACAAATGAAGAAAGGTATACTAAATAAAGGTCAGCTTTTCATCAAGTTAAAAGCCTTTTGCACCTTTAAATTTTTGCATCAAATTGAAGTTTTGGTTTTACCAAAATAGATGTTTTAGAGTGGATATCATTTCTCCAAAGACTTAACTGACCTTTTTGGATGTGAAGGGCAGATGCCTTTGTTAAATAACCTTCTATTTGTTGAGTTCTTGTCAGACAAGGATAGAGTTGAGTTTTGACCAAGCCATTTCCAACTTTTTTTACTGACAATATACCCTGAATTAAAGGCCTACTTTATCAGTATCATGGCCTCAGGAGGAAATTGAATTAGAGTTTCACTGTATGGCACAATTTCTCTTATATTTGAGTAGAAACAAAAAATTGTCTTCCTATTAGATGTGAATAAATTATTTTCCTTTGCCCCTTTTTTTGAAACCTTTACCTTCTGTCTTAGAATGAATACTGTGTATTGGTTCCAAGGCTGAAGAGACATAAGGGCTAGGCAATGGGGATTAAAGTGATTTTTTTTCCGGGGTCACACAGCTAGGAAGTATTTGAGGTCACATTTGAACCCAGGATTTCCCAGCTCAATTCTTTGAGCTATATCTAGCTTCCCCTACCTTCCTGTCCCTCCCACCCCCACCCCATAAGGCATACCTAAGAAGTGTCATCTCTTAAGTTTTGAACAGTTTTTAGTCTAGTTCTCTTTTCATTATAAACTATATGAAATATACATATGTAATGTATATTAATAATGACATTGCAATTTTTTCAACCTCTTTTGTTCTATGATCTATTCTTTCACTCCACCTTAGCTATATACTTGGGATTGTCACGAACTAAATCTTATTGTGACTCACAATTATTTCACTTCCTTAATTAGAAACTTTTGATACTCCTTTATCTGACCACTGAAATCTTCCTTTCTCTCTTACCTTATCACTCTGGGAGACTGCCGGTCCCTTTCCTCAGTACTTTTCAACTTTCCCAATAGTATAAGAATTGTTACCATTTCAATTCTACCTCATCTCAAATTCTTTTCCCCTTTGTCTTTTGGCAAGCATTAGCCCTGTATTATCCCCCTCCTTTTGCCTCCTCTTCTCTTTCAGCATGTGCTATAAAAGAGAGCTGGAGGAAATGATATAACTGTGCTGACTCATATAAACTCATGTTATCCAACTTCAGCTGGAGACAAGAAGGCCCGGGGTTCAAACATGGCCACAGATAATGCCTTGCTATGACAGTGAGCAAGTTACTTAACCCAAAAATGCCTAATCCTTTCTGCTATTTTGCCTTGGAACCAATATTTAGTATCACTTCTAAAACTAATACTTCTAAGGTAAGGGTTAAAAAAACAGCAACGGTTATTTATATTGAAGTGTTACTGTTGCTTCGCTAGAGTTCTTCCACATTGGATTTCTTCTTTCAAGATTGGATGACCATTTTGGTAGGTTTTAGATGGATATTTCCATAGGGACCTTCATATTGAGTTTAAGAACATCATGTTCATATTTCTATAGGATATTGCAAGTTCATCCTTTTACATATTTAGGAGGTCCTCAAAAGAGATGTTGAAATTATTTGTATGGCAAATTTAAACTTGAGAAATGGACAGCTTCACAGTATGATAAAGTTGACTGAAGAAAAACAGTGCTTTTAGAGTTCTTTTATGGAAAATATATGGTATTATCAAATTGAAGAAAAATTTAGAGTTCTTTTATGGAAAATACTTGTGCTATAAACCTTAATTGTATGAAAATTGATGTGACTTTTGCAAGCCTCTCACAAAAAGCTATTTCATTGGGATTGTGTACTAGGAATCTACAGGTAGTAGAGGTCAGAACAATGTTCAACCTTCTGTGAATAAGGATTAAGGTTTCTAATTGCAGGATCTTGCATTATGATCATTGGATTGGATCCAAACAATGCAGTCTGGCTGAAGACATGAATGCTATTCTCACTAGCTATCTAAGGAGGTCAGATGGAAAAGTAATCCTATTTGTGCTTCCCTACTGACACAGATTGCACAATTGGGAAGATCTGCTAAGAATGTGAATTAGCTGTTTGTTTTTGCGCTCCTACTTGGTTAAACTCTGAGGGTGAAGTGGTTCTAGATAATTGGCATTATAAGCAATACATTGAGTATTTAACAAGTTTGTTGAGTATGTAATAGTGTCATTGAGGAATTATTAACTGGTAATCCTAGAGCCAGGAGATCCAAACACCTTTCTTGTAGGGGAGAAATCTATTTTTTTTTTTAACGTATTAACACAGTAGTGTAGTGGAAAGTACCATAAAATTTGGACTGTCTTGAATTCAAATATTAATCTGCATTGCTTACTATGTTATGTGCTTTATTTGTTTTCTCTACAAAATTTAGCTAATATGACTTATTAAATCACAGTGTTGTGTAGCTTCAGTTTAGAGATATAAGATCATGTGGAAATTCTAATCCAGCAGGTTAAAAGTCTTGGATGGATTGTTAGTCTATCATAGGTGGGGTTTTTTAATCAGTTGTACTTAAACTAAAATATTTTATGAATAGTAATAATAAAGCTTCGTATTAAATGAAGTAAACCAAATAGACTATTTATTCAGCTAAACTCATTCCCAAGGAATGGCTAACTTTTTTTGTCATATTATAAAATTGTAAAATATATTCTGGGTTGCTGTTGCTGGGATAGGACCCAGATCCCCCTAATCTTGACTTGCTCTATTTTTCATTATGATCATTTGGTCTGGTAAAATTACAATAGCTAGGTAGTACAGTGAAGTGAATGCTGGGCCTGGAGTCAGGAAAAATTATCTTCTTGAGTTTAACTATGGTCTTTGACACTTAGAAGCAGCGTGACCCTGGGCAAGTCAACTATCACATTAGTTTATTTATGGTTTTATTGGGGGGGGGTTAATGAGTATTCTTTTACAACAGTGACCACTGACACCTCCCCTTCCCCCATAGTATTGGATACAAGGAAAGGTAAAAAAAAGTCCTTGACTTCACGGAACTTATTACATTGTTAAAGGATAGGCAAGCTAAGATGTACATAAATAGATATGGAAGATTACAGTAGAGAGGAAAACACTAATAACTGGGGAGACCAGGAAGAATAAGCAGTGAGATGCCTCAGTGAATGGAGTGCTGGGCTTACAGTCAATCCTGAATTCAAATCCCATCTTAAACATTTACTAGCTTATGAGACCCTGGGCAAGTCACTTAACCTGTGACTGTCCCAGTTTCTTGCTTATGACATGGGAGTAATAATCATACCTACATCTAAAGGTTGTTGTAAGGATCAAATAAGATATTTGTAAAGTACTTTAATTCAGTACCTGGTACATAGCACTTGATGAATACTTGGTTCTTTGTTCCACTCTTCCATCCAGAAAATGGTGTTAGAGTTTATTTTTAATTTCTTTCTTTGTTATACATTTGTTGTGTATTTGTATAATAAATGTTGCCTATCCTCTCATTTGATCAGTAAAAATAAAAACCATCGATACATATATATGATCCAGCAAAACAAAATCCTACCTTAGCCACATTCAAAAAAGGTCTTATTCTACATTTTAAAAGTCCATCTCTTCTCGGGCAAAAGGTGTAGGTAGCATACTTCATCCTTAATCCTTTAGCACAATACGGTTTATTTTTGCAATAGTCATTAAAGATCTAAAAAAAATTTTTTTTAAGTTTTTCTTTTTAAGTTAAATTTTATCTTCAAATGAAGATATGCCTTCTCTCCCATTTCTCTTTCTTCCTTCTCTAGTTGATAAAGCAAGAAAAGCAAAACCTGTTCTAAACATGTATAAAAAAATCATTCCTACAACAATCATGTCTAAAAGTTTTTCCGTCTATACTCAATGGGCTGCATATTTAATCATTAGTCCTTAGAAATAGTAGTTATTCATTGTGTTGATTTGATTTCCCAAGTCTGAAAGTTTGAGCTTATTTGTGGAATAAAGAAATGGAGATGAGGACAAGCAAGGAAAAGGTGGAAGATATAACATCTAATGTTTTGAATAGTAAATAGATTATATGGAATCTTGAGTAATGTGGACTGGACAGATAGGAAGGGGTTCAAGTTGCGAAGAGCTGCTGGAGTTTAATGAGTGGGGAAGGTGGATTGAGATAAGAAAAGATAAACAAAGAGACCAATTGGAAGGGTATCACAGTAATTTAGGTGAAAGATGTGGAGTGTTCCAACTAGGATGATGACACTAGAGATGAGATGTGGTGGAGATAGAAATAGACATGATTTTATATGTGGGATGAGTGAACACTTTGATAGCATTGAGATGGTACAGCAAGGATGGCCACCCCCTTTAAAAAGAAATTCAGACTATAGAGGAGAGTGCAACCATGATAACAAGGGAAAGTGTCGAGTGTCTCAAGTCTTTTAAAGTTTTTTTTAAAGATAAATTTAATTTTCAAATGAAGATACTCCTCCCTCCCGTTTCCCTTTCTTTCTTCTTTCCTAACTGAGGTAGGGAGAAATATTGCATCAAATACCTCTAATGAGGGTTTGATCTATAAGATATATAGATAACTGAAGTGTAAGAGTGGTAATTGACAACCCATTCAAGTATTCCATTGATGTCAGGAGAACTTGAGGAACATTGCCATTATGTGGGGTAAATACTTTGAGAAAACTTGTATATTTGCTTTTAAGTGATGCAAAAGTCATATTCAGAGGCATGAATAAATTGTACTCGGAATACTTGGAAGGAATACCCATATTAATGAGGGCACAACCATTATAAGAGATAACCTCTTAACTTGGTTTCAGGTTATTTCTTTGGGTGCTGCCCAAAGCTGGTCTTTACAGTGTGTCTTATTATGAATGAGTCATAGTAAACACATGCCCTAATAGTAAGGACAATTGTTCAGATTTTTCCCCATCGTGTCCAATTCTTTGTGATCCCATTCAGGGATTTCTTGGCAAACATACTGTAGTGATTTAACATTTCCTTCTCCAGCTTGTTTTATAGATGAGAAAACTAAAGGAAACAGGGTTAAGTGACTTGTCCAGGGTTGCATAATCAATTTGTATCTGAGGCCAAATTGAACTCAGAAAGATGAGTCTTTCTGACTTTAGACCCAGCACTATCCACTGCTCCAACTTACTGCACCACAGTAAGAGAGCATTAAAGTCATTTGAAACTACAGCTATTTCTCCTTCTGGAAAAATATAATTCCATTTAAGTGTATTGCTTTCCTACTTGTTTTTAAAATTCAATTTTATTTTCAGTTTCAAATTCATTACCAACCACCATCCCCATCCCCATCCATTGAGAAGACAAGAAATAAGATACCCATGCAAATCATGCATAATATATTTCCATATTAGCTATGTTGCTAGAAAAAAAGAGTGAAAAAAATCTGTTTCAGTCTGCCCACAGAGTTCATCAGTTTTTTCTAGAGGTAGACAGCATTTTCATAATAAATGCTTTTAGAGTTGTCATGGATTTCAGGGTATATAGGTAGCCCAGTGACTAGAACGGCAAGCCAGAAGACTCAATTTCCTGACTTCAAATCTAGTTTCAGACACTTATTAACTGTGTGACACTGGGCAAATCACTTATTTGCCCCACTCCCCCAATTGTCATGGGTCATCATATTGATTATAATAGTTGTCTTTCACAGTTGATTATTGTACAATATTGCCATTGCTATGTATGATGTTCTCCTGTTCTGCTTACTTAAGGTCTTCCATGGTTTTTCGAAAATCATCCCCTTTATCCTTTCTTACAGGTCCATCCTAATCATGTTTGGCCATCCTCACTCCCATTTTGCCATCACAAAAAGGGCTACAACATTTTTTGTTCACTTGGATCCTTTTTTCTTTGATCTCTTTGCGGGTACAGATCTAAAAATATTATATAACCCATTGGGGCATAGTTCCAAATTGTTCTTTAGAATGGCTGGACCAGTTATTTCATACTGTTTAGAGTATTAGCATCCCTATTTGTCCACATCCCCTGCATTATTTTTCATTTGCCTTTTCTGTCATGTTAACCAATTTGATGTATGTGAAATGGCATCTCAGAGTTGCTTCAATTTGCACTTTAATTATTAGTCAGAAGGCAGGTAGGTGGCATAATAGAAGACATCTAGGCCTGAAATGAGGAAGACCTGAGTTCAAACCTAGTTTCACTTACTAGCTGTATAATCCTGGGCAAATCACTTGCACTCTATTTGCCTTAATCCACAAGAAGGAAATAAGAAATCACTCTAATATTTTTGCCATGGACACCATTGGGGTGTTATAGTCCAAGGGGTTATGAAGAGTCAGATACTGACTAAATAACAGTAATTATTAGTGGTTGAGAACATTTTCATGCGACTATTGATAGCTTTAATTTCTTCTTCTGAAAATTGCCTCATATCTTTTGGCCATTTATTGGGGGAATGGCTCTTTTTTTATTGAGTTGGCTCCATTTCCTATTTATTTTTAAAATGAGAGTGTTGTCTTCTAAACTTGTAAAACTTTTCTCCCAGTATGATGCTTTCCTTTCATTTTGGCTGTTTTGGTTTTGTTTAAGAAAAACCTTTTAAGCTTTCATATAATCAAAACTATACATTTTACTTCCTATAATCCTTTAACTCTTACTTGTTCATAAACTCTTCCCTTATCCATAGATGACAGATAATTTTTTTCACTCTCCCCTATTTGGTTATGATATCTTCCTTTATGTCCAAATAATTTGCCTATTTTGAACTTATATTGGTATATGATATGAGATGATGATCAGTCCCTAGTTTCTGCCAGGGTACTTTACATTATTTTCTGCAATTTTTATCAGATAGTGAGTTCTTATCCCCCACAGCATTTTAGATCTTTTGGTTTATCAAACACTAGATTACTATGGTCATTTACTTCTATATATTGTATACCGAATATATTCCACTAATCTACCACCATTTCTCATTCATTCCCAGATTTTTTTTTTTATGATTATCATTACATTGTAGTGTGGTTTGAGATCTTGCTAGGCCTCTTCCCTTCATTACTTTTCTCCCATTGATTCTTTCTGATATTCTTGACATTTTGGTCTTGCTTTAGAAAAATTATTATTTATTTCTGACTTTATAAAATATTCTTTTATTAGATTGGCATGGTTTCAAATGAGTAAATTTTAGGTACTGGTATTTTCATTTTTATTTTTTTAGCTTGACTATACATGAACAATTAATATTTCTCCAGTTTTGATTATCTTTGTTTGAAAAGTGTTTTGTAATTGTTCATATAGTTTCTGCGTGTCTTATTGGGTAGACTCCCAAGGTATTTATATTATCTGCAGTTGTTTTAAATGGAATTTCTCTTTCTGCTGGGTTTTGTTGCAGATCTAGAAATACTGATGATGTATCTGGGTTCATTATTTTCATCTTGCAACTTTGCTAATTGTCTCAACTTGTTTTTTAGATCCCTAAATTTTCCTGATATGCCATCATGTCATCTGCAGAGTGATAGTTTTGTTTCCTTATTGTTTATTCTTATTCCCCAACTTTTTTTTCCTTATTGCTATGGCCAACATTTCTATTACACATTACAATACTGTATAATACTAGAGGATTTTTTTCTTCTGTGGTATTGCAAAAAACATGAGGGGAAATAGTCATTAATATTTGAATTTTAGGAAGAGGAAAATAACTGCTTTTTATAGATATGGCAATTTGATTTCTTGGTTCCAGGAAACCCTTTTTTGTATTTAATTTCATAAATTTATAGTGCTGGCTACATTCTGATGAGGCATATTATTTAAGTTTTGGAGTAGAGAAATCAATAAATTTGATGTGAAAGTAGCTAATGGGAAACAGTTTGAAATAGTATGTGTTTTAGGTATGTTTTACTCATTATGTAAGTCCTAAACTTGACAACTTTTGACTGTTCAGTTTGGCTGAAGTAATTTGACATGAGTATGTATATGATTTGTTTTCAGCAAGCTCTTTTCAGACTTGAGCAAATACACAAAATAGGTGTAGATACAATTTAGAGTTTTTCAAATTGTAAATTTTACATTTTTCATTTTCAATTTAAATTGTGAGTACAGCATGCTTGTTTTATATATGTTCTTTCCAGAGGACTTGTCAAATGATAGTGGATCCCATGTATTTGAACATTTTAGATACTCAACAACTAGTCAAAGTTTTATTATCTATTGAACATACTGGGTATGTTTTGTTTTGTTCATTTTTACACATTTCTTATTCAGTGATTCCAGAGAGTTTAATTTTACCTTGGTCAGTTTTCCAAATCAGGTCTAAGAAACATTTTTAAAGGATATAATCCCAGAACCAGGAAAACAAACTGATTCTTGGTGCTTTTTGTGAACTGCTGTATTTCACCTTTCTATGTGTCCTTTGATTGTAAAGATCTTTATACATTACTTTTAGATGTTGAGTTTTAAATTACAATATCTAAGATAATTCCATTTTCATACAAGCACTTACTCTTCTTGCCCTTGCTTGCCTCTGGAAATATTTGATATTTCTGGAGTCTTAAAAATTGACTTCCTTCTCGTCTTCATCTTTGAAACCATGAGCATTTCTCCTGAAATTGCCCAAAATCTTATGGCTACTGAAAAGATCCCTTTGAACCAATTTTTATGTTTCACGGTTCTAGTTTAGGGAGAGTATTTTTCAGGGATACATCCCTCACTTTTTTATTTCGTTTTGGGAAAACAAAATAGTAAAAGTGATGTAGATGAAATTTAATTTTCTAGGAATTAGTTAAAAACAAGATACTTTCCCATATGACTAAAGCTTGGAGTAAAAAAGTTTGTAATTAGAGGTAAGGAGGGGTGTTTCTTCCTGAAGCATGAACTACCAATTTTTGGCTGATTTAATATATTTTGAGGTGGAAGATTTTCTCAGGATAAGAAAGGTATCAACTGCTCAACCTTACAGTGCAGTATGACTTTTCTTTTCTTTTCTTTTCTTTTCTTTTCTTTCTTTTCTTTTCAAACCCATAACTTTTGTCTTGGAGTCAATACTGTGTATTGGCTCCAAGGCAGAAGAGTGGTAAGGGCTAGGCAATGGGGGTCAAGTGACTTGTCCAGGGTCACACAGCTAGGAAGTGGCTGAGGCTGGATTTGAACCTAGGACTTCCCATCTCTAGGCCTGGTTCTCAATCCACTGAGCTACCCAGCTGCCCCCGCAGTATGACTTTTCAAAGGGATTTTGATTACATAGGATTAATGTTATTATGAAACATACTTGGTTGTGACAAGTATACCAGATATCCATGTACTTGAAATTTTATGGCCACAAATATTTGTAGGTAATCAATTACATCACCATTTGAAGCAAACTGATTTAATCTATTTAGAGCAAGAATTCTTTCTCTCTATAAAGAACTATACCTCTATACATTTTTTTTTATTTAGGTTCTTTTAGAAAACTACCTGAACTCACAACTTTTGCCCTTTATTGAAGTCATTTACTTTTAATTTCTTTTGTTCAGCATGTTGGGATATGAAGAAAGAAGTAAAAAACACTCCACTATAAACAGCTTTTTTTCTGAAAGTGTGATCTACTGCATTCCAGGATCTTCCTGATAATTTTTTTAAAGTTTAATTCAATGGAAATCATTGTTTATTTACATTTTTAGCATTTCCATAGAATATTGTAGTGAGATAAGTTACATTAGAGAAATTGTTTTAGTGCTGTTTGAGTAGCTTAAGTTGCATCTAAACAATGTTACGATTAAATTTGCCGGATACTATATTAATTTATAATTATTAAGTAACAAAAAGCTAGCCAGAGAAAAGAGAAGGTGCTAGCCACATGTGGCCTCTCTTTCCCTTCCTAGGCCAGGTCCACACATTTTCTCATTTTGGATTCCAAAGAAAAAAGCCTCCACTTCTCCCTGGTACTCCAATTTATGCTGCTGCCCAGGCCTCTCTGATTGGAAGACTCAGGTCTCACTCTAGAAGAGATGGGTCTTTTCATTAAAAAAAAAATTTTTTTTTAATTTTATTTTAAAGTATTTTTCCATGGTTACATGATTTATATTTTTTCCCTCCTCCCTCCTGGAGTCAACAAGCAGTTCCACTGGGGTTATACATGTATTGTTACTATCTATTTCTATATTCATTTTTGTAATAGAGTAATCTTTGGGGGAGGGGTTACATGTATCATTGTTCATTGCCTATTTCCATATTATTATTTGCAATAGAATGAACATTTAGTCAACCTCCCCAATCATATCCCCATCAAACCCTATTTTTCTTCTGCATTTCTATTCTCATAGGTCTTAAGAGATGGGTCTTTCAAACCCCAGTAAGGTGGAGGTGGGATCTTCATGAGACCTTTAGAATGGGTGCACAGTGTACATGTCCTCTTTTCTCTGCTACCTTGGATCTTGAGCTTGTTTACAGTTAAGCAAAAGATCTTTTGTCTCCACCCTTATTCAGAGAGGAAAGAGGCATGTCTTAGCTTCAGTTTTAATATTAATTTTTTCCCCCCTTTTAAAGCCAGAGGTAGTTGTATTATTGGGAACAAGCTAATGACAAATTTCTACAACAGCCACGAGACAAAAGTCGGCATACAGTCATTTGCTAATAAGCATAATAGTTTTTTAAGCATCTATTCAATGGGAGAGCACTGTGAATAAGTTCTTTTCCCTGACTTCTTTGAAGTCAGATATAGGACCCAAATAGACATTTGTAAAATGTGATTACATGATCATCTTATTTCCCAATATCTCTCTCCATTTCCTCGCTCAGGTAAGCAATCCATTAACAAAAAAAGAAAAAGGAGAAAAAACAGTTCAGCAAAATTAGCCAGTATATAAACTTAGGTCTATTATTATTATTATTATTATTATTATTATTATTATGGTGATGGTGGTGGTGGGTTTTTTTTTTTAACCCTTACCTTCCATCTTAGAATCCATAGTAGGTACTGGTTCCAAGGCAGAAGAGTGATAAGGACTAGGCAGTGGGGGTCAAGTGACTTGCCCAGGGTCACACAGCTAGGATGTATCTGAAACAGATTTGAACCCAGGACCTCCTCCTGCCTTTAGGCCTGGCTCTCAAAACACTGTGCCATCCAGCTGCCTCCCATTTTAAAATTCTTTACATAATAATAATAATCATAGTTTTACATTATTCAGTTTAAATCCAGTCTTTTATTTACATATTGTTTGTTGTTGTTTTCCTGGTAATGCTTATATTCCCTTTGAATCAATTTCTATTAGTCTAATCTGAATTTGAATTCTGAATAGTTTTTCAGGGCATAGTAATACTATTATGTTTGTGGACCTCAAATTGTTTTCCATTCCTCAGTCAATAGATACAATGGATATCAACTTTATTTACAGCTCTTTGCTATTAAAAAAAAAGTCACACATTTATTCTAATGGGGTCCATTTGAAGCATCTTAATCTTTACTCCTTTCCTTTCAAAAAAGGGAAACCTATTATGTTGGTAAAAAGCTCAAGATCACAATGACTGTTTTTGATAGAAATACTGATTGACTTATTGGTTAGATATCATTAGGTTTATTTGTCCAGAGTATTTCTGGCATTTCTAGTAACTCTTATAGAATGGAATATAAGTTTTTGAATGCAGGAGCTATTATTTTCCTCAAGGGAAGCATAAAGGCTACTATTTATAGGTTATGTCATCCTGGCTACATTTTCACAGGTGAATTTAGCAGAAAATGAATATAGAACCTGATAATTTGAAAGCACTATTTGGAAGATCTTTACTTCAAAACTTTCTGTTACAGATATAATCAAGAGTAATCATCACAGTAGCTTCTATCTAGAGAACATTTTCTGGTCCAAGGGGTGGAGTCAGAGATAGAAAAATATTATTAAAATTGTCCTTGGCCACAGTGATTTTTTTATCCTCATAATTACAGTTCTGATATTTTTCAAATTGGGAAACAGCAAATGTAATATACCAGGAAATAGCAGCCTTGCTAACCCAATGCTTATGTGTTCAAACTCTTGTGAGTATGAAGTTCTCTACCCCCTTTGATAATTATAATATTAGCCTTTATGATTATAATACAGAAGATATAGTTTGCTTTATATGAATTATAAACATTAGCTAATAATAATACATTTCCAGGGTGATATCAAATCTTTCTGACAAGCAGTTTTACGTATGCCTGAAACCCAAACAAGCCCAACACACCCTGTTTCAAAATCACAAGACAGGAGGGGGAGGGCTGCTCTTGGATCCAAATGTATCTCAGGGTGAAAATGTCAGTCATATATTCATCCATCTAACTGCTGGCTCCTAGTTGTCAGCGGAAAAAAATTAGATCTGACCCTTTACTGAAAAGGTCAGTAATAATAATAGATAAAACCAAGTATTGCAAGAAATTTCACAAGGCAGAAAAGAAATTCTTCAAAATTGGTCACTGTTTGCGGTTGGTGGTAATAACTACAAAAAATGAGAGAGAAGTACGAATTCCCCCTTGTCTTTGGAGGTTTCCAAGAGAGTAGTAGTACTTTTTGGGGCAAACTGTAAAAATCCTAGAGAAGACTTGAGCTTCAACACATTTATTGACCAAGTCAAGTTAACTAGCAGTTATTAAGTACCTATTGTGTTCCAGGAACAGAACTAATCACTGTACATATGCTATCTCCCTTGATCCTTTCCATACTATGAGAATAGGTCTTTTCATCATCTCCCTTTTTAGGTGAAATAACTGAGACTGAGATTAAGTGACTTACCCAGCATCCTATTACTACTAGGTATCTATGACAGGATGTGAATTCTGGTCTTTCTGACTCCAGGTCCACCACTGTCCCCTGCACTGTTAAAACTGCCTCTTTCTGCAAAGACATCATTGTTGAAAGGTCATTGTGTGGAAAAACTATGAAAATTAAGTAACTACAATAAGATATATAGATAGTTCTAAAATTGTAGAAGGAGAAAACAACAAAAAAAAATCTTAGTGGTAAGCCTGTCCCTGGTTAGAAAGGTTTAGTGGAAATGGTGTTTGAACTGAACTCTGAAGGGAAGGGCATGCATGCTAGGTGAGGAGCACGAGTATTACTAGGTTTTGAAATGTTAGAACTCCTAAATCAATCCCTTGTTATCATGTTCCTCAAGCCTAGACCTAACAGCATCAGGTCCAAACGTAGCTTCTGAGGATACTCATCTAATCAAGATGTACTGTGAACTTGGCATAACAACAATACTTTGCATTCACTTACTCAGGGTGAACTCTATAACTGTCAAAACCATGGACCAGAATGCATGGGTCAACTCAGAACAACCATGTCATCTCTGAGTAATGAACAATACCTGTAGGAACCATAGCCCAGCCATTATGGCTGTCATGAAAGTTTCAGTCACCAAAAAACCTCCTCTTTTGATACTGGTCAGACCCTAAGAACAGACTGATATTGGCCAAGCTCTGTTTTGTCAATAAGCATTCTTGCATTCTTTGCCATTTTAGAACTATAGCTTCTTTGTGAGCGTGCGCACGTGTGTGTGTGTGTGTGTGTGTGTGTGTGTGTGTGTGTGCGCACACATTTTGTCCCACACACATTTTGGATTAGACTCTCATGCGATAAACTTTAAAGCACCTGATGGGTACTTTAGTTTATTCTTATGTCTCATTTGAGTAGGTGGTCTACAAAGTTTTCTGTAGGATGCCTTTGTAGTAGAAGCAACCCTAGATGGGACTTTGAAAGTTCAGGGTTCAGTTTCTCCTTCTACCTGCCATGGGCAAGTCACTTGAACTCTCTGGACCTCGGGCTCTTCAAAAATGTGTGAGTTGGATTACAAGGTTCTTTCTAAATTGACCCTGTCACTACTCCCTTTAAAAGCCTTTGCTATTAAACTGTTCTCTGCCTGGAAGTTTTCACTTAAATGACCTCTTAGGTTCTATGCACCTCTAGGGCACTGCTATGACTCATTGTATACCTTAAGAAGTCTTTGTTGAGATAAAGAACAGTTTCCAACCAACCAACCTGTTAATTATTTTCAGAAAAAGCAAGTTCATTTTCCCGTTTTCAGAAATATATATTTAATTCAAGTCTCTTAAATCTACACGGTAATTTTCTAAAACTCAAATAATTTGGATGAATAATGGAGATTAAAGGGAGAGGTTATGGAGGGAAATAAGTGGAAGAACAACTTCAGTATTTCAAAGAAATATCTCTAATTTCAGATCTAGCACACTATCCTCTAAGCCATTGAGTGATCTCTAATCAGTAAAAAAAAATTGAGCTTTCAACTTTAGTTTTTATATCTTTATAAATTACATATCTGACAACTCATTTTAATCTACATAATAAAATACAAAAGCAGAAATATAATAGTTAAATGAAATACTGTTTAACCTTAGTTAATAGGAAGCCACTAGAGTTTGTTGAATAAGGTAATGACATACTTCTGCTTTAGGAAAATCAAAGGCAGCTGACTGAATGGTTTGGACAGAAGAGTAAGTTGAGGAAAGGAGAGGTCTTTTGGAATAGTCCAGGTAATGAACATAAAGGAGATTTGAAACTAGATTGGAACCTGTGAGAGTAGAGTGTGAAGGGGACAGATGTGAGAGAGATTTTGTTGATTTAGAAATGAAAAGTTTTGTCAAATGATACTATATGTTTGGTGAAAAAGGACAAATAGTTGAAGACAACGCTGAGATGGTGAATTTGGGTAACTAAAAGGATGTTGATGCACTTAACAGCAGTTGAAAAGTTTGAAAATGAGATTTTTGAATATAAGAGCTGTAATGCAGTAAGATAGTAATGGTGTTGGATTTAAGGGTATAGAATATGTTGGTTTGAATTGAACTTTGGGCTTTTTTAAGATGTATGATCCTGGGGAAGTCAATTCTGTGAACCCCTTTCCTCATATATAAAATGAGTGCTTTGGATTCATCAACCTCTTAAAAACCCTTCTACCTCTAAATGTGTAATTTTATGATCCATCTATGATTTCTTTTCCTTTGTGACTTATTTCAGGCCACCCAAATGAAAAAGGGTAGATGAGCTCCAATCATTCATTGCCTTATAGTAGAGTGAGCAGCTTTTTATTCTCCATCTGCTAAAGTTATTAAGTGATGAGAGAGGGAAATCTATTTTCCCATTGGCCCTTAAATAGTTGTTGCTGTAGGTCCCCAGGTTACAGTTCCCCTGTTGGGCTATTAACCAGACTTGGGAATAGTAGAAAGGTTGATAAAAGGGAGGATGGTATGTGAAAGTATTTGGATGTGATTGTAAGCCTGAGCTATTTCAGGGAAGGTGGGATTTGACCCATCTTTCTACACTGTGATTAATTATTGATCATAATAATATGCTTACCTTTTGGGGGTAGGCCTGACACCTAACTTTGGAGACTACTTCTATGAGTCATATTACCTTTCATTCTACCTATCATCTAGTACAAAAGAGTCCCAATAAGACACTACTTTAATATTTTTAAGGCTCTGTGTTTGGTATGACATAAATATTTCAGTCTTTACTGACAAATGAGTACTGTTTCAGCATTATTTTTGATAAATTATAAATCTGGGGATCAAATAGTAAGCACATATATGACTTCTTTCTACAATTATTTTAATACCTACCATCTTCTGTTACCTATCATTATTCCTGATTCTTCTTGCTGTGTCTGCTCCTTTGTTGGAATTACTCAGAGTGTAGTCCATGCTTTCTCCCAAAGTTTTACAAGGAAATCAGCAATGCTTTTTTTTTTTATAGCCCACAAGCTACAATTGGTTTTAATATCTTTAATGGTGGTAGTAACGGAAATCCAAGAATAATATTTAATGAAGTGAGAGTTCTATGAAAATGTATGGTGTTGATAAAGTTGCTTTTTAACATAGCCACACATTTATTTACATATTTCTATGGCTGCCATCAAACAAAACTTAGCAGAATTAAATAGTTGAGTCAGTCTCAATGTGACATTGGCATTCCTTCACATTACTGCTTGGTATACTACAAATCATGGTGATACAGTTATAATTTTACAGTGTCATGTGAATTGCCATACTGCAACTTTTTATTTTTGTATCACCAGTGTGTATCCATCATATCAAAGCAGAAGAAGAAAGGGAAGATTTTTGTTACTACTATTTCATCTTGGGACCAAGGCTGAAATTTTTCTAGTTGAAAACAACTCCATTCGTAAACATTTGGGAATGCACTTTTGTTACAAACTTGATTGTGTTTTTAATGCATTTAGTTTAAAATTATAGGGCAGAACAGCATGCTTTATACAAATCCTACTATGGTAAATTCAATTACTTGATAACTAACATTTGAATCACAATATGAATGCTTTATAAACTTACTGTGCTATCAGAACTTGAAACAAGAAGCCAACTCTCCATTCCTACACATTTGCAGGGAATATCTTTTTCAAGCTCAAATTATAGTTTAGTAGTGTTTTTTGGACCTTGATGTGGATGCAAAAGTAATTTCCATCTTTCAAAATTCATTTAATTGGGCAATTGAGCAACTTTTTCTTTTTAGCCTGTCAACTCTAAATGTTTTGTGAGATTTAAAATGGTTGAGGTCTTAAACTGTAGTGGTTAAAATAGTGGAAGATATAAATTGTGATAGATATAAGAGAGGGTGAGTAAGTTTGACCGCAGAAATATGTTTCACTACAGTGTCTTGGGTTTAAAATCAAATATAAGGTGGTCACCAGGGAAATATTCCCAATTATTCAAATACCCAAGTCAATTGGGTTTTATAGAGATTTTAATTAACAATACAATGAGTAATCAAAGAAAGAGAGAGTAAGAAAGGAATAAGTATGAAGGGCCTCAAGCCAATTTGGCCTAGATCTGAGTCTTAAAAGAGAAATCAGTCAGTTTTTTATAACTCACCATAAGATCTAAGTAAGGATTTCTAATGACACCAGGCCAGCAGCATCTCAGCTGCTTTCACCAGCTCCCTCCTCCATCTGAATGTTTCAGAATCAGTCTCCTCAGAATGAGTCTCTCCAATCTGAATGTTTCAGAATTATCTCCCAGCTCTTCCCTGAGCTCTTATTTTTAAGGGCAAAATCTTCTCTGTCACCTCCCCTAAATCCTTACCAATCACTGTAGATGTTTCTAAAGGACCACCCATTCTTAGTCCACACCTAAGAAGGTGTGGATTTTTGAGTAATTCACACCAGGAAAGCTCTGAGTAAGTTTTCCAGTTCTTTGTTCCTTGTAAATTCACAAGTTGCTTGACCTTTATAGGTACTTAGCTTAAGAAAGGTATGGGTTTAAGTACTTTTCATTGTTCAGAAAAGAGTTTACAACTTTATCTTCCCCTAGGGCAGACCCAAGGAGGTAAAGTAGAATTCTCACATTCCTGCTTTAAGTAGAGTTCACTGCCCAAATGGGGAATGGTCTTAAAGTAGGGTCTGGGAAATTTTAAGGTTTACAGTTTATATTTAATTTCAGTCAGTTCTGATGAATGTAAGCCCACCCCACTTAATAAAAAAGATAGTATTCCCTTTAGTAGACCTGTAGTATTAAATTTTGTGGAAATTTGTTTTCTCTTGTTATAAGTACCAACATAATATCCTTGATTTGTTTTTTGTTTGTTTTTTGTTTTTTTGTTTTTGCTTTTTGACCCACAAAGCCTAAAATATTGACTCTGTCTCTTAACAGTTTCCCTCATACCCCATATCTCTATATTTTCCTTTGTTGATTATGTCAATTCTTATTAGCTTAATTATCATCTATCTCTGTGCAGATCATTCTCAGAACTCCTTATCTAGCCCTAACCTTTCCTGACAACCTTATCTTGCATCTCTACCTGCTTAGTGAACATTTCAAACTGAATATTACTTAAATATCTTAAAATTATTAACATGTCCAAAATCAAACTTAGTAACTATCTTTTATCTATTTAAAAATATACATCTCTGGGAGGAGCTAGGTATCTCAGTGAATTGAGAACCAGGCCTAGAGATGAGAAGTCCTGGGTTCAAATTTGACCTCAGACACTTCTTAGCCATGTGACCCTGAGCAGGTCCATCTGTGTGTGTGTGTGTCTCTCTCTCTCTCTCTCTCTCTCTCTCTCTCTCTCTCTCTCTCTCTCTCTCTCTCTCTCTCTCTCTCCACTTATTACATTAACTTCTTAAAATTTCTTTTATCATTTCTTACTGTTCAATATCATTATGTTGTTATATTTTTGTGCCCTAATTTCTCTAGCTGCTGCTCCTCAATCATGGGTACTCTCTTAGTTTCTAGTTTTTGAGTATGAGAAAAAGAGCAATTGTTAAAAAAAAATGTGTGTATGAAACCTTTTCTCCTTTAATCTCTTTATGCTATAAGAGGCCTCACAATGGTCAGGGTTTGGCCTCTAAAGCTATAATTGGTAATTTAACTGATTGGAGTTCTAAAAGACATCTGTTGTCATTTTCTTGTGTTACTTCTCTATGATTCAGTTCATATAAGGCCTTGAGATTTTCTGAGTTCTTTATTATTTTCATTTTTATGACACAATACATATGATTACATTTATATGCTAAGATTTGCTCAGCTATTTTGGTGGTCTGCAACTATATTACATCTTTCCCTATAAAAGCACACAGTGTAATCCAATATGTTTTTCTAGTCAGTTTTACTCTTAGTTCATTTCCCAACTGTAGTAAATGTTCAGTGCTATCCCAAAATAAGTCCTCAAACGTTTGTTTGGTTTTCTGAGATACAGTCATTAGTTAAATATGGAGGAACTGGAATATTTACTAATTATCTGGAGTCATGACTGAAGTAGTCATATCGATTTTAGTAGTCCTATCGATTTTAGGATTGTTCCATCAGTATAATAAAACTATTGCTTAATGTAAGTGGCTCTCTAAGGTCCCTTCTGACTCATGTTAAATTTTCAATACTTAGAATCATAGAATCTCAAGCTATTTACATGTCGTAATGAGGCTTCTTTTCTTTTACAGAGTTCCTAGTGAAGAATGCAATGGGATCAATAGCATGTCTGTGGAGAGTGGCCCTGGGACAAGACTGAGAAATTTACCAGTAATGGGGGATGGACTAGAAACTACACAAATGTCTACAACGCAGGCCCAGGCCCAACCCCAACAAGGCAGCACTGCAGGCAGTAATCCCCCACCCCCAGAGACTTCCAATCCCAACAAACCCAAGAGACAAACCAACCAACTGCAATATCTGCTCAAAGTGGTGCTTAAGACATTATGGAAACATCAGTTTGCGTGGCCTTTTCAACAGCCTGTGGATGCAGTCAAGCTGAACCTCCCTGTAAGTATCCTGGTCTGAACACTTTCATTATGCCACACTTTGGCCAATTAAAACAACTGTGCTTAATTGATGTTTTCTCAAAGTTTGGCCATTCCATTCATCTGAGTAGTTTTAGGGTAGTTTTCAAGATATTGTATCAATCAGTTAACAAACATTATTTCCTGTGTGTCAAACATTGCTCTAGGCATTGGAAATATGCAACAGAAACTTAAATTCTGTCTTATAAGGTGCTTACATTCTAATGGAAGAATCAAAAAGTATTTATTTGTTCTTACCAAGTAAAATACAAACTAAGTGAGTTAATTTAGAAGTTAATGTATTAGCAGTTGAGAGGAGTTCTTATAGAAGTATCACTTGAGCTATGTGTTGAATGAAAAGGATTCTATGAAATGCAGGTAAAGAGGGAGTTCATACCTAGAATAGATAACAGCCTTTGTAAATGCAGAGATGGGAAGGTAAGTATAGAGAAATTGTGAGAAGGCCAGTTGGCTGTAAACAAAAGAGTTTATAATTTATTATAAAAGCAATAGGGGAGCTTTTAGAGTTGATTGAGTAGTATAACGTGCTCAAAACTTTGCATAATAAAAATCACTTGTAGCCCTAAGCTGAATAGAGTAGAATGGTAAGAGGCAGGGAGAATGAGTAGGAAGCTGTTTTTATCTAAGCAAAAGATGATTAGACCAGGAACTTAAGTGGTGGCTATGTTATGTGAATAGAGAAGGGATGGATATGAGAAAATGTCAGTTGAAACAGCAAGATTTATCCTCTAATAACATATATGAGGTGTGGAGGTGGGTGAGATATCTTAAGATGATTCCGTGGTTATGAATATTATTTGAGGGGTGCTGTTACCTTTCGATAGAAATAGGGAAGTTTTCAAAAGAGGAGGTACTACTGCAAAGTAGTTTTAGACATGTTATGTTTGTATTGCCTTTTCTGAACTGTCTTAAAGATGATTGTTAATCCAGGACTGAAGGGAAGTAGGGGGGAACTTTTCCTTGATGTCCAAGTCTCAGATAATAGTTAAATGGAAACCTATGAGCATAGCTAGAGAGCGTGGAGGAATAAGAGACAAAAGCCTAGGACAAAATCTTGGGAAGCCCTCTCAATTAGGTTATGTATATGAATGACAGGTATAAGTATATGAATGATGAGCCCGAAAAACGAGATGGAGAGGTCAGATAGGACAATAAGGAAAATAGTCCTTTCCTCTATACCCAGAGAGGAATTAGTAGTCCTACCTTGGAGAAGTAGTAGTTAGCAGTATCAAAATCAGTAAAATAGATTAAAAAGGATAAGGACTGAGAAAAGATTATCTGATTTTGCATTTTGGCATATCATTGCTAATTAAGTTTTTCCTTGATGTTATTCTCAGCTTATTTTCTGAGTTTTTACCAGTTTCAGTTCTCGGAAGATGATGTGATGGTTTGAGGACTGAGAGCTCTGACTCCTTTTGAATAAATTGACCCTTGAGATGCTGATAGCTTAAAGACTTGCCTCAGATTTGAGAGTAAGCTTGGGGCTCATCAAATTTTAGCTCCATGGCTCAAGCATTTGGTCTCACTGTGTACTTGATCCAATCAGGCACACTCTTGATTGCCCTGTCCTGGAGCTCCACACTTAGTTTTGGACAAAAATATTGGGGTGGGGGAATGGGGCTGTGAACTCTGTCCAGATTGGGGTTCCTGGCTTCACTTTGGGCCCACAGGGATTAGCCTACTTCAGCACAGATTACATTGGGCTGGGACTCCAAACTTCTCCACAGGTGGTGTGGGTTGGCTTGTACTGCAATTTCCCAGGCAGGATCTCAGGGTATGAATGTTGTCTTGTGTTTAGGTTCTGAACCTGTGACAGCAGGTGTTGGGGTGTGGGGATGTCGCTTGCTCTTGGTTTGCTCTTCCCTCCTTGTTACAGACTCTTGCTGACTCTGCTCTCCTCTCACCACAGTACCCCAGAGGTTCTCTGTCTACCTTTTGTGTTTTTCTTTTCTTGAAAGTTGTTTCACTCTGTCCCCTTGTTGTTTCTTTACTCTGCCATCTTGGCTTCACCCGCAGAAGTCCCCCACAGTAATTTCTCTACCTTGGGCAGCTCAGTGGATTGAGAGCTAGGCCTAGAGCCAGTAAGTCCTAGGTTCAAGTCTGGCCTTAGACACTTCCTGGGAAAGTCACTTAACCCCTATTGCCAAGCGCTTACCACTCTTCTGCCTTAGAACAATATGTAGTATTGATTCTAAGGTGAAAGATGAGGGCTTTAAAAAATTAAAAAAAAAAAAGTCAAGCAGAACAGAGCAACACACCACCTATCTGACAGCTCATGCACTATTCCAAACCTATAATTGCTTTATGTCTCCAGTGAAGGTTAGTTTTTCTTCATCTTTTCTTTGAGGCAAAGGTCATTAATAGTACACAGTATCAAATTATTTTCCTTTATATTATCATAGTAACTGCAAATGGAGTTTTTCTGGTTCTACTTATTTAATACTAGTCATGAGTTCATTTTTATAGTATAATATTCCATCTTTATATACTACAATGTGTTTTTTCCATTCTTTAGTTAGTAAGCACCCACTTCACAAAAGGTGCTTCTTTGAATTTTTATTGGACCTTTTTAAAGCATATAACCTGCGGTAGGATCTCTTTATTAAAAGGGGTAAGAAAAGTTTAATCACTTTTGCCTAATTCCATATTTTATTGAATGGTTTGACCAATATCTATATAATCAACTATTTCTATTAAAAAGGAAATGCTAAAATCAGGTGGTCAGAGGAAGTCTATAGAAATTGTTTTTTTAGAGAAAACATCAAGTAATATATTAACTCCCCTAGTCATGAAGGTTTTCTTCTGTTAGGAATGTTTATAGTACCAGAAGATGATGTTCCTTTATTAACTTTGATTTTACTTGTTTATTATTTCTTTAAACCCTTTGCCTAATAGTTTTTCCTATAAAAGATGTCTTTTAAATATGGGTGGCATAAACAGTTCTTGCCTTTTAATTTTTTTCCCCTTCCCCTTTATGTTAGGGGCCTTCCACATACATATTGAAACTCTCTCAAAAATCCTCTTCCTCAGCTTATTCATCTTTCATGATCTATTCCTCCATTTCACCTCAGCAACACACAGAGATGGTCATATCTTTGTTCTTACTATCATCACCCACAAGTCTTCCATTTCTCTGTTTATGAATTCTAAAATTCCTTTATTTCTTTTTTCTTTATCTTTTCCACAACCCATAACTTTTTGTCACTGTGTTTCTAATCCTTTTATTCTCAGCTCTTTCCCAGGCTTATTCCTACACTACTTATCTCTTCCCTTTCCCACTTTGATTCCTTGGCAAATCAGTTTCAACTCTATACTATTTTCCCTACTTTCTTTGCCTCCTTAAGCTTCTGCTGATCTTGTCTTGCTAAACCTTACTTCATTACCCCTACCATCTGCTGCCTTCTAAGCTAGAGAAAATCATAAAGTCATACTGAGTGAATCTACTATAAGTCACTGTTCTATTATCTGACCTGGACATCACAATGCTATTTCAAACTTTATCCCTTCTCAAATTTCCCTAGTTCTCCCTTCTTTTTCCACTCTCTAAACTGAGAACTTTTCATTTTTTAATGAAAAAATGGAAACCATTGGTCCAGAGCTCCCTCTTCTCTTCCATCTTCATCTCATGTCCCTTAAGTACCTTCCCCTGTGTCACCTCCTTCACCCTTGACTCCTTCACTCATGAAGAGTTGGGCCTTCTTACCAAGGCAAACTCTTATATATACACATGATCTCCTTCCATCCTATCTGCTTGAGCAGATTGCTGTCTCTTGTGGAAGCTGGGAACCTGATCTGCATGCCTGGTTTGTCCTTCCGATCCTCTCTTTCTTCATGCCTCTTCCACACTGTTATCTCCATTCTCTCCCTTTTTACTAACTGCTTGCTTCTTTTCTACCTATAAACACGTTTATGTTTACCCCATCCTCAAAAAAACCTTCCTGGATTCATCCATCTCACTAGCTCATATATTTCCTCCCTTTGTCACCATACCCTTTAAGAAAGCCATCTGTAATCAGTATTTTCACTTTACTTTCCTATCACTCTCCTTAACTCTTTGCTGTGTGACTTCTGACTTCATCAGTAGCACTCTTCTAAAGTTACCAGTGATCTCTTAATTGCCTTTATCCAATCAATTGCCAAGAATCTTATCAATTCTCTTACTTTAACAACATCTTTCATACCTATATCCCTGTCTTTGCTACTGTTATCCTAGTCCAGGCATTCCTCACCTCATGCTAGGACTTGATGTAGTACTCTAGTTGGTCTCCCTGCCTCAAGTTTTTCCCCATTCAAAATAATCTTCCTGAAGTATAGGTCTGATCATGTCAGTTCTTCCCTGTCATCTCTTTTAATGAATTCCAGTGTTTCTCTCTCATCTCCAACATCATATATACAATCTTTTGTTTGGCTTTTAAGGTTCTTTATAGCTTAGCCCTTTCCTGCCCTGTCAGTCTTCTGGAACTTCACTCCTTTCTATGTACTTTGCTACCCAATGACACTGGCTTACATCCTATCTCCCAAGTCTATGCATTTTCACTGGTTATTCCTTATGTTTAGAATACTTTGTTTTGTCTTTGCAAACACTTTCCCTGGTTCTCAAGTTTCTAGACAACCATCATCTTCTGCAAAAAGCCTTTCTTGGTACCCCTCCATGTTAGTGCCTTTCCTCTGTTTATTATCTCCCATTTTCCTTTTATATCATCTTTTACATGATTGTTTGCTTTTTAGCTCCTCCATCAGATTATGATTAGAAGGAACAGACTATTTCCTTTTTATCCTCAGTCCCAAGTCTAGTTCCTACAGCACAGTAGGTTAAATGGTTATTGACTTGACTCCATTAGTATTAAATAGGTATCCCAAATAGTTCAGAGATGAGGGAAAAGGCCTATATGCACAAGGATATTTTTAGCAACTTTGTTGGCCTGAATAACTAGAAACAGAATAGGTGCCCATAAACTGGGAGATTACTGAACAAACTGGTATATGAGTACCAATGGAATTCTGTTGCTGTGAAAATTGAGGAATGTGAGAGTCAGAAAAATATGGAAACATTTATATGAACTGATAAAGAGAATTGACTAAAGCCAGGAGATTATGTCCCATGATGACCAGTGTAATATAAAAGGAAACAACTATAAGATCTGAGGACTTAGAGCAGCATAGATCTAGTGTGATTTCTAACAAACCTAGAAGAAAGCGTATTGTTTACCATGACAAAGGCAAGTATAGGCAGAGGTGTACCCGACTTCTTACTATATAGTATATATCGACATATAGTGATTTAATTTTTATTATAAATGGAATAATTTTCTTATAAGGGATGGTTTCTACTTTAGAGGTGAATTTTGGACAGTAATATCATAATAAGATATTTTAAATTTTTTATTGTAGGGAGGATGGTGCAGAAAGGTTTAAAAATAGAGCCAATTTCTTACTACCTTTATAAGCTTAAATTCTAGTCAGTCCTTATTAAATAATTGTTCCTAGCTGAGATCAAACAGACACTTTGCTTTCTTGTTTCAGTTCTTTCATGTTGTAAATATGTTTTTTATTGTCCATTTAGTTTCCCATTTTTATGCATTTTTTATTGGTAATTTCACTGTCTAAAATGAACCCTTTTGTGCAGAAGTGTGCTATCTAGTATTTCTAAATACAAGAAGGTTGTGATGTACTTTATGGATAAAAATACATATATTAGATGAGCTTCATTCAAACCTCAATTTTAGCCATGTTGGTTGTGAGTTAGTTCATTGTTAAATCAGCAATACAGTACATACGAAAAAGGAAGATATCATTGATCAATCTATAGGTCAGACCACTCTGAAAACTGTAGAAGTAAATTTTGTGACCAGAGGCTTGCAAAAACCTAATTTTTTATTCCCCCTAGAAACACTAATTCAATTGCTAATCCTAATTCTCTATGCTCAGTAACTTCAGAATATTAAATGAAATTCAACTGAATATATTCCCCCCATGTTTTTTCTGATAGGAATTTCACCCTTTGTTGAATGTTCCTTGTTCTTGTTCTTCATGTCCTAAGATGTTGTTGATTGTTGTTGATTACTTTAAAAAAAAATAAAATAAAGAAAATTTTATGACAAGATGGCACTAAGGACTAGGTTCTTCAGGGAAAGGCATCACTTCTGCAGGTTTTGAAGGACAAGGAATTCTAAAAGACAGATGAAAATGACATGGGAGAGCCAATTATGGCACGGAGAAAGGAAATTTAGTATTTTTGATGAGGAACAGCAAAAAGTCAATTTGGCTAAGTTAAAGATATGTAATAGAGAAGTATTATTTGTGCGTATGTATGTATATATCGTGTGTGTGCGTGTGCACATACACGCAGGTGCCCATGTTCATATCAGGGTTGGATAGATAGATTGGGGCCAGATTGTAAAAGACCTTCAGAGCCAAATAGAAGAGATAATGGGAGAAGGATCAGAGTGTTTTGTTTGGCCAAGCAACATGGTCATATTTGGACTTTAGCAAAATTGCTTTTTGACAGCTGTGCAGAGGATAAATTTGAAAAGATTCAAGGAAAGACTAGTGAAGACCTTGCCATTGTCTAGATGAGTGGTGAAGAGGAATGGACTAGGGGGCTGGCTCTATGACTAGAGAAAAGAATGGATAGAGAAAATGGAAAGTTTTAGCATAATTAAATGTACGTGGTGAGGAAGAAATGAAGAGTTACAAATAATACAGAGAATGTTAATCTAATGCAAATGAAAGATAGTGGTCCTCTACCAAAACAGTAAATTTTGGAAGATGGTTTTGTGTTGGTGGAATGTTAAAAAGATTCATTTTTTGACATGTTAAATTTGAGATGTCAGGGAGATATTAAGATTTAGATACCTAGTTTGGGGAGGGGAAATAAAGAAACATTTATTGTCTACTTTGTGGCAGGCACTACACTAAGCATTTTACAAATACCTTGTTTTAACCTCACAACTCGAGTAAGTACATCCTATTACTAAGAAGACAAAAATTAAATGATTTACTCAGACAGCTTGTATATGTCAGTGACTAGTTTGGAATTACTATTTTCTTGCCTTAACCGTCTTTTAAAAATCTAATTTGTTTGTTGAGTTCCCTGAACATCAAATTGGCCTTCTGTATACCCACATCACCATCCCCTTTCTTCTTAATTCATCATTGTTTCTCTATATATCCAGATTCCATTTAATCTTTCAAACTTATTGTCTGTCGTTAGCTAACTTTATCTGCAAAATTGTTGAATTATAGATCATTACAACTTACTTTTACTCTTTTCAGTGAAACCTATCCCAAAAATCTAAGATTCTTGTCAGATTACTTAGATTTCTTGGCTGTCACAAATTCTAAGATGGAATTGTTAAGTGCTCATCCCTAAGGTTCCCATTATTTCCTTCATAGCAACCATTTCATTATTGGTCAAAATCTGATCTAAAATAACTGTTCTCCTTCCTCCATTTTGGGTGAATGATTAGATAGCTGTTAAGGCAAATTAAGAAATGATGCTTTAAAAAAAAAAGAAATGATGCTGCTTTGGTTTTGGCACAGAGTGTTCCAACATATGTCCTGATAATTAAAATACTCTGTCACTACTATAACATACCTTTATGCCATGTTTGTTATCTGTTTCCTGGACTGTTTCTTTTTTCTGGTTGAGTGTTCTCTAAAGTATTTGGTTTCTGCCTCAATTCTTTTTCAACCTAGTGTTCGCTATCATGCTTCCCTACTCTGATTTCTGGATTTACTAAAATGAGCATAGTTCTTTAGTTTATAGTACTCATCATCCATTCCTGTTCTCACCTCTTTTTCTTATCCAGTTTGTTTGAAATTTGATAAGTCTTTCTAGAGCCAAAGTCTACTCCTGGGTCTCATTACATCAAATTTTAGCAATAGCCAAATGAAGTTGGCATTCTTTCTAATGGGATTAGTTTCACCTTGTTTGTTACAA
The DNA here is from genome assembly GCF_027887165.1 of Monodelphis domestica. Taxonomy (NCBI): domain Eukaryota; kingdom Metazoa; phylum Chordata; class Mammalia; order Didelphimorphia; family Didelphidae; genus Monodelphis; species Monodelphis domestica. The sequence continues at coordinate 84,083,976 of NC_077229.1, forward strand.
TTAGGGCATTTGTGGATAAGATGAGGCCAGTGATTTGATTTTTATTTTTTCTGCTTTATTTCTTATTCTGTTTCTATTTTCTTTTCATTTTTGATGCCCTTTTATTTAGATTTGTTAAGGCTTCAGTTAGGTGAACTTTTCTTTCCATGTGTGGGCACACTCCTGCCAACAAGGGAGGGAGGGAGGAAACACTTGTATTGGGCTGCTGAGCAGAGGGGAGGGTGAAATGAGGAATGTCCTCAGCAAATGTAGGGAGAGGGAGGGAAGTAACCTAGTGCTCTGCCCCCATGAGCTGTCTACTTTACCTCCTGTCCACTCCCATTGGGCTGCTGGGCAAAGGGGCAGGTGAAGTGAAAATATGTCATCGGGCACAGTGAAGAGAGAGAAGGGAGTCCCAAGCCCCTTTGCCTTTCTAGTGACAAACTCTGGAGGTGGTAGGGAGGGTGGTCATGTGCCCACAGAGTGTGTTCTGCTTGCCTTCTTTGGCACATGTGCCATAGGATCACCATTACTGGGCTAGGCAATGGGGGTTAAGTGACTTGCCCAGGGTCACAAGCTTGGAAGTAAAATAAGAACCTAGGCCTGACTCTATCGATGGAGCTACCCAGCTGTCCCCCACATGCTGTCTTTCCTGTATTTTAAGCCATGGACTAGATATCCAATTCCTATTCTCAGGGATCATTTTTTTTAACTGTTACCTTCTGTCTTAGAATTTGTTAAATATGGGTTCCAAGGCAGAAGAGGAGATAGGTCTATGCATTTGGTGTTAAGTAATTTGATCAAGGTCACACAGTTAGGAATTGTATAAAACTAGATTTAAATGCAGGTCTTCCTAACTCTAGGCCTGGCTTTCTATCCACTGACCCACCTAGCTGCCCCTTTCTTTTAAAAAAAAATTTTGTTTTTCCCCAATTACATGTAAAAACAATTTTTTAACCTTTAAGTTCCAGATTCTCTCCACTTCCACCTTCCCTCCCACCCTTTACCCCCCCCTCCCTGAGACAATAAGCAATCTGATATACATTTTACATGTATGATCATATGAAACATATTTTCCATATTAGTCATTTTGTCGAAGGGATCTCAAAAATGGAAGTGAAATAACAGCCTGTTTTGATGCGCATTCTGACTCAATCATTTCTTCCTCCGTAGGAAGCTGACATTTTTCATCATTAGTCTTTGGAATTGTTTTGGATCAATGCCTTACTGGGAGTAACTAGATTGTTCACAGTTGTTTGACACAAAATATTGCTGTCACTGTGTATAAGGTTCTTCTGGTTTTGCTCACTTCACTTTGCATAAGTTAATGTAAGTCTTTCCAGATTTTTCCAGAATCATCCTGCTCATCATTTTTTTATAGCACAATAGTATTTCATTACAAGCATATACTACAACCTGTTCAACCATTCCCCAATTGATTGACATCTCAAATTCTAAGTTTTTGCTACCACAAAAAGCTGCAATAGCTATTTTTGTGCATATAGTTGTCCCCCCTCCCTTAATGAAATCTCTAGTAGTGCTTTTGATCTAGTAGATTGATCTAGATAGAATTGATCTATTACTATGTAGTTTTAGAATACTTTAGGCATAGTTCCAGTTTGTTCTCCAGAATGATTGGATTAGTTCACAACAAACAGTTCATTAGAGTCTCAATTTTCCCTTACAACAACCAACATTTATCATTGTCCTTTTCTGTTATATTGGCTAATCTGATGGGGAGAAGGTACCTCAGAGTTGTTTAAATTTGATTTTCTCTAATTGAATGACTTATTAGCATTTTTTCATTTAATTAATTAATTTCATTAATAAATTAATTTCCATTTAATTTTTTCATTTAATAATTTCATTTAATTCATTAATTGATTTAATTAATAAATTAATTTATTAATTTCATTTCATTTAATTTTTCATTTAATTGTAGATGACTTAGATTTCTCAGATATTATCTTAAACATCTCTTCACTAACCCACCTAATCTTTACTTTTTTTTGGGAACTATAGCTATCAATGAACAGCAGTGATCTAAACACTTAACTATGGCTTTCACATCTTCAGTTTTTTTGGCCCCAAACTGTATACTTTATACATAGGTTCATATATCCTCAATAACAGATTACAATACTTAATGCAAATATTTTTTCCCAATTTGATCTCTTCTTATCCTAGTTGCTAATTTTGGTTGTATAAAAGGTCTTAAATTTCATGTAATCTAAAGTATTTATCTTTAGTAATTGCCTCTCCTCTATTGGGTTAAGAACAAATAAAGAAACTGAGGCCCAAAGAGTTGAGTTACTAGAAAAGTCTGGAATTGTAGTCTTGTACTTATTCAGAAGATTTTGGTTTTAGTTCTAGCTTTACCATGTTACAGCTATGCAGTCTTCCAAACAAGACTTCCCTCTTTAAGTCTCACTTATATTATCTTTAAGATAGTAAATTATAATGCTTACATTATCTACCATTCTCTGAGAAAACAAGATATAGAATGTATGTTTGATAAATATTAGCAGTATGACCATGAGGCAGGCTGTACTTTATAATGGAAAGGCCACCAGATATGGAGTCAGAAGGCTTGGATTGCAGTCCTACATAGATAGGACTACCTTGAGGAAGTCTCTTTACTCTTTTGGACACCAGTTTCCACATTTATCAAATTTGGGATAATAACTTGATGACCTCAATCATACGTGAGTAACTGTCCTGCAATATTTCAATTCTCTCAACAAATAAGTGGCTGATTGGACAGAATTCAGTTCTTCTAATTGTCTTCAGTTCTCTATATCTATTTCACTTGTTAGCCACTGTTACAAGACTCCTACCAGGTTAGAAATCATTCTTAGTAAATTATTCTAGGATTCAAAGTGTTCTGAGGGTAGGAGAATCCCTACATTTTATAATACAATTGGTCATTTTCACTAGCTTTCTTTTTCTTGCCACATTGGAAATAAGGCCCAGCTTTCATTTTTGTCCATAATCTAAATACATAGACTAACCTTTGATCTAGCTAAGTTTCTAACCGCCCTACAAATATTTTCTCCTTGCCTCTCAAGTCCCTCTTTATCTCCAAATATCTCTCTTTAACCCCATTATCTTTGTAATCTTTTAAAAATGTCTTCTTAAATGACTAACTTTCCACCACTTCCTAGTCCCTGAAATAAATAAGTATGCTCAAGCAAAACAAATTAGCTCATTGGTCCTGTTCAATAAGGACAGCTAAGTGGCACAGTCTGGGCCTGGAAAAGGAAGGTTTCTCTTCCTGAGTTCAGATTTGGCCACTGACAATAACTAACTATGTGACCCTGGCCAAGTCACTTAGCCTTGTTTGGTTCAATTTCTTCATCTGTAAAATGACCTGGAGACAATGACAAATTATCTTTGCGAAGGAACTTCCAAAAGGGATCATAAAGAGTTGGACATAATCAAAAACAACAAACTTATCTGATAATGTATGCCTTGTTCCATAACTATAGTCCATCCTTCTTTTGAGAATTAGGAACTCCCAAGTATTCCCAAGTTTCTATAGCTATCAAGTCTATACTATGTATTTTAGCTACTGTATATTCTCTTATAGTCAACACTCATTTGTTATAATTTTGTTATATTGTCTAGAAGATAAGCACAGAACCACTTATTTTTATTTTTCTTATCTCATTGCCCATTGTTCATTCATTAACTAGTTGTTGGTCGTGTCAACAGCGGGACATTACCTTTTTCACAACAGATTATTTCTCCCTGATTTAGGAATGAGGTGCATAACCCAATAAAAAAATTTTTTTTTAGTGTCTACTATGTGTCATATTCAATGCTATGTTCAGGACATTAAAAGTCATTAACAGATTAGATACTGCCCTGAAGCTTACACTTGTCCAGGAAACACCCCCACACTTTAAAAATGTGTATATAAATTAATTCAAAGAAATAAGTTGCTTTATTATGTCATAGCCAAGTTTGTATGATTGACAGTGCACTTAATATATATTATTTCATAGAAACCTCAGCACAAATCTGAGTATTTTATATTCATTTTACAAATAAGGAAACTAGAGTTTTGACCTATGCATAGTTATTAATGCACATGAGACTAATAGATATCAGATATGAAATTCAAACTTGGGCTTCTTTTTGAGTCCAGGTACCATGCTCATTTTACTCTACTTGACTGCTAATTTTTGAGTAGCATATTTGTTTTCCTGTTAGAGATGTGTAAATCATTAAAGCTCTCCTTTGAGAATAACTAACAGACTGATTATAGAAGTCAGCATTAGATAGTGTTATTTTCATAGTAGAGTCAGTAAAGATCTGACAGCAAGTTAGGTGTAGGTTGGTAACAAACACAGACTAGTGTGTGTGTGTGTTCTCCATTCTTGAATGTAATGTCAAAATATTACAAAAATAAATGTTTTTAAATTGTCCCTACAATCCCCTCTCGCCCCCAAATTATCTCCCTCCCTCCCTTTCCCTAGAGGCTTAAATATAGCCTACTCACAATGGGCATATATATATATGTATATATGTATATATAATAGGAAATATAACCAAAGTAACATGTTCTTTATGTGTTATATTAACATTTAGGCCTCTTTTCATTCACCAGGATTATTATAAAATTATTAAAACACCTATGGATATGGGAACAATCAAGAAACGCCTGGAGAATAACTACTACTGGAATGCTCATGAATGTATCCAGGACTTTAACACGATGTTTACAAATTGTTACATCTACAATAAGGTAAGATCTTCATGGCTATTTTCCAATGGGAGATCTTGGGCTTCATTGTCACTTCCATTATTTCCTTTATTAAATTAGGAGATGAGATTATTAAGGCTTTAACCACTGATATTACAGGCAGTTATTTGAATACTCTTTAGGATCATAGAAAAATGTTGAATACTTAAAATAAATTTTAACCAAACTCTTTTGATTTTTGAATATGTTCCAGGATAGGATTTTGTTTGATTTGGTGATGTTTTAGTTACAGTCTGTATTCATTCTGATGCTCTTTCATTTCTTATTCTGTCCTATACCCTTACTATTGTTAGACTAATTCTAAGAATGTTGATAAAACATTGAAATGATATAATCTAAGATATAAAGCGGGAAGTAAGCTTAGAGATGGCCTGTTCAAGTGTTTCACTTAACACATTAATAAAATAAAGGTCAGAAAGGTGAAGTGTCTTACTCGAGGTCACATAGGCTTGTATATAGCAGAGAGGAGATCCTCTGACTCTATATCCATTATTTTTGACAAAACATTCATTTAAACAATGTAACTTGCTTTTTAAATTTTTTTTCTTTCTAATGACTGCCTTTTCTATTAGAAAAGAATGTAAGGGGGTCAACTGGGTGACTCAGTGGATTGAGAGTCAGGCCTAGAGACTGGAGGTCCTCCGTTCAAATCTGACCTCAGACACTTCCCAGCTGTGTAACCCTGGGCAAGTCACTTAACCCCCATTACCTAGTCTTTACTGCTCTTCTGTCTTGGAACCAATACATATTATTGGTTCCAAGACAGACGGTAAGGGTTAAAAAAAAAAAAAAAAGAATGTAAGATGATAAAGAGCTAGAGTTGGAGTGTAATTTTTAGCAGCCTCTAAGGTGAATCTTTCCTTTGTTCTAACCTACAGAATTGGCCATCATTTTAAAATTATTTACATTATTCAATGTAACCTTCTATAAAGCAGATCTTCCTGCCGAAGATTTAATTTTGAATTTAAATTCACTGCAGGATTTAGTAGAAATCTTGCCTTTGGGGGTCTCTCTTCTAAAAAGTGATAGGGAATGTGTTTGTTTGAATCTACTGTATTTGAAAACAGCCCCCACTGAAAATCTCTACACTGGTGAATAGTTTTTCCCCCCCAGTTAATTTAGAACTGTGTGAGAGACATAAAGTGTCTCCTAGCCTTTTCAGAACTACTTGTGCAGATTTGAAGTGTAATTGCAAAAGTATCCCCAGATTGACAATTGTATACTTTAGTACCTGTGCCAAGATAATAAATGTATACCAGAAAATATCATTACTATTTAACACTTATCACAGAAAATGAAAGCGACATCAGAGCTCATCTATCTTTATTATGCAGATATGGTTTCCAAAAAGGAAAGTGACTTTCCTGAGGTTCTATGGCCAGCAAGTGTTAGTTGCAGGACTTAAACGTAGATATTCAAACTCCCAAATTCATTTTTCATTTACACCATGCTAGTCACATCTTGTCAATTAGAATCATCCTTGAAAGGCACAGACACAAACTGCAACAAAAGACTTTAGTAATGACACTAGGAAGAGAGGCTTCAGTCTGTATTTGAAAAGTAGTAAATAGGAACCATGTTACTGCACAATGTTCAGAAAAGTAGCAGTGTAGGGTGCTGGATCTTGGGCTATACACATTGGAGTGCTGGGTAAGGAGCTGTCACTTGGTTTGCTATGGTGTGGACAGTGCTGCCTGACTCACCATATGTGTCTCGTTAATCCAGCCAGGAGATGACATAGTCTTAATGGCAGAAGCTCTAGAGAAGCTCTTCTTGCAGAAAATCTCTGAATTGCCCCCAGAAGAAACTGAAATCGTAATAGTCCAGGCAAAAGGAAGAGGACGTGGGAGGAAAGAAGCAGGTAGAGTAACTGGTGCTGATGACCTCAGACACTCCCTTCTTTGCTCCAGGAGCGACCCCACGTTACACATCTAACAATCATTCCAATGTCCCTTGTTCTATGTGGGAAACTGGAGATTCTAGTGCTTTTGGCAACCTGTAACCCGTTTCAGTCATAAAAGTTTGAAAAGAGTCCATTTGTTTCCTTTTTAGCCACACACACACCCTCCCCCCTTGTTATTCTTTCCACAGAATTAAATTGGGGCTAGAGAGGATTCTTTGGAATTTTTGAGTAGTCTTAATTTCAGTGCCAAAAGCATTGAGGGAAAATTGTAACTGAAAAATAAACATATAATTATTACCCTTGAGATCTTCTGTCTAAACCCATGGGACAGAGCAATGATTTTGGTACTCTCATTGAAGGTTTTTCACAGACTATATTAGTGTTGAATTGAGAAAGATTTGCAAAATTCGTGGCACTTTTTATCATTAGCATTTAATCTGCTTAATAGTTACTTGATGAATATAATGCCTTTTTTTGACAAAGATAGACTGGTGGAATCTCCTAAAACTGGGTAATAAACTGCAGGTCAAAATAAGATTAGAACACCTTGATTTATTAGTCTATTTTGTTTTCCTTTTTTTTTTTAAATAACTTGGCAATATGAGTACACCTAACATACATTAGTCTTGATCCATATTTGGTTATATCCTCCATGTTGGCTTACCTCAAAATTCAAATATTCACCTGGAGGAAAAGAACATTTTGAATTGTTGCAGTTTTTGATTGCAAATGAAAGTTATTTATAAAATGTTTCTTTCCTATATCTATTAGCAGCCCCAATCAATTAGAAGTAACATTTTTGACATTTTAAAACCAAGGCAGATTGGAATTTGTTTTATTTATCTCTCAGATATTTTCCCAGTTAAATTCAGCTCTCTTCTTTGCCATGTTTGAATGCAGCTGTATTAAAACGAACTGACTGGTAGTGGTGGGACTAGACCATTGAAATGCTACTTAGAGGATTCAGTTAATTTAATCAGGCCACTGTTACGTACAAGGTACTGTACTAGGTTCTGGGAATACCAAAAGACAAATAAAACAGTCCTTGTTATCTAGGAACTTAACTACTGCCTGCTGGGGAAGACAAGTAAAGGTATATATAGATTGGCTATCAGATGAATCTGGATTAGTATTTCTCTGGCTCCTAATTAAGTTTTTGTAATGAAAACTATACAGTTCAATTGTCAGAGAGAAACTTCATTCTTAGTATAGGGTTATTTTGTTATAATTGTCAGATGGAGATAAAATGAACCTTGAATTAACTTAACTTTAAATGTATTGTTTACAAGGATACAGTTCTGCAAGGCAGAATTGGAAGTGTAGATCTCCCAAGCTTACCTAAGAATAAAACCAGAGGAGCAGAAAACACTAAACTAGAAAAGCCTTGAAAGAGGAAAGATTGTCCAAAAAAACCTCAGTAAAAACTGTTATGGGAGATTACCTTCATTCACTAGTTTTCCTTTACAAGCTTAGGATACCTCAGGTGTTAGTACCTACATGATGCCTTTCCTGATCCCTACAATTGTTTGAGCAGATAGTCTCCCACCCTTACCCCCCTCACCCCCCCCCCAAAACCACCAAACTTTTTGTTTGTATTTTAGCATGTGTATAGGTTGTCTCCCCTATTAGAATATCAAGAATTGTTTGCTTTTGTCTTTATATTCTCTGTAACTAGCACAGAACCTAACATATAGTAAGCATTAATAAATGGCTACTGATTTATTCCTCCCCAATTTTTTTTTTCCTGCCACAGATTTTAGAGAAGCACAGGGTTACAAAATTGTGGCTATCACTGCAGAAATTCCTGCAAAAGTTGTTGGCCCTTTTTGATTTGAGATCTTTCCTCATTCTACTGATTCAGGAGTGCTTTTCAAAATGGTAGCCTTGTGTTAAAGTATGAAGTTTTTTTTTCTGTATTCAAACCATATATTCTTGGGCATAGTGTATATTTTGCTCTTGCTCTTTGTTCTAGACCTCAAGCATTAAATGATAATTTTATGACACAACCTTAAAGATAGATCTTAAGAAGATCATCTGGAAGTAGCAAGTGTTCTAGAGGGTTAGTCACAGATTTGTATAACAACTTCTAAAATTATCTATGATGTATTTTGCTTCTATTTTGGGTGTGCTCATAAAACTGGAAAATTAGGGCTGCATTTTAGTGATTTTTTTATTTGTACAAACTGAGTACTGCTTAAATTTAATACATTATTTGTTTATCTATTTTTCTACTCCTACAACTCTAAATTATTTATCCTGACAATTGTATATAACCATTTTCCCCTTTATCTTTGACAGTGACATCAAAACCTGGAGCCTCAGTGGTACCAAACACGACTCAAGCATCAACCCCACCCCCAACACAGACCCCTCAACAGAATCTTCCGCCTGTACAAACTCATTCCTTTCCTGCTGTAACCCCTGATCTTATCATCCAGACTCCAGTAATGACAGTGGTGCCTGCCCAGACACTTCAAACTCCCCCACCCCAACCCCCTCCCCCACCACCCCCACCACCCCAGGCTCCCCAGCCAATTCAGACACACCCACCCATCATTGCAACTGCCCCACAACCTGTGAAGGTGAGTATAACTTGTTATTCAGTTACTAGAAAATAAAATTAGGAAATTTAGAGATTATGTTCTTACTGTCTGAGTCCTCTTTACATTTACAATGACAAATTTAGTAAAAAAAAATACTGTCAAAGTTTGTAATTTCAGAGAATTTACAGATAATACATAAAGCTAATAAGAGTCACCTGGTTTGTAATAAACTTCAAAACATTTGTAAATTTTTGTTTTTGAGGGGTACATATTAAAAATTTACAGATGAAAGGTTATAAGATAACTGAACTTAGTGCTTGCTTTATAAATCACTTAAGTATATCAAGAATTTAACTGATTTTATGCCCCATATACAGAATCTCATGTCTTATGTTGAAAGGATCATACCTAGAGATATATCATACCAAATAGTGCTTATTGTCAGAAGGTTAGGTTTACTGAGCCATCTAGACACCCGTTTATCATGAAATTGCTATTATGACTTTTTCTCCTGTCGCCATCATATTCTACACAGATTTTAGGGTCTGGGTTCATGCATATCAAGGATATTTTTATTTAGCAGGGCAAAGAAATGGTAAAAGCATCTAGAAGACAGAGGAGCTTTTAACTTAAAAGGAAGAGTGACTCCCATATTAACTCAGTTTCTAACTTTTGTTCCCATTTGTGTGCAGACAAAAAAAGGGGTGAAGAGGAAAGCAGACACCACCACACCCACCACCATTGACCCCATTCATGAGTCACCTTCACTGCCCACGGAACCCAAATCTACAAAGCTGGGCCCCCGTCGGGAAAGTAGCCGCCCAGTAAAGCCTCCAAAGAAGGATGTCCCGGATTCCCAGCAACATACAGTAGAGAAGAGTAATAAAGTGTCAGAGCAATTAAAATATTGCACTGGCATTATCAAGGAGATGTTTGCCAAGAAGCATGCAGCCTATGCTTGGCCTTTCTATAAACCTGTGGATGTGGAAGCCTTAGGCCTGCACGATTATTGTGATATCATCAAGCATCCAATGGATCTGAGCACAATCAAAGTAAGTAATTGTTTAGGTTACTGAAGTATGTAGTCTACTTGAGTGAGGAAAACTAGGACATTTCAGTGGTCTGGAATTATGTTTTTACCTGTTAAGGAATTCTTTCATAGCAGAGTTGCAATAGTGAAATAATAGCCAACTTCTGCTATTAACCATTGCTTAACCATTTCTTCTTAGCATCCCTCCTAAATTGGCATAATTCAATAATGTGGCAATAATTTTCACTTGTGACATTTTCTAGTCCCTTGATAGTTATGCATAAATTTGCCGAAGTTTTCTATCTTGACATTTGTTGCTTGTTTGGCCCAGTTACATTTATATTTTACTATCATAACTACCAGCTCCCCCTGCTGGGTATTTGAGATAGCTGACCTCTGCTGCAGCCTAAATTGCTCTTATTTTGCTAATTTGTTGGTTAATATTTTGGTCAGGTTTTTCCTCTCTTTTTTTGAACACTGGACATTGAGAAAAGTGCAGGGTTTTTGTTCCTGTCTTTTGGTGAGGTGAACTGACTGACTTTATTAGTGCTTCAGTAATAACTTATGGATAGTCCACATTTCTTTAATACTATAAGGCATGTAAAATTTTTTCCTCCCAAAAGCCTGAAGGTTGGCTTAACACATGTGTGGTCACATTCATTTTATAGATAAGCTCAATGATATGTTTTAATTTTCCCTGGCTTATGCATGTCATATCAGACCCATGACTCAAACTCAAGTCACTTGTAACTTCAAGTCCAGTATTCTTTCTACATACTGTGACTCCTTTTGACTTTGCCTATATCTAAATACTTGCTTATTGGGGAGTTTTTGTTGTAAGTAACAATATTATACCAGTTTATAAATGGGGAAATAGGCACAGTAAGATAGAGAGACTTGCTCATGGTTTGATAGCTAATTGATGACCAAATCGGGACCAGAACTCATTTTCTGACATCCTGCCTAGTCATCTTTGTGTGGTGCTCTCCATTCATCCTGTAGCTGGGAGAATAGCTAGTCAAAAGTATTATTGTCTGGGACAGCTCAGGACAGTGTATCAGAGCAAACCTCGCAAATTATAAATTAGTTTAACAATCTAGTTGTCATCTTCAATTGATGCTTCCTCTCATTATTGGAACTATAAATGCAAACTACTGATATCAGGTGTTAGAATAACTTAAAAGGCATTCTCCATGCATGTATTAAACACATTCTAGAAATTGCCATATTTTCTGAAAGCTGTCTTTCCTAGACCTTTGGTGCATGCATGTGGGTCTGGGTGTTTGTGCTATTAATCATGATATTTTTTTCCTTTTAGTCTAAACTGGAGACCCGAGAGTACAGAGATGCTCAGGAATTTGCTGCAGATGTCCGATTGATGTTTTCCAATTGTTACAAGTACAACCCTCCTGACCATGAGGTAGTAGCCATGGCACGTAAGCTGCAGGTGAGAATTTTAGGGATTGTCAGAGTAACCATTTTCTCTGTTTAGATTAAACAGCTCAATAACTTGGACACTGAATTTTTATCACTCTGTCCATACTTAGGAAGACTTCTAATGAGTTTAAGTAATATTTTCTTTTAGCCATATTGACTTAGCATAGAAGGAATTCAAGATAAGAGGCAACATGTTGCAGTAGGAAAGACTGGATTTGGAGCCTAAGGACATGGATTCAAACCTGGGCTCAGTTGCTTAACCCTTGTGTGACCTTGAACAGATCACTTCCCATATCTGGGCCCCAGTTTCTTTATCTGTTAAATCATGCTCCTATGAAATGGGAGAACTAATAAAGGTCAATGTGTGCAAACTAGTGGGAGTACAGACTTGTCCTAGCTTGTATTTAATGAGTTTAGTTTTGAGGTGAGTGCGTAGGACTGAGGTAGAATAGTAACTGGCTCTTTGAATCAAAATAGAATAATCCCTTCATATTGGGTCTTTATAGAATGATAAAAAGTTTTTTAAAAAGACAAAGTACCATTTATCTTAGACCTGGGTATCTTCTATTGGCTCTCCAACAAAGTTATCTAATCATTTGAAATTTTTACAAAGCATCCGTAGTCCACAATCAGAGCAGTGGTTCCTTACAGCCTCCTTTTCTTTAATCACATAAATCTTCTCAAGTACCAAAAGGTAGAAACACTCTTAAAGTTTTTGGATCAATCCAGGTAGATTTGCCACCTATGTGTATCCAAACTTGTCATTGGTGCTGAACTCAGCATTTAGTTAAATTAGTCCTCTGATGATAGATATGTAGACTGTCGCAAAAAATGGGCCACCAAACTGTACATAAGGATCCCCAGGGTCCTCATATTAAACCTAGATAGTTATCTATCTTTTGTATTTTTATTTTTGGAATATTTCCCAATTACATTTTGATCTGGTTCAGGCACACTGTGGACCACAGTGTGCTTGACCCCTTTGATCTAATCTGTTGCTGAGTCCTTCTTAGAAGCTTTTGGACCTTGATAGTCAGCCAAAACTTAGACTGATTTAGACTTAATTAATTAGACTTCATTACTAAAAACCCAGAGTCACCTTTACCACGATAAACCTTTGATTTATATAAATTCAACTTATGCAAATTTGGCTTTATGTAAAGACTTCTAAATGTAATTAGCATTTCAAAAAAAACTGTTCATTTTACTGGGTAGTACTGCGCACCTATTCATTCATTATTTACTTATTATTTTTTAACTTCTCCAAATGAAAACAAATGAACAAAGGGAGTATTGCCATTGGATCAAGAGCTTGACTTAAAACCCCTGTTGCCAAGAGAGAACCTTTGCTCCATTTTACCCATCTTCTCACATGTCTGGATTCTGCATGTTATCTGCCTAACCTCTCTAGTTCTGAATCTGGCACCTACATTGCTGGCCCCAATCCCTATGTGTTCCTCCTTCTACTCTCACTTCTCCAACCCTAGCTTCCACATGTCCTTGAACTATCTGCCTTTCTCCTCCCTCCACATGCTCATGGCCTCCTTCCCACCTCCCTTCCTCATGTCCCTAGGCAAATTCACATTATGTCAAAATTGCTTTCTGTAGAGACCTTTGGAATGTGTATTTACATAAAGTGAGAACTGTTGGTGGGTGGGTGTCTGTCTCCATGTCTCTGTCTGTCTTTAGGTCCTTAGTAGAGGACCATTTACAGTCAGTATTTTTCATTACTAGAAATGTATAATTAATTCCTACCTGTCATTTACATTCCCACTGTATTATAGTGTTTTATCTCTTTACAGTTTGTTCGTTATACTTCTATAACAAAATAGCAGTCTAATTTATTTTTACTGTTAAAGCACTGGTATTCAATCTCTGTTTTCAGTATAATTGGGTGGGCCCATTGTCTTATATCCTTTTCCTGAATTTTTAATTATAGCAGTTCCTGGTTATAGACTGCCTAGAGCTAAATGCACAAATTCTCTATTTATAAAATACATAGAGAGGTAGGGAGGTTATAATAGAAAGAGTATTTGGAGTTACATCTAGCTTTGAATTCATTCCTACCTCTGGTTGTGCCACCCTTACTTTAGTCTTCTAGGGTTCTTTCTAATAATATAAAAACAAAACTGAGATAAAGATGACTGAGGCTATTTTTAAAAAGTATAATTCTTCTGATTTGCATATTTTTCACCAACTCTTTAAATTGATCGTTTATGTTCCTCTCTACTTTTCAAGGGGGAGCGGGTACCCAGCCTGGACATTTCAAACCCTTAGTTTCCATGGTAACAATTTTCCTTAAAGTAGTAGTTCTTTTTAGATGACTTTGCCCAAACCTTCATTTCACAGTTGATTAGGGCCCAGTGAAGTTAAGTGATATAAAAGCCAGGGTTTAAATCCAAGTCTTCTGAATCTAAATATGCCATTCTTTTCATTAAATCCCTTCCAAAGATTGAAGGAAAAATATAATAAAATAATTGATAGTCCCTTGAACCTTAAAACCCTTAATTAGCAATGCTCTGGATACTCAACAAATAGGAGAAAGGCTTTACCTTTTTGACCCTCACCCCATCTTTCAGTTTGCTGTAAGAACATAGGTCTACGGTCTGGGTAACAGCTTGTTAGCAGCATCCTATATATAAAGCTTCTCTGGACACATCAGGAAAGGAAGGACTCAGACATTGGTGGTCTTCCTTTCTTTCATGCCTTTCCATTTTGCTATTGATCTTGCTTTGACTTTGTTTTAAACTTTTTTTTTATCATGGATGATGTATTTAGGAATCATTCTTGAAAATATTCAATAGTTTTAACATTGATTCATCCTTTCATCCCTCAGTTTAGAAAACTGGTGTGAAGGATTATATTTCTATCTCTTCCTTATTTGTCCAGATTTTACAGACCAGTATCTAGCTTTTTAGTTTCTTAGCAAGACCAGTGTCATTCATCCCATTTTCCTCCTTAAAAAGTGTCATTAGGAGATTAGGCCACTTTTTTGTTTGTTTATTCCTAGTATCTATGTCTTCAATCTATAATACCTTCTGTGTCTTTTTTCAGATGAGTCAGCTTAAGGCCATAGAGATTGATTTACATGTGGTCATATAACAAGTAAGGCACTTCTGGAACCCATATTTTCAGATGCCTAACCCATTGCTTTCTTTTATGGTATTATACCATTACACATTACCTTCCAGTCTCATCAAAGGATGAGAAAACGGTGGTAAATTTTATTCTGTTTATCTGGAGTATTACTTTACTACATAAAGGATATTGTAATAGCAAAATATAAGTGATTTGTTTCATATTTCAGAGACATTGGCTGAATTACTTGCTGCTACATGAGACTTTCCTTTGCACTAGCTGTCCTTGTTGCCTGGAATGTTCTACCTCCTTACTTCTGCCTCTTGAAATCTCTTAATGCCTTTCAAAACTAATAAGTAACAAATGTTTTTTCTGATATATAATAGCAGACTTCTTTTATGTATTTATTTAAAAAATATTTTTTCCATGTTTACATGATTCATTTTTCCCCCTCTTTCCTTCCCACTCCCAGAGCCAACAAGCAATTCCACTGGGGCTTACAAATGTTGTCACTTGATACTTATTTTCACATTATTCACTTTTGTTATTGTAAAAATTAAAGTTAATCTCAAATAATAAATATTCTATTTTAAGAGATTTGTTAATGATTTTTAGAAATAAAGGAGTAAAAAAACACTTGCCTATGGCTAATCAACCTGTTCAGAAACCCCACTTACCATCGTAGTTGCAACCCAGGAAGCAAAAAGACTGAGACCAACAACCCCACTAAATTTATCCTTCTGTCTACAGGAAGTACGTAATGATAGGAGGTCAGTGGGCTCCTGGGAAATGCAGTGTTTAGGGTAACAAATTTCCAATTATACACTATCAAGCAATTTTTTTTAAGGCCTAGACCACAAATCACATATCCGTATATATGATAAATGATGTCATATCTTTTGCTTTTGCATTTCTACTCCCATAGTTCTTTCGATGTGAATAGCATCCTTTTACATAAGTCCT